>NC_057812.1:309967887-310325054 GCF_018294505.1 Triticum aestivum
GCTGCAGGGAGGGTCCGGTGGGGTTTATAAAGGGGGGGAGGCGGCGACTTGGGGAAGGGGGCGGCCTCGGGAGGCGGGTCCTCCCCAGACTCGGTGACGGCGGCGGTCGGGACTCCTGTCCCGACCCGGGCGGGAGGCGGCGGCGGCTGGCTGGGCCGGCCTGCTCGGCTGGGCCCTTGGCCCAGTCAGGCGCCGGGTCTCTTTTTTTTAAACAATAACACTGTAACTAAAAAAATTCTAGA
Source organism: Triticum aestivum (assembly GCF_018294505.1). NCBI lineage: Eukaryota > Viridiplantae > Streptophyta > Magnoliopsida > Poales > Poaceae > Triticum > Triticum aestivum. The sequence goes on from NC_057812.1 coordinate 309,968,130, forward strand.
AAAATAAATAAAATTCTAAAAATGCCAAAACAAATTTTCACCGTCTAAATAAAATATTTAGAACAGGATGAACATTTTCTTAGCCCTAAATGCAATTTTTGAAAACGTGCAATTTTTCCTAAATTCAAATAAAATAGCAAATAAAACCAAAATAAAATCTTATTTGATTTTTTATTAAATCCCCAATATTTCTTTATTTTGGGAAAGTCATTTTATTCTCTCTCTCATAATTTTTATAATAGAAATAATTGAAGATAAAATAAATAAAATCAAATGATCCTATTTTCAAAATTTGAAAAACTCAAATATGAAAATAACGAAATCCCCAACTCTCTCCAAGGGTCCTTGAGTTGCGTGAAATTTCTAGGATCAACAAAAATGCAATAAATATGATATGCAACGATGATCTATTGTATAACATTCCAAATTGAAAATTTGGGACGTTACAAACCTACCCCCTTAAGATGAATCTCGCCCTCGAGATTCGGGTTGGCTAGAAAATAGGTGAGGGTGGTCCTTCAATAGATCTTCCTCCCGTTCCCAGGTGGCTTTATCCTCCGTGTGGTGGCTCCACTGAACTTTACAAAACTTGATAACCTTGCAACGGGTGACTCGGCTGGTATACTCAAGAATCTTGACGGGTCTCTCCTCATAGGTCAAATCACTGTCCAACTGAATCGCTTCCAGCGGCACTGTATCTCTTAGCGGTATATCAGCCATCTCTGCGTGGCACTTATTTAACTGGGAAACGTGGAACACATCATGAACTCCTGACAATCCTTCGGGCAATTCCAATTTGTAGGCTACTTCTCCCATACGCTCCACAACTTTGTATGGTCCTACAAAACATGGCGCTAACTTTCCCTTAACTCCAAAGCGCTTAACTCCTTGAAGTGGAGATACTCGAAGATAAACTCGGTCTCCGACTTTGTAAACTGTCTCCTTGTGTTTTGAATCTGCGTAGCTCTTCTATCTAGACTGGGCCACCTTGAGCCTATCGTGAATCAATTTTATTTTCTGTTCAGACTCCTTAATCAGATCTGGTCCAAACAACTGACAGTCTCCAACTTCATCCCATGACAACGGGGTCCTGCCATTCCTTCCGTACAAGGCTTCGAAAGGGGCCATTTTCAAACTGGATTGATAACTGTTGTTATAAGAGAACTCTGCATATGGCAAATTGTCGTCCCAACTAGATCCATAATCTAGCGCACAAGCTCTCAGCATATCCTCCAAAATCTGATTGACTCTCTCGGTTTGTCCATCTGTCTGCGGATGGAAAGATGTACTGAACTCTAGCCTCGTACCCAAAGTTTCGTGCAACTGATTCCAGAACTTTGAGGTAAACTGGTTCCTCTATCTAATACAATGCTCCTTGGAACTCCATGCAGACATACGATTCTGGCCATGTATATCTTTGCCAACATGGCACTAGTATAGGTAGTCTTCACTGGGATGAAATGAGCTGCCTTTGTCAAACGATCGACTACAACCCATATCGAGTCATAGCCTGAACGAGTTCTGGGCAATCCTGTGATAAATCCATGCCTAACTTATCCCACTTCCATTCGGGTATCAGCAATGGCTGTAGCAATCCTGCTGGCTTCTGATGCTCTGCCTTTACTCTCTGACATACATCACAAACTGCTACATACTCCGCAATATCCTTCTTCATTCCGGTCCACCAGAAAATATCCTTCAAATCCAAATACATCTTGGTATTTCCTGGGTGAATCGAATATGGTGAATCATGGGCCTCTTGCAGAATTAATTTCCTGATCTCCGAATCATTAGGCACATAAATCCGGTCTTCAAACCATAGGGTATCGTGCTCATCCTCACGAAATCCTTTAGCTTTTCCTTTGCTTATTTTCTCCTTAATAGAAGCAATCTCCTTGTCATTCTTCTGGGCTTCTCTGATCTTATCCATCAACGTAGACTGAATCTCCAATGCTGCTACATAGCCTCTCGGAACTATCTCCAAACATAGCTCACGAAGATTCTCAGCTAACTCCCTTGGTAAATCTCCCGTCATTAAGGTGTTGACATGACTTTTACGGCTCAACGCGTCAGCTACTACGTGAGCCTTTCCAGGGTGATAATGCAATCTCATATCATAATCCTTGATGAGTTCCAACCATCTCCTTTGTCTGAGAGTCAACTCCTTCTGCGTGAAAATGTACTTCAAACTCTTGTGATCCGTGTACACCTCACAATGGTTTCCAATGAGAAAATGTCTCCAAGTCTTCAATGCATGCACTACGGCTGCTAACTTCAAATCATGCGTAGCATAATTCAACTCATGAGGCTTAAGATGTCGTGAGGCATAGGAAAAAACTCTTCCTTCTTGCATAAGCACTGCTCCAAGTCCTCGACGTGAAGCGTCGCAATACACCTCATAATCCTTGGTCTGATCTGGCAAAATCAACACTTGTGATGTAACCAAACGTTTCTTCAACTCCTGGAAACTAGCCTCACATTCCTTAGTCCATATGAACTTGGTATCCTTCTTCAACAACTCCGTCATAGGTTTCGCAAACTTCGAGAAATTTTCAATGAATCTCCGGTAGTATCCTGCAAGTCCAAGAAAACTCCGGATCTCTCCAACTGTTGTTGGCGCTTCCCAATTTGTCACAGTGTCAATCTTGGTGGGATCCACTGCTATACCTTCTCCGGATATGACGTGTCCAAGAAATCCAACTTCCTTCAACCAAAACTCACATTTGCTAAACTTGGCATATAACTGATGTTCTCTGAGCTTACCAAGTACCAAACGCAAATGCTCCATCTGCTCCTCTTCATTCTTCGAGTAAACCAGGATATCATCAATGAACACTACGACGAACTTATCCAAAAACTCCATAAACACTTTGTTCATCATGTTCATAAAATATGCAGGTGCGTTAGTCAGGCCAAATGACATAACGGTATACTCGTACAGCCATACCTGGTGGTAAAAGCCGTTTTAGGTATATCCTGTTCTCAAATTTTCAATTGATGGTATCCTGACCGCAGATCAATCTTCGAAAATACCTTAGCTCCTTGCAATCGATCAAACAGATCATTGATCATCGGTAGTGGGTACTTGTTCTTGATGGTTACTTCATTCAATCCTCGATAATCAATGACCATCCTTAATGATCCATCCTTCTTCTCTACTAGAAGTACTGACGATCCCCAAGGGTGAAGAACTTGGGCAAATATATCCTTTATCCAGTAACTACTTAATTTTCTTCTTAATCTCTTCCAAATCCTTTGTGGGCATCCTATAAGGTCTCTTAGATATTGGCCCTGTGCCTGGCAAAAGCTCAATCAAAAACTCAATATCTCTATCCGGTGGCATGCCTGGCAACTCTTCTGGAAAAACATCGGGGAACTCCTTCACTACTGGTACTTCCTCCTGCACAACTCCTGTTAGGCAATTTACATGAGTCCTTGTCGGCACATGCCGGGATACATACTTGATCCTTCTCCCTTCTCGGGTAGTAAGCAAAATTGACTTGCTGGCACATTCAATGTTCCCTTCATACTTTGATAACCAATCCATGCCTAATATCACATCCAATCCTTGGGATTCCAATACTATTAGGTTCGAGGGAAATACATAGTTACCAATCCTGAATGGTAACCGATCACACCATAGACTAGCCATATACTCTACTCCAGGCGAGGTTACTAACATGGGTGACCTAAGGGCTTGGGTTGGCAGTTTATACTTATCCACAAATCCCCTTGATATGTATGAATGCGATGCACCAGTATAAAAAAGAACGAGTGCAGTAAATGACTTAACCAAAAACTTACCTATTACTGCATCGGGCTGGGCTTCAACCTCCTCCACATTTACGTGGTTCACCTATCCCCTGTTGAAAGGGTTCGGCTTCTTCCCAGAGCTTCCATTGCCATTTCCATTTTGGGCTTCAGGACATTCATTAGCGTAATGTCCGGTCTTCTGGCACTTAAAGCAAGTGACTTGTCTCAGGTCTCTCTTGGCTGGGGTTGATGGGTTTGTACGGTTCTGGCCATTGCTTCCTCCATTCCCATTACCAGTCTTGGTGCCATTGTGATTGTGCGAGCTACCTCCTCCATGGGTATGCTAAAAATGTCCTCCCGGCCTAGGGGTAAAACATGGCTTCTGCTGAGCTCCAGAATTGTACTTCCCTTGTCCATACATCCGCTTTCGGTTTTCAATTTGCTGCTGCTTCCCTTCAATCATGAGAGCACGATCTACCAACTCCTGGTAGTTGTTGAAGGTTGCTACCATCAATTTCATGCTCAACTCATCATTCAGTCCTTCTAGAAACTTCTCCTGCTTAGCTGCATCCGTAGCAACGTCATCTGGGCATACCGTGCTAGCTTACTAAAGTCCTCCACATACTGGCCAACTATCCTTCCTCCTTGGCGCAAGTTGCGAAACTCTCGCTTCTTCATGGCCATAGCTCCTGCTGAAACATGGGCAGTACAGAAAAGCCTACTGGAACTGGTCCCATGTGACAGTGTCGACAGGGAATGTGGCTATGAAATTCTCCCACCATGATGGTGCGGGTCCTTCAAGCTGATGTGCGGCAAACTTCACCTTTTCCGCATCTGCGCATCCTGCCGTGGTCAACTCCCTTGCTGTCTTGCGAAGCCAATCATCTGCTACTATCGGCTAGGTGCTACTGGAAAACACCGGCGGATTCAGCCTAAGAAAACAGGCTATGTGATCAACAGGTGGTGGTGGTGGTGGGTTGTTGTTGTTGTTCCCCTGATTCTGATTCTGTACTAGCAACTTCATCAATGTGTTCTGCTGCTGGATCAACTGAGTGAGCTCTTGTGGGAAAGTAAATCCGGGGTCACGTCTCGGAGGCATCTGAGGGTTTAGAAAAGATGAGATTTAAGAATAGAGAGGGGTCTAGATAGAAAACACTACCCATATGCACATGAGGCAAAAGCAAACAATTCACTTCATTCAATCAAACAAGGGCATACAATCGATCTAACTATCACAAAAGTGCTCGGACTACTATATTTACATGGTGGACTACTACTACTGTTGGGGTGGTCTACTAGAAATATTCTTCGGTTGCAGACTCCATGATATCTGCTACAGCTTCATCAACATAGACATCATCGCTATCATCTGGATCCGAGTCGGTGTCGTCAATGATGATGTAGTCTTCCAAGCGAATCTCCTTCGGTTCTTCGTCTTCCTCTACTGGTGTAGGGTCTCCCAGAAATATTCCAATCTTCTTGATCAGATCGTCTTTCTTCTCCACTAATACTTCGATTTCCTCTTCATAATCTTCACGTGTAGCCTTGAGTTCTTCCTCCAGTTCCTTGATTCTTGTCTTCGCCTTCTTCAGTTCTATCATGTCGGTGCACATCTGGTTCTCCTGACATCGAATGTGCTAGTTTAACTCCTGGCTAAAAGCTGCAATTGATCTATCCTTCCTGGTGCTGATCATCTCCCAGTTCTCATCTCGGCGCCCACAAATCTGGTAGATAGTATCCTTGAGATCATTGCGGTAAACTTCTCCAATGCGTCCCATGGCGATGTGAGCTGCCATGCTCTTTCCTAGACTCCATGTTGGTGCATCAAAAAAAACTCTATGGTTTCAGTGACTGGCATGAACGTCCTTCCTGGAACTTGAACTTGAATCATACAGCGCTCCTCTTCCAGTAGAGTGGTGTTGTAGGTTCCGGTGAAGCTTGGTACTCCTATGTTCAGATATCTAGTGACTTCCTTCAAATGACGTCCAAAGGGTGTATCTTCATCCGGTTGCGTGAACTTGTTCCTTGCATCCACCATCCTAAAAGAGTAGAAAAGATGAGAGGTCAGAATGAGAACAGTGAGTAGTGATCTAGGTCTTTAGCTTAGTGGTCGTGTCCTATAGTCAGCGTGTGCTCTGATACCATCTTGTAGCGACCAGACCTCAAACGGCCCAATCTCTGTGCTCAGGTGTCATCCCTGGATCAGTAATGCTGATACCACACAGTACTTGAAGGATTTATAACAAAGTAGCAATCACACACTTATTACATCGAGTGTCTCAAAAGAGAACTTATTACAATAAATATGGCTTAAGGCCATCTAATAACGATAACAACGGAAGGCTTGGAAGATAAGTGAGTCCATCAACTCCAACGGCATCAGTGAGTATAGAACCACGACCTAAAAGGCATCTTACTCGTCGTCTGAAAAGTCTGCAACATGAACGTTGCAGCCCGAAACGGGTCAGCACATGGAATATGCTGGCAATGTAACACATAGAGAATGATGGAAGAATAAAACTATACTACATGCATATTTGGCTGGTGGAAATCTCTATGGTTACAGTTTTGCGTAAAGCCAATTTTTCCCTACTGCAAAGGAATAAATTTTATTTAACTATCATGGTAGTTGTTAAACAGTGAGAATGGTTGACAGCATTCTCAATCCCAATTAAGTATCATTATTGAAAACCCAACAAAATTAATTAGAGTAACATGATGAGATTCACATGATAATCCAAGTACTAGATACTCAAGATGTCCATAACCGGGGACACGGCTAACCATGATTAGTTTATACACTCTGCAGTGGTTTGTGCACTTTTCCCCACAATACTCGATCTCCTCCGTTGGGATTCTCGCACTACATGGTGTTTGAGAAACGGATGACCGAGACATAATCTTTCAGAAGCGCTAGCACCTTACAAACGGGTAGACCGTACCAACCTACATCCCCTACATCTGCTAGTCTACCACTGTAAGAGTTCGCACGACTTAGTCAACCATGCTAGAGCCTACAGTACCTTGTGGCTGCGCACAGAAGTTTCTAGCATGAATAATCTCATGATCCCTTTGAGCCTGGGTGGCGGTCCAAAGAAAAACAGGCAATCACTGGAATATCCAGGTGCCTCAATCCACCCAGATGTGTATTTAAGTTGCCACCTTAGATAAAACATTAATTTATCATTCTCACATCTGTCATGAATTTCACTCACCCAATCCACGTCTACTAGCATAGCATGGCATAAGAAGCAAACGTAGAAGTAACTCCCAAAGGTTTGATAATAAACAGGTAATAGGTACTACCTCATCTACTTCCCAAACCCACAATTTAATTAGATCCTAAACAATGCAATGTGTGAGGATTGATCTAATGCAATAAAAACTGGGTAGTAGGATGGTATGATCAAAGTGTTACTTGCCTTGCTGATGATCCGCAAAACCTAGCGATTCGAAGTAGCAAGTGGCGCACTCCGGGTACTCTATCACAAACAAACAAGCATACAATAAGTACTCAACTAATGCACAGGTAAAACTCGAATAAAAGATCTAACCAGATAGTTCAACTTAAGAACTCCGGTTGGCAAAAAGAACCAAATCGAACGAAGCAACGAAAGACAAACGGCAAAAGAAAAAAGGCTTCATTTACTATTCTGGATCTAGGGCAATTTTTACAGAGGCAAAAACTTGTTTGAGTTGGTTAAACGGAAAGAGGGTTTCAAGACGAAACTCCAGGCGCTTGAATTGTCTGATTCCGACAAACGAGCGAAAAGTTAAACTAAAACGAACATCGGATCAGAAATCGCGATCAGAAAAATCACGGATTTAATCCGAGAAAAAAAATGACGAACAGGTTAACGAACGAATGTTCGTTAACTGGAACTAAACGATAAACGCATTCGTTAAAACAAACGGACGAGCGAACGCTCGCTAAATAAATAAACCAGAGAAAACCGATCTATTAAAAAAACAAAAACTAGGGTTTTCTAAAAAAAAGACTGAAATGGCTTTTTTCTCAGAAAACTGGGCGGCGGCTACCTCGGCTCGGGACTCCGGCGGGGCTCCGGCGCGGGGATCCGGCGGCGGCGAGTGGTGCGGGGCGGCGGCTGCGGTGCGGCAGTAGGGGCGGCGGCGGCGCTGGCGGTGTGGGGAGGCGGCGGCGGGTGTGGGGCTGCAGGGGGGAGGCGGCGGCCTCGGAAGGCGGGTCCTCCCCAGACTCGGCGACGGCGGCGTTCAGGACTCCTGTCCCGACCCGGGCGGGAGGCGGCAGCGGCTGGCTGGGCCGGCCTGCTCGGCTGGGCCCTTGGCCCAGTCGGGCGCGGGGTCTCTTTTTTTTAAACAATAACGCTGTAAATAAAAAAAATTCTAGAAAAATAAATAAAATTCTAAAAATGCCAAAACAAATTTTCGCCGTCTAAATAAAATATTTAGAACAGGATGAACATTTTCTTGGCCCTAAATGCAATTTTTGAAAACGTGCAATTTTTCCTAAATTCAAATAAAATAGCAAATAAAACCAAAATAAAATCTTATTTGATTTTTTTATGAAATCCCCAATATTTCTTTATTTTGGGAAAGTAATTTTATTCCCTCTCTCATAATTTTTATAATAGAAATAATTGAAGATAAAATAAATAAAATCAAATGATCCTATTTTCAAAATTTGAGACAACTCAAATATGAAAATAACGAAATCCCCAACTCTCTCCGAGGGTCCTTGAGTTGCGTGAAATTTCTAGGATCACCAAAAATGCAATAAATATGATATGCAATGATGATCTATTGTATAACATTCCAAATTGAAAATTTGGGATGTTACACGCGGCCAAGGGAGGGGCGGTGCGGTCAGTCCGAGCCGGGGTCGGCGTTCCCCTGCTCGACACCCTCGTCGTCGTTGTCGTTGTCCTCCTCGTCACACCCGCTTGAGGAAGAGTCTTCGTTATTGGAGGAGCTCTCCACGGAGCACTTTAGGCAAGTTCCAGAGTCTCCAAAGACCTTGATGGAGAGCAGGCCGTTCTCCATTAATTTGAAATAGAGAACGAGCCACGCCGTCAGGCTGTGGATACGAGCAAAAGTCTTCCATCCGCGGCAACGGTACATGACGTGAGGAGCAGGAAAGTCAACGTGAACCCGCGTGCCCCTCATATGCAACCTCGGGGTCTTTGGCGGATCGAGCTCCATCTCCCGAGCTAATGGAGCAGGGAGATGAAGGCGACGGCGCGGTGGCCGGCTGATAACCCACAAGTAAAGGGGATCGCAATAGTTTTCGAGGGTAGAGTATTCAACCCAAATTTATTGATTCGACACAAGGGGAGCCAAAGAATATTCTCAAGTATTAGTAGCTGAGTTGTCAATTCAACCACACCTGGAAACTTAATATCTGCAGCAAAGTGTTTAGTAGAAAAGTAATATGATAGTAGTGGTAACGGTAGCAAAAGGTAACGGTAACAAAAGTAATGTTTTTGGTATTTTGTAGTGATGATAGTAATAGCAACTAAAAAGTAAATAAGCGAACAACAATATGTGGAAAGCTTGGAGAATTATGCCAGATGCGGTTCATCATGTAACAGTCATAACCTAGGGTGACACAGAACTAGCTCCAGTTCATTGATGTAATGTACGCATGTATTCCGAATATAGTCATACATGCCTATGGAAAAGAACTTGCATGAAATCTTTTGTCCTACCCTCCCGTGGTAGCGGGGTCCTTACGGAAACTAAGGGAAATTAAGGCCTCCTTTTAATAGAGTACCGGAACAAAGCATTAACACATAGTGAATACATGAACTCCTCAAACTACGGTAATCACCGGTAAGTATCCCGATTATTGTCACTTCGGGGTTAACGGATCATAACACATACTAGGTGACTATAGACTTGCAAGATAGGATCAAGAACTCTCATATATTGATGAAAATATAATAGGTTCAGATCTGAAATCATGGCACTCGGGCCCTAGTGACAAGCATTAAGCATAGCAAAGCCATAGCAACATCAATCTCAGAACATAGTGGATACTAGGGATCAAACCCTAACAAAACTAACTCGATTACATGATAGATCCCATCCAACCCATCACCGTCCAGCAAGCCTACGATGGAATTACTCACGCACGGTGGTGAGCATCATGAAATTGGTGATGGAGAATGGTTGATGATGACGATGGCGACGGATTCCCCTCTCCGGAGCCCCGAACGGACTCCAGATCAGCCCTCCCGAGAGGTTTTAGGGCTTGGCGGCGGCTTCGTATCGTAAAATGCAATGAATCCTTCTCTCTGATTTTTTTCTCCCCGAAAGCAAAATATAGAGTTGGTCTTTAGGTCGGAGAAGCTCCAGGGGGCCCACGAGGTATGGGGGCGCGCCCCCCACCCTTGTGGACAGGTGGTGGGCCCCCTGGCCTTCATCTTTTGCAAGGATTTTTTATATTTTCAGAAAAGGTGTTCCGTGAAGTTTCAGGTCATTCCGAGAACTTTTGTTTCTGCACATAAATAACACCATGGTAATTCTGCTAAAAACATCGTCAGTCCAGGTTAGTTCCATTCAAATCATGCAAGTTAGAGTCCAAAACAAGGGAAAAAGTGTTTAGAAAAGTAGATACGATGGAGACGTATCACCGGCACGGCCTGATGAAGAACTCACGAGGCTGGTCCCCGACGTGGCCCTCCATTGGGGGAGGCATCGCTGGCGGAGGCAAGGCCGGTGCGCCGCCTCGTCCCCCTCTTCCCCGATCGCCACGCCGACCTCTACCTCGCCCCCTCCCACTCTTCCTCGCATGGCCCGCTTCGCCACCGCGAGCTCTTGGGAGGGAGGGACACACTGTCGAGCTGAAGCCCTCGCCGCCACCATCGCAGAGCCGGCACCCCCTCTTGCCATCATAGATGAAAGAACGGAGCCAAGGTGTAAGGAGAGGGATGATGAAAGATTGTGGGATGCCATCCCCCTCCCCCTTCTTATAAAGGGGCGGGGTCGAGGCTCGTCTGCCCCACTCAGCCAATCCGGCCATCAAGGGCGCAGGGAATCAAGACCGACCTGCTGCTCCAATCAGCGACGGTCCGGTTTCCCACCTTATTATTTAAGGCCCGTCCCCCCCCCCCCCGCGCGTCCACTGCCTGCCACCTTGGGGGCATGGAGGACACGTGGCGAGCAAGAGGAAATCAAGGGGACGGGTAAGTCAACCGTTCCCCACCCTGTGATCATGGGGCGCGGGCGCTCTGAAGACCGCGACCCGAGTCCACTCAGTAAATGAGCCGCAGCTCTGCGTTTTCCTCTTTTTATGGGGAAGGCGTGAGCCGCTTCTTTACCATTTACTGTGACAAGACGCATGCGTGCGGAAACCGCCCCACACATGACCCCCCCATCACGCATGACCCTCCACGTCGCGCGATCAACGTGGGTCGTGGGGAAGCGCAGCGAGCGAAGGAGTTACTACAAGTAAAAATTCGCCCCGCCTGCCCACGCACCGTTCTGGGCCTAGCACGTCGCGCTTATGTGTGGCCCAGGCCCAGGGGCTCCTGTCGGTGTACAAAAGTAGGGGCTCTCCTTTGTATCCCTTTACTTGTGCATGGGCAGTCAGAGCAGGGCAGAGGAGGGAAGCCAGAGCACGAGACAACCGAAGAAACACCAAGACCAGAGGCGCAGAGAGCAAAAGGGAGAGGTGGACTCCCCCGGCAAGACCCTTGTCGGGGCGGCTTGCACAACACCGGCAAGATCCTTGCAAGATCCTTGCCGGGGAAACTTGCCCAATGCCAGTAGAGCGCGCCGCCCTTGAGCGAAGGGGTTCCAATGCCATCAACCACATTGGAACCAAGGCTCGAGAGGCGCCTCTATGGGGGCCTACAAATCTTTGTGGAGATCATAAATACACAAGATTAGATGAGGACCAGAAGACGACGATCCTTGGCAAGATCCTTGCCAAGGAAATCCACGAGACCCCTGGCAAGATCATTGCCGAGGACGACCGCAGTGCCACGGCAAGACCCTTGCCGGCCCCCCGGCAACACCCTTGCCAAGGACATCTGCGGGGCCGCAGCCAGGCCCACGTCTGCCAAGGCTCCAACACCGCTCCCATGCAGCTGCTAGCTCAACCAGCTGGGAAGGCATCTGTGTGGTAGTGTGCGGCCTCCACACCGATTCAGCAAGCACCTGCATGGTGGCATGCAGATCTTCGTGAAGACTCCGCCACCACGCCAGCCCAATAGCCAGCCAATGTGGCGCTACAATGCCTTGTCTGCTCGGATGCGCGTCAGAGCCAGGCGAGACGGCGACAGCTGGGACGAGCTTCCTTGCCGTCCCCGATAAATCAAGAGGGGCACGTCGGCAGCGCATTAAATGCATTTGTCCGACGGTGCCAGAGGATAGACTCAGCCACTATACACCTTTTCACCTCATGTGTGCCACTGTGGCGACCCCTTTTGGCTATAAAAGAAGGCACAAGGCGTACTGGAGGAGGATTCAGATCTTTGGGAACTAGACACACCGTAGATAGTTCAAGAACTCAAGAACACTCAAATATACATCAAAGCAGCACTAGGGTTTTACGCGTCTCCGTGGCCTGAACCTGGGTAAACGATCCTTGTGCTGACCGCCAGACCCGCTCTTTGCACAACCCCGCGCCCGCCAACCGTAGAAGGTATCCCAATGATTCCATAGGTGTCGTTACCACCGACAAATATCATATATTCAGATCCTTTATGCATATTAATACCCCTCTGATTATGAACATGAGTATGTTTTGTGAGTAGTTACGTTTGTTCATGAGGACATGGGAGAAGTCTTGCTATAAGTAGTCATGTGAATTTGGTATTCGTTCGATATTTTGATGAGATGTATGTTGTGTTTCCTCTACTGGTGTGATGTGAACGTCGACTACATGACACTTCACCATTGTTTGGGCCTAGGGGAAGGCATTGGGAAGTAAAAGTAGATGATGGGTTGCTAGAGTGACAGAAGCTTAAACTCTAGTTTTTGCGTTGCTTTGTAAGGGGCTGATTTGGATCCATATGTTTCATGCTATGGTTAGGTTTACCTTAATACTTCTTTTGTAGTTGTGGATGCTTGCAAGAGGGGTTAATCATAAGTGGGATGCTCGTCCAAGGAAGGGCAGTACCCAAGCACCGGTCCACCCACATATCAAATTATCAAAGTACCGAATGCGAATCATATGAGCATGATGAAAACTAGCTTGACGATAATTCCCATGTGTCCTCGGGAGCGCTTTCCTTTATATAAGAGTTTGTCCAGGATTGTACTTTGCTACAAAAAGGATTGGGCCATTTTCTGCACCTTATTTACTTTTATTACTTGTTGCCCGTCACAAATTACCTTATCACAAAACTATCCGTTACCGATAATTTCAGTGCTTGCATAGAATACCTTACTGAAAACTGCTTATCATTTCCTTCTGCTCCTCGTTGGGTTCGACACTCTTACTTATCGAAAGCACTACAATAGATCCCCTATACTTGTGGGTCATCAAGACTCTTTTCTGGCGCCGTTGCCAGGGAGTGAAGCGCCTTTGGTAGGTGGAATTTGGTAAGGAAAAATTTATATAGTGTTCTGAAATTTACTATCACTTGTTACTATGGAACATAACCCTTTGAGGGGCTTGTTCAGGGTATCTTCACCCCGACCAGTAGAGCAGAGAGTTGCTCCTCAACCTACTGAACCTACTGAAAATGTATACTTTGAAATTCCTTCGGGTATGATAGAGAAACTGCTAGCTAATCCTTTCACAGGTGATGGAACATTACATCCCAATTTGCACCTAATCTATGTGGATGAAGTTTATGGATTATTTAAGCTTGCAGGTATGCTCGAGGATGTTATCAAGAAGAAGGTCTTCCCTTTATCTTTGAAGGGAAAGGCATTCACATGGTTTAGGCTATGTAATGATATGGGATCATGGAACTACAACCGATTGAAATTGCAATTTCATCAGAAGTTTTATCCTATCCATCTGGTTCATCGTGATCGTAATTATATATATAATTTTTGGCCTCACGAAGGAGAAATCATCTTTCAAGCTTGGGGGAGGCTTAAGACAATGTTATATTCATGCCCCAATCATGAGCTCTCAAGAGAAATTATTATTCAAAAAATTTATGCTCGGCTTTCTCTCAATAATCGCTCCATGCTCGATACTTCTTGTACTGGTTCTTTTATGATGAAGACTATTGAATTCGAATGGGATTTATTGGAAAGAATGAAACACAACTCTAAAGATTGGGATCTCGACGAAGGTAAGGAGTCAGGTATAACACCCAAATTTGATTGTGTTAAATCTTTTATGGATATGGATGTTTTTTATGAATTTAGCACTAAATATGGACTTGACTCTGAGATAGTAGATTCTTTCTGTGAATCCTTTGCTACTCATGTTGATCTCCCTAAGGAGAAGTGGTTTAAATATAATCCTCCCATTGAAGTAAAAGTAGTTGCACCTATTAAAGTTTAGAAAAAGACTATCACTTATAATGTTGATCATGTTGTTCCTACTACTTATATTGAGAAACCACCTTTCCCTCTTAGAATAAAGGATCATGCTAAAGCTTCAACTATGGTTCGTAAGAGTAATACTAGAACACCTACACCCCCTGAGCAAATTAAAGTTGAACCTAGTATTGCTATGGTTGAAGATCTCTTGGCCGATAATATCAATGGGCATGCTATTTACTTCTGTGATGAAGCCGCTAGAATTGCTAGACCTGACACTACAAATAATCATAGACCTGTTGTAGGCATGCCAGTTATTTCTGTTAAAATAGGGGATCATTGCTATCATGGCTTATGTGATATGGGTGCTAGTGCAAGTGCAATACCTCATTCCTTATACAAAGAAATTATGCATGATATTGCACCTGCTGAGATAGAGGAAATTGATGGTACAATTAAGCTTGCCAATAGAGACACTATTTCACCAGTTTGGATTGTTAGAGATGTGGAAGTCTTGTGTGGGAAAGTTAAATATCCCGCTGATTTTCTTGTTCTACGTTCCCCACAAGATAACTTTTGTCCCATTATATTTGGTAGACCCTTCTTGAATACTGTTTGTCGGCGTTCTGGGATCGGGGGTCCCCAGACTTGCGTGCCTGCGGCCCATAGCGTGGCTTTGCTAGCAGGCCTGTACGGCCCATCTTCATCAACAAGGCACTCAAGACCTTCGCGAGGGGCCAAGCCTCGCGAGGCGGACGATGCAAGACCTCCTCTAGAGCGGCCTCGCCAGGCAGGCTCACGAGGGGCGGAGAGATCAAGGCATGGCAAACCTGGCGAGGTTCCCGTGACGTGAGCCATGACGATCGAGACCAAGCGGGCACCAGTGCATGCAGCGTCCTTGTTTCCTCTTTGGTGCTAAGGGGCAAGTGTAGGCGCGGAGTACCGAGGCATCAAGCAAAGGTTTCCATATCGGTGCAACGAGACCAAGACCAGCAGGACGGCAAGACAGAGGTCACCATGGAGCCCAAGGCGGCGTCACCACCAGAGCCTTTTGCACATGAAGACCACTTTTGTCAGGATAAGATGTACTAGTTGTCCCATTTCAAATTGGCTGTTGTTGGCTCCCTTCCCGCTCAATATTTGGGGAGAGGACCAGGGCCTCTATAAATAGGACTAGCCACCACCACAGCTAGGGGAGTCAGATCAAGAGAGACCAGAACACACACAAGTTCGCCAAGAACAAGAACACCTCAACCTCAGGAGGCCGTTCTTCTCCATGTACTGTTCATCCTCAGCCCGAGAGGTAATCCACCACCACCACACTAGAGTAGGGTATTACACCACAACGATGGCCCGAACCAGTATAAATCTTGTGTCCTTTGTGTTGCAAGTTCGTCGAGTTAGTCCGTAAGATCTTAGCCGAGCTATGACATGGATCGGTAGGGGGGAGATCTTCGCACGCACCCCAGTTTTCGAACCCGTGAATCCGTGATCCGACATTTGGCACGCCATGTAGGGGTGTGCCGAAGCTTCCTGTCCGTCGCTCCGCGTCACGTTGCTTCATCGTCTCCATGGTGGAGGCATGCCGCGCCCGCGCCGAGCGCCGGGTTGCCCTCACCACCCGCGTTGCTTAGACGGCCCCTGTTGGTGGGCCACCCCATCGCTCTCCGTCGCCTGCCGCCACCGGCCCGGCGAGGAACGAGCAGCAAGCATCCTCGCTACACCCCTCGGTGTGATACAACGGCCGCACCGCCACTCCATCACTGACTCCCGCTTGTTCGTCATCTCACGCTCGTCGCGTCCCCATGGACGCACGGGCCACGCTCCTCGTGGCCCACAAGCTCCTGCGCTACCGCCCAGTCGACGACCTCTACGAGGACTAGCTTGACCACATCACCAAGCTTGTTCGCGCTGCAGGGGGCTCCCCTACGCCGTCCCTCTCTCTGCCTCGCCCTCCGCCAGCCACGGGCGACACAGCTCCCGAAGCAGCTCCACCACTTATGCACCAAGATGACACCCTAGCACCAAGGCGCGCGGCTCCAGGGCGCGACCCACCGTGTCCGGCGCCCGCATGTGAAGAAAGAAGTTGTCAAGAAATCCCTCGACCGCAAGAGAACGCTCCGCCACTCCTCGCGCCGTCGCGCCAGGATCGTTTGTTGCAGCAAGTCCCAGTGCCGCTTGCCCTAGTGGCGCGTGGGCGCCAAGACCAAGTTCCACCTCCAAGGCAGGCCCCGGTGACCATGGCCAGCTGTCGCGCCTTCACCCCCGAGCTGCGTAGCGTCGCCTGGCCGGGCAAGTTCAAGCCAGATCTGCCTCCTCGCTATGACGGCACCCCTGACCCCGCGGAGTTCCTGCAGCTCTATGAGTTGAACATCGAGGCGGCCAACGGCAACGAGAAGGTCATGGCGTACTGGTTTCCCATGGCCCTCAATGATGGCGCCCGCTCCTGGCTCCTGAACCTGCCTCCAGGATCGATCTCTTCCTGGGACGAGATGCGCAACCACTTCATCGCCAACTTCCAGGGCACTCGCGACTGCCCCTCGGTCGCGGGTGACCTGCGCCACATCAAGCAACAACCAGGAGAGACCCTACAGAAGTACATCCAATGCTTCAACAGCGCGTGAATCAAGATCCCCAAGGTGACCGACGAGGCCATCATCTCAGCATTCTCTGACGGCGTCCGCGACGTCAAGATGAAGGAGGAGCTCGCCATCCATGAGGAGCTGTGCACGACCTTGGAGCTGTTCAACATCGCGACCAAGTGTGCAAGAGCTGAGGAGGGGCGCCTCTCCCTTCTCGAGCTCCCTACTGCGGACCCAGAGGAGAAGAAGACCAAGGCCAAGGATGTGAATCGCAAAGGAGTGGCCGTGCTTGTGGCGGAGCCAGACACCAAGAGCATCTGAGATCTTCCTGAGTCATCCAAGAGCAGCCGACCGTTTTGCGCCTTCCATAACCTGCATACCCACAACACCAATGACTGTCAAGAGCTCAGAGCCATTCAAGAAGGACGCCTCGGTCGACGCCCCGAGCGCAGCGACCGGGGCTACGGCCGAGGAGGAGGACGTGGTGGTGGATGATGGGAAGACCGTGGCCCACACCAGGAGTGGCAAGACCGGCCTTATGAGGACCGCTGGCAGGATCAGCCTCGCGAGGGCGCCTGGAGGGACCAGCCTTGTGAGGATGGTCCTCAAGGAAACGCTGGCCTTCCTCCACTACCACCACCACCGAGAAGGAATGACGACCACCATCAAGACGAGGGGGCTCGGGGCTTCCAGGAGCCGTGCGCTATCGCCTGCATCTTGGGCGGAGCTCAAGCCCCAGCCTCGCAGCGTATCTTCAAACAGTTCGCTCGTGAAGTGAATGCAGTCTTCCCCAAGCTCGAGGCCACACGCCTGCTCAGAAGGTCCAAGTGACCCATCACGTTCAGTTTGGTAGATCAGCGCAAGTGCGCAGCTACTGCAGGTGTCCTCCTAATGCTTTGTTAACCAGTCATCAGCAACGTGCAAGTTACCAAGACCCTCATCGACGGCGGCATGGGGCTCAATGTCTTGTCCGTCGACACGTTCGACAACCTCCAAGTGACATAAGACCAGCTTCAGCCTACCAAGCCTTTCTCAGGAGTGACCGACGACTCTACTACCCCGACCAGGCAGGTCCGCCTCCCCGTTACCTTCAGAGAACACAACAACTACCGCACCGAACTCGTTGACTTCGACGTCGCCTACATCCGCCTGCCATACAACACCATCCTTGGGTATCCAGCCTTGGACAAGTTCATGTCGGTGACCCATCACGGCTACAATGTCCTCAAGATGCCGAGAAGCGGCGGAATCATCACAGTCCCGTGCGAGGAAAGAGAAGCGGTGTGCACCCTCGAGCGTGCCTTCCAAGCTGCAGCAATCAACGACCCCGACAGCCAGGGCGAGCGCCCTCCTGAGCCCACCCCAAGAAGAAGAAGAAGTTGCGCCACTCAGGGCCTCAGGCAAGCGGCGCCTCGTCAGGATCGGCGCCCGCGCCTGGGCGCCTCCCTCCATCGCATAGGAAAGCGCCCCCAGCGCCCCTCTCGGGCAGGGATCGGGGGCTCTCTTCTGGAGGTCCTCAGACTTTGCCAACATCATGAGGGAGGCGCATGGGCACCAGTTGGAGGCGTGCTTCGCGGCTCATTTCCCTCAGGAGAACACAGGGCAAGGAGTGCCCACCGTTCAGTAGTTCATCACCAAGATCACTCAGGAACTGCAAGACGTAAGGGCCATGCGCGGCGGCCGCCGCTCACCAGGCGCATCTCCCCATCCAGGCGAGGATGCTGGGCTGCACATCTGCATCAACGTCCTAGGGCTCAACCGGGCCGCCTCTCAGGAGCTTTTCTGGCCTTCACGCGTGGGACGCTGCGAGGTCTCACCTCACAGCTACGTTCGCATGCCTTTTGGCTTGCCGAGCGTGGCGACCACCTATTAGCACAACCTGCGGAGCATCCTGGCAGCTCAGGAGGCCCGACACCATGCTGTGCTGACGGAGATGAAGATGGTCCTCAAGGAACCCCCTCGACCCCCAGAGCCTCCCGAGGCCCAGGGCCTCGATGGCTCATGAGGAGTAGCCCCTTCACCTAATACCTTCAGCTGCCCCAACTCTCCGTCATCAACAGAACCAGGTGACATTTTCCAAGTTCATTTAGCTGGGAGCGCCCCCAGGGCTGCATCATTCCCAGGCTGCGTGGGCCCGTCCCTATGGCACGTATCCCTTTTTATGTATTTAGCTTACCTTGTTGGGGGCGCCCCTCGGGCTACATCATCCCCAAGCAGCTCGAGCCTGACCCAGTGGCATCCATGTTCCCTGCATTTACCAGAGCTAGGTTGCCTTTCATGCTTAATCTATCTATGACTATCACCTGCTTGATTATCGCCCACCATGGGAGCCGCGCGCCGGCCGTCTTTCTTCAGGACCCTTCGCGTGAGTAAGTTAAGCACGGCGTCTGTGCTCGGGCCCGTCCCTGCAGCGTTGATAAAACCAGCGGCTGAGCTCTGTCTGGCGGTCCGGCCCCGTTCTCGTCACCTCCTAGGGCCATTGGTGATTGGCTTTTTCACGCGATGACCTCAGGAGATTTGTTGGGCGCAGACTGTCTAACCACCTCCCAGGACCAAGGCAGCGAACAAGAACCAAGACCAGGCGCAACCCGCCTTGAGGTAGGGCTTCGTGAGTCCCACACTGGCTCACGAGTGCCCAGATACACCTCGTCTAGCCCTGTCGTGCAAGACACGTGTTAGGGGGGGCTGTACATGCCCCGAGGGCACTCCGCAGTAGGGAGTCCCCTCTCATGCACCAGAAGCGAATCAGCAATCACCACGGCGACCGGTGCCCTTCCTCGCACTAACTTGCAGGAACTTCCTGAGGGCCACAGCAGGCAGTACCATAGACTCTTCCTCTTCTCTCATGTTATTTGCTTGCGCATTAAAAGCGGGGCTCCTGAGCATCGTGCCTCAAGAGCTCTTACTGGCTCTCTAGCCCTCACCCCCTGGCCTGGACCATGGCAGGCGACCTGGCATACCAGCGGCGGCTGAACTCTCTTGAGGGTCGGGACCTGAGGATGCAGAGCACCAAGAAGAACATGGAGGGGAGGGGAGGCCCGCACAGGCCTGACCAAGCTACACTGTAGTGGCCGACGCACGAGTCCGGCATGACTCGAGAAGCCAACTCCGGACAGCCAAGATAAGTTCTCGCTCTGGATCCACCATTCGCTACGGCACAAGACCCTCGCTCACTCTCTTTGCTTCCCTGCTGCGGCGAAGTTTTCTTCCTTTCCCATCCTAAGACAGCTGCTTGCACGCTAAAGGGGGCCTCTTGAGCATCGCACCTCAGGAGCTCTTACTGGACCTCGGGCCGCTCACCTCCTAGCCTTGACCATGGCACGCGACCTGGCATACCAGCGACGGCTGCAGCTACCTGGGGACCGGGACCTGTCAGCATAGAGCACCAAGCTGCCGCGGTATTGGAAAGGGTAGGCCGAGCCTCAGCAGGATATGTTGACAAAAGGCATTATAGATGCTTTACACGCCCCCACGGGGTTCATTTCTTGATTCCTCGCAGGGAACAAAAGGGAAGGAATTCCTAGGAGTCCTATCTACACTCACCAGATGTTGCCGACGCCATCATCAATAGTGGGCCACGTGAGGGCGGCGCCAACCCCATCCAGATCAGGGACGACGGCGGCTGGACACCGCAGCCTTGCTCCGTGCTCGGCGAGAACTTGGGAGCACGTAGCTATCGTCACTCGTCTCCGGAGACTCCACGAGCTCAGGAGAGTCGCTGGACCACCAAGAGTTGCCGCTGTCGCTTAAGGAGCTGCGGGAGAGGCCTACGACGGGCCTAGGGCCCGCCGCAGCGTCGTCCTGGCGACCTCCTTCAGGGAAGCACTCTAGGTGGCGGCCTTCCTCGTCGAAGACCTTGAAGAACAGCACGGAGGCTCCGTCGTACTCGAAGTGGATCGCGAGAGCGCCTTCCGCGCGGCAGGCTCAGGCAATCTCGCCCTAGCCTCGGGTCATGAAGATCATCCATGAGGCAACGGCTCCAATCTCTGCTCCAGTCGCTGGGGCGTTGCAGTCGGCATGTTGTAGCCAAAGCTCGCGAAGGCCCCTCGACGGCATCTCGGCGGCGAAGAACTGCAGGAAGCGAATCTAGCTGCTCGGGGGCATCGCCGCCCACAGCACAAACTCGCGTGAGGTGTCCATAGCGTGGACCCCTGGGGCGAGGGCGTGTGCCTCCGTGGCACGGCGACCGCGGCCCTGGCGCAGGTGGCGATGCTCGCCGCTCCTCCCTCCGGAATCGTCGGTGTGAGCATACGAGGGCAACAGGTACTCAGGAGGCGGCCTTTCATACCAAGGCCGCGACACCACCGACCTGACTACCATCTCACAGCGATGGGACCTCCTCTTCGTTGGCGGGAGCAGCTCGGGCTCAGTGAGGGGAGCCTTGCCCTTCTCGGCGGCCGAGAACCTCCGGATCGGTGCTATGTCTGCATAAGCAAGGAGTGGAGCTAGGAAGGAGAAGAAGCGGGTGCGGCAGAGGAAAGATGGGCGACGGGGGCTCTGCGACCTCCTCATGTATATCAGGAGAAGGCCAACCAGCGCCCCCGTGATCATAGGTAATGATGGTTTTCCTTGCATGTCCCAGGGACTTGTCAAGTCGGGCAGTTGCCGAGGTAGTGTGGGGAAGCGGAGACGGCCATGTCCAATCAACCTCCATGCGTCGACCAAGGCCGCATGCTATTGGGGCCCGCGGCACTCCGCACTTGACCTTTGGCTTCGCCTCGAAGCCAAGCCCGAGCGCGCCTTGGGCCTGGGGACTACTGTCAGTGTTCTGGGATAGGGGGTCCACAGACTTGCCTCCCAGCGGCCCACGGCGTGGCTTTGCTAGCAGGCATGTACGACCCATCTTCATCAAGAAGGCACTCAAGACCTTCGCGAGGGGCCAAGCCTCGCGAGGCAGACGACGCAAGACCTCCTCAGGAGCGGCCTCGCCAGGCGGGCTCGCGAGGGGCGGAGAGATCAAGGCACGACAAACCTCGCGAGATTCTCGTGACGTGAGTGATGACGATCGAGACCAAGCGGGCGCCAGGGGGCGCCAGCGCGCAGCGTCCTTGTCTCCTCTTTGGTTCTAAGGGGGCAAGCGCAGGCGCGGAGTACCGAGCTGTCAAGCAAAGGTTTCCATGTCGGTCCAACAGGACCAAGACCAGCAGGACGGCAAGACGGATGTCACCATGGAGCCCAAGGCGGCGTCACCACCAGAGCCTTTTGCAGGCGAAGACCACTTTTGTCAGGATAAGTTGTACTAGTTGTCCCCTTTCAAATTGGACGTTGTTGGCTCCCTTACCGCTCAATATTTGGGGAGAGGACCAGGGCCTCTATAAATAGGACTAGCCACCACCATAGCTAGATGAGTCAGATCAAGAGAGACCAGAACACACACAAGTTCGCCAAGCACAAGAACACCTCAACCTCAGGAGTCCATTCTTCTCCCTGTACTGTTCATCCTCAGCCTGAGAGGCAATCCACCACCACCACCACACTGGAGTAGGGTATTACACCACAACGGTGGCCCGAACTAGTATAAATCTTGTGTCCTTTGTGTTGCGAGTTCGTCAAGTTAGTCCATAAGATGTTAGTTGGGCTAGGACGTGGATCGATAGGGGGGAGATCTTCGCGTGCACCCCAGTGTTTGAACCTTAAGGGTTTTGCCGGAACCCGTGATCCGACATTGTTAATGCTAGGATAGATTGCAAAAAGGATGTTGTTACTACTGGTTTGGGGGATATGTCTCATGAGTTTAATTTTGCTAAATTTCGTAGACAACCCCATGATAAAGAATTGCCTAGTAAAGATTAAATTATTGGTCTTGCTTCTATTGACGTGCCTCCTAATGATCCTTTAGAACAATATTTTCTCGACCATGAAAATGATATGTTTATGAATGAAAGAAGGGAAATACTTAAGAAAGCCTTGATTTCTGCACCTATTATTTAGCCACCTGATTGGAATTTACCCTTTGAAATTATGTGTCATGCTAGTGATTATGTTGTAGGTGTTGTTCTAGGACAAAGAGTTGATAAGAAATTAAATGTTATCCAATATGCTAGTAAAATTATAGATAGTGCCCAGAGAAATTATGCTACTACTGAAAAAAAATTAGCAGCTGTATTTTCTTGTGATAAGTTCAGACCTTATATTGTTGATTCTAAAGTAAATGTTCACACTGATCATGCTGCTATTAAATATCTTATGGAAAAGAAAGATGCTAAACCTAAACTTATTAGATGGGTTCTCTTGCTTCAAGAATTTGACTTGCATATTATTGATAGAAAGGGAGCTGAGAACCCCGTTGCAGACAATTTGTCTAGGTTAGAGTATGTTCTTGATAACCCATACCTATTGATGATAGCTTTCCTGATGAACAATTATCTGTCATAAATGCTTCTCGTACTGCTCCATGGTTTGCTGATTATGCCAATTATATTGTTGCTAAATTTATACCACCTAGTTTGACATACCAGTAAAAGAAAAAGTTTTTCTATGATTTAAGACATTACTTCTCGGATGACCCAGACCTTTATAAAGAAGGAGTAGATGGTGTTATTAGGCGTTGTGTACCTGAGAATGAACAGGAACAGATCCTACATAAGTGTCACTCCGAGGCTTATGGAGGACACCATGCTAGAGATAGAACTGCACACAAGGTATTGCAATCCGGTTTTTATTGGCCTACTCTCTTCAAGGATGCCCGTCAGTTTGTCTTGTCTTGTGATGAATGTCAAAGAATTGGTAATATTAGTAGACGTCAAGAAATGCCTATGAATTATTCACTTGTTATTGAACCATTTGATGTTCATATGTTCAGATCCTTTATGCATATTAATACCCCTCTGATTATGAACATGAATATGGTTTTTGAGTAGTTACGTTTGTTCCTGAGGACATGGGAGAAGTCTTGCTATAAGTAGTCATGTGAATTTGGTATTTGTTCGATATTTTGATGAGATGTATGTTGTCTTTCCTCTAGTGGTGTCATGTGAACGTCGACTACATGACACTTCACCGTTGTTTGGGCCTAGGGGAAGTCATTGGGAAGTAAAAAGTAGATGATGGGTTGCTAGAGTGACAGAAGCTTAAACCCTAGTTTATGCGTTGCTTCGTAAGGGGCTGATTTGGATCCATATGTTTCATGCTATGGTTAGGTTTACCTTAATACTTCTTTTGTAGTTGCGGATGCTTTCAAGAGGGGTTAATCATAAGTGGGATGCTTGCCAAGGAAGGGCGTTACCCAAGCACCGTTCCACCCACATATCAAATTATCAAAGTACCGAACGCGAATCATATGAGCATGATGAAAACTAGCTTGATGATAATTCCCATGTGTCCTCGGGAGCGCTTTCCTTTATATAAGAGTTTGTCCAGGCTTGTGCTTTGCTTCAAAAAGGATTGGGACATCTTGCTGCACCTTATTTACTTTTATTACTTGTTACCCGTTACAAATTACCTTATCACAAAACTATCTCTTACCGATAATTTCAGTGCTTGCAGAGAATACCTTACTGAAAACTGCTTATCATTTCCTTCTGCTCCTCATGGGGTTCGACACTCTTACTTATCGAAAGGACTATGATAGATCCCCTATACTTGTGGGTCATCAAGACTCTTTTCTGGCACCATTGCCGGGGAGTGAAGCACCTTTGGTAGGTCGAATTTGGTAAGGAAAAATTTATATAGTGTGCTGAAATTTACTGTCACTTGTTACTATGGAACATAATCCTTTGAGGGGCTTGTTCGGGGTATCTTCACCCCGACCAGTAGAGCAAAGAGTTGCTCCTCAACCTATTGAACGTACTGAAAATGTTTACATTGAAATTCCTTCGGGTATGATAGAGAAACTGCTAGCTAATCCTTTCACAGGTGATGGAACATTACATCCCAATTTGCACCTAATCTATGTGGATGAAGTTTGTGGATTATTTAAGCTTGCAGGTATGCCCGAGGATGTTATCAAGAAGAAGGTCTTCCCTTTATATTTGAAGGGAAATGCATTGACATGGTTTATGCTATGTGATGATATGGGATCATGGAACTACAACCGATTGAAATTGGAATTTCATTAGAAGTTTTATCCTATGCATCTGGTTCATCGTGATCGTAATTATATATATAATTTTTGGCCTCGCAACGGAGAAAGCATCACTTATGCTTGGGGGGAGGCTTAAGTCAATATTATATTCATGCCCCAATCATGAGCTCTCAAGAGAAATTATTATTCAAAATTTTTATGCTCGGCTTTCTCTCAATAATCACTCCATGCTCGATACTTCTTGTACTAGTTCTTTTATTATGAAGACTATTGAATTCGAATGGGATTTATTGGAAAGAATTGAACGCAACTCTAAAGATTGGGATCTCGACGAAGGTAAGAGTCAGGTATAACACCCAAGTTTGATTGTGTTAAATCGTTATGGATACCGATGTTTCCGTGAATTTAGCACTAAATACGGACTTTGACTCTGAGATAGTTGCTTCTTTCTGTGAATCCTTTACTACTCATGTTGATCTCCCTAAGGAGAAGTGGTTTAAATATAATACTCCCATTGAAGTAAAAGTAGTTGCACCTATTAAAGTTGAAGAAAAGACTATCACTTATAATGTTGATCATGTTGTTCCTACTGCTTATATTGAGAAACCACCTTTCCCTGTTAGAATAAAGGATCATGCTAAAGCTTCAACTGTGGTTCGTAAGACTAATACTAGAACACCTACACCCCCTGAGAAATTAAAGTTGTACCTATTATTGCTATGCTTAAAGATCTCTTGGCCGATAATATCGATGGGCATGTTATTTACTTCTATGATGAAGCTTCTAGAATTGCTAGACCTGACACTAAAAATAAACATAGAACTGTTGTAGGCATGCATGTTATTTCTATTAAAATAGGAGATCATTGCTATCATGGCTTATGTGATATGGGTGCTAGTGCAAGTGAAATACCTCATTCCTTATACAAAGAAATTATGCATGATATTGCACCTGCTGAGATAGAGGAAATTAATGTTACAATTAAGCTTGCCAATAGAGACACTATTTCACCAGTTGGGATTGTTAGAGATGTTGAAGTCTTGTGTGGGAAAGTTAAATAGCCTGCTGATTTTCTTGTTCTTGGTTCCCCACAAGATAAATTTTGTCCCATTATATTTGGTAGACCCTTCTTGAATACTGTTAATGCTAGGATAGATTGCAAAAAGGATGTTGTTACTATTGGTTTGGGGGATATGTCTCATGAGTTTAGTTTTGCTAAATTTCGTAGACAACCCCATGATAAAGAATTGCCTAGTAAAGATGAAATTATTTGTCTTGGTTCTATTGTTGTGCCTCCTAATGATCCTTTAGAACAATATTTGCTCGACCATGAAAACGATATGTTTATGAATGAAAGAAGGGAAATAGATGAAGTATTCTTTAAACGGGGACCTATTTTGAAACACAACTTGCCTATTGAAATCCTAGGGGATCCTCCTCCACCCAAGGGTGATCCCGTGTTTGAGCTTAAACCATTACCTGATACTCTTAAATATGCTTATCTTGATGAGAAAAAGATATATCATGTTATTATTAGTGCAAACGTTTCAGAGCATGAAGAAATGAAATTATTGAAAACTCTGAAGAAGCATTGTGCTGCTATTGGATATACTCTTGATGATCTTAAGGGCATTAGTCCCACTCTATGCCAGCACAAAATAAAATTGGAGAAAGACGCTAAACCTGTTGTTGATCACCAACGACGGTTAAATCCTAAGATGAAAGAAGTGGTAACAAAAGAAATACTAAAGCTTTTGGAGGCAGGTATAATTTATCCAGTTGCTGATAATCAGTGGGTAAGTCCTGTCCATTGTGTCCCTAAGAAGGGAGGTATTATTGTTGTTCCTAATGATAAAGATGAATTGATCCCACATAGAATTGTTATAGGTTATAGAATGGTAATTGAATTCTGCAAATTTAATAAAGCTACTAAAAAGGATCATTACCCTATACCTTTTATTGATCAAATGCTAGAAAGATTATCCAAACATACACAATTTTGCTTTCTAGATGGTTATTCTGGTTTCTCTCAAATACATGTGTCCAAAGAGGACCAAGAAAAGACCACTTTAACTTGACCTTTCGGTACCTTTTCTTATAGACGTATGCCTTTTGGTTTATGTAATGCACCTGCTACCTTTCAAAGATGTATGATGGCTATATTCTCTGACTTATGTGAAAAGATTGTTGACATTTTTATGGATGATTCTTCTATATATGGAACTTCGTTTGATAATTGCTTAAGCAACCTTGATTGAGTTTTGCAGAGATGTGAAGAAACTAATCTTGACTTGAATTGGGAGAAATGCCACTTTATGGTTAATGAAGGTATTGTCTTCGGGCATAAAATTTCTGAAAGAGGTATTGAAGTTGATAAACCTAAGGTTGATGCTATTGAAAAGGTTCCGTGTCCTAAGGACATCAAAGGTATAAGAAGTTTCCTTGGTCATGTTGGTTTTTATAGGAGGTTCATTAAAGACTTCTCTAAAATTTCTAGGCCTCTGACTAATCTCTTACAAAAAGATGTTGCTTTTGTTCAACCACCTGATTAGAATTTACCCTTTGAAACTATGTGTGATGCTAGTGATTATGTTGTAGGTGTTGTTCTAGGACAAAGAGTTGATAAGAAATTAAATGTTATCCAATATGCTAGTAAAACTTTAGACAGTGCCCAGAGAAATTATGCTACTACTGAAAAAGATTTTTTAGCAGTTTTATTTGCTTGTGATAAGTTCAGACCTTATATTGTTGATTCTAAAGGAACTATTCACACTGATCATGCTGCTATTAAATATCTTATGGAAAAGAAAGATGCTAAACCTAGACTTATTAGATGGGTTCTCTTACTACAAGAATTTGATTTGCATATTATTGATAGAAAGGGAGCCGGGAATCCCGTTGCAGACAATTTGTCTTGGTTAGAGAATGTTCTTGATAAGCCGCTACCTATTGATGATAGCTTTCCTAATGAACAATTAGCTGTCATAAATACTTCTCATACTGCTCCATGGTCTGTTGATTATGCTAATTATATTGTTGCTAAATTTATACCACCTAGTTTCACATACCAGCAAAAGAAAAAGTTTTTCTATGATTTCAGACATTACTTCTGGGATCACCCACACCTTTATAAAGAAGGAGTAGATGGTGTTATTAGACGTTGTGTAGCTGAGCATGAACAGGAACAGATCCTACATAAGTGTCACTCCGAGGCTTATGGAGGACACCATGCTGTAGATAGAACTGCACATAAGGTATTACAATCCGGTTTTTATTGGCCTACTCTCTTCAAGGATGCCCATAAGTTTGTCTTGTATTGTGATGAATGTCAAAGAATTGGTAATAATAGTAGACGTCAAGAAATACCTATGAATTATTCACTTGTTATTGAACCATTTGATGTTTGGGCTTTGATTACATGGGACCGTTTCCTTCCTCTAATGGGTATACACATATTTTAGTTGTTGTTGATTACGTTACTAAGTGGGTATAAGCTATTCCAACTAGTAGTGCTGATCATAACACCTTCTATTAAGATGCTTAAAGAAGTTATTTTTCTGAGGTTTGGAGTCCCTAGATACTTAATGACTGATGGTGGTTCACATTTTATTGATGCTGCTTTTCGTAAAATGCTTGCTAAGTATGATGTTAATCATAGAATTGCACCTCCTTATCATCCACAGTTTAGTTGTCTAGTAGAATTAAGCAATAGAGAGCTTAAATTAATTTTGCAAAAAATTGTTAATAGATCTAGAAAGAATTGGTCCAAGAAACTTGATGATGCATTATGGGCATATAGAACTGCATATAAAAATCCTATGGG
This sequence comes from Triticum aestivum, assembly GCF_018294505.1. Taxonomy (NCBI): domain Eukaryota; kingdom Viridiplantae; phylum Streptophyta; class Magnoliopsida; order Poales; family Poaceae; genus Triticum; species Triticum aestivum. Next base: position 309,996,742 of record NC_057812.1, read on the forward strand.
TATGTCTCCGTATAAAATGGTTTATGGTAAAGCATGTCACTTACCTCTCGAACTAGAACATAAGGCATATTGGGCCATTGAAGAGATCAATTATGATTTCAAACTTGTCGGTGAGTAGAGGTTATTTGACATAACCTCACTTGATGAATGGAGAACCCAGGCTTATGAAAGTACCAAACTGTTTAAAGAAAAAATTAAAAGATGGCATGGCAAAAGGATACAAAAGCATGATTTTAATGTAGGTGATTATGTTTTGCTATACAACTCTCGTTTAAGATTTTTTGCAGGAAAACTCCTCTCTAAATGGGAAGGTCCTTACGTTATCGAGGAGGTCTATCGTTCCGGTGCCATAAAAATCAACAACTTCAAATACACAAATCCAAGTGTGGTGAATGGTCAAAGAATCAAACATTATATCCCAGGTAATCCTATAAATGTTGAAATTAATGTTATTGAAACCATAACCCCGGAGCAGTATATAAGGGACACTTTCCATAACGTTTCAGCCTCTGAAAAGGAAGAGGTACGTGGTACTGTAAGTAAACCGACTCCAAAATAGTTCTAATGGAAATTTTTCTCCGTTTTGGAATATTTAAGAAAATAGGAAAATAAGAAGCAGTCCTGGCCATGGTTGCATGTTGACTCCGCTAGAGTTGCCGACGTTGGGAGGTAGTCGGATTTTGTCCGATGGGCAGGCCAGTCATGGAGTTTGATCATGTAGTACTTACTTATTCCATTTCCATCCCGTAAATTCTCCACTGGCCAACGTCTTATATATATAGGTCTAGGTCGGTGCCAATGAAGATTGGCTTGCATACCTCCGGCCGGATACCACAATCATTTTGCACAACATCCGCAGCAGTGCGGCCGTTCCCGTAGACCCCTTCTCCACCATTGGGATCGGCCTTCCGGACTGGGCTGGGCTTGAATACGTATGATGATGCCTACATGAGATTGAAGAAGATAGCAATTGCGGACCCGCCGACAAAGCGACGCGGCTACGACGATTACTATATCATCGCGGTGTTCGACATAAGGATTGCCATCAATGCAAGAGGCAGTAACATCAGAGGCTGGCGCATGTTGGCCACGACAGATTTGTACCCCTTGATACGTCTCCAACGTATCTATAATTTTTTATTGTTCCATGCTATTATATTAACTGTTTTGGATGTTTAATGGGCTTTGTTATGCACTTTTATATTATTTTTGGGACTAACCTACTAACCAAAGGCCCAGTGCAAATTGCTATTTTATTTGCCTATTTCAGTGTTCATAGAAAAGGAATATCAAATAGAATCCAAACGGAATGAAACCATGCGGAGAGTTATTTTTGGAACAAACACAATCCAGGAGACTTGGAGTGGACGTCAAGGAAGAAATGAGGTGGCCATGAGGTAGGAGGGCGCTCCCAGGGGGTAGGCACGCCCCCACCCTTGTGGGCCCCTCATGGCTCCGCTGACCTACTTCTTTCGCCTATATATACTCATATACCCTGAAAACATCCGAGAGCGCCACAGAACCCTATTTCCACCGCCGCAACCATCTATACCCGTGAGATCCCATCTTGGGGCCTTTTCCGACGCTCCGCCGGAGGGGGAATCAATCACGGAGGGCTTCTACATCAACACTATAGCCTCTCCGATGATGCGTGAGTAGTTTACCACAAACCTTCGAGTCCATAGTTATTGGTTAGATGGCTTCTTCTCTCACTTTGGATCTCAATACAAATTTCTCCTCGATCCTCTTGGAGATCTATTCGATGTAATTCTTTTTGCGGTGTGTTTGTCGAGATCTGATGAATTGTGGGTTTATGATCAAGATTATCTATGAACAATATTTGATTCTTCTCTGAATTCCTTTATGCATGACTTAATATCTTTGGAACTCTCTTCGAATTATAAGTTTGGTTTGGCCTACTAGATTGATCTTTCTTCCAATGGGAGAAGTGCTTACCTTTGGGTTCAATCTTGCGGTGTCCTTTCCCAGTGACAGCAGGGGCAGCAAGGCACGTATTGTATTGCTTCCATCGAGGATAAAAAGCTGGGGTTTATATCATATTGCTTGAGTTTATCCCTCTACATCATGTCATCTTGCCTAATGCGTTACTCTATTCTTATGAACTTAATACTCTAGATGCATGTTGGATAGTGGTCGATGTGTGGAGTAATAGTAGTAGATGCATAATTGTTTCGGTCTACTTCTCGCGGACGTGATGCCTATATACATGATCATGCCTAGATATTCTCATAACTATGCACTTTTCTATCAATTGCTTGACAATAATTTGTTCACCCGCCGTAGAATTTGCTATCTTGAGAGAAGCTATCGGGGATATACCCCGCGGTATAACCCGGCCGGAGTTATAACCCGGCTGGTACTTGGTAAACCGGCAGGAGTTAAGTCAGATGATAACCTGGCAGGAGTTAAGTCAGATGATAACCCGGCAGGAGTTAAGTCAGATGATAACCCGGCAGGAGTTAAGTCAGATGATAACTCAGCAGACCATCATAAACCGGCAGATCATCATAAACTGGCAGACCATCATAAACCGGAAGACAGTCATAACCCAGCAGACAGTCATAACTGGTTGACAGTCATAACCCAAAAGACAGTGATAACTGGTTGACAGTCATAACCCGGCAGATAGAGTCGCTTGGGGTTATGAAGCCCGAGACGTTATAAAGGCCAAGACGTTATATAGCCCAAGATGTTAAGAAGACCATGAAGAGAACTCAGAATAGTTTAAGTCTTAGTCCGAGATAGACTCTACATGTAACCCGCCCCTTCAACATATATAAGGAGGGGCAAGGCACCCTGTAAAGGGGGGAATAATCTGAAGGGTTAGGGATAACTGGGAGAGCCGGTTTACGGAGACTCCTTCGTGATGATAATAAGACCTAGCCACAAACATCACGTAGGGTTGTTACCAGATGATGTTTCCCGGGGCCCGAAGCTGTCTAAATCCTTGTCTTGTGTTGCGTCTCTCGATTCCGCTCAACCCCTCTCAAGCTACCACATAGATGCGTTGGCCTCACGACCAAGTCCTCACACTAGGACATCTGCCCGTGATTGATTTCAACTTCACCGTCGTGATCATCAGTTCCGCGGTGAATAATTTCTGGCATGACATATCAGGTGAAATCCATCTAGTGTATTTTTTATATTATATATTGCTTTCTTTAAAATAGCAATTACTCTGGCTTGCAAAGTTATCTATTGCAGGACCCTAAACCGCCATATTGGTGCAAATTTAAAGGCCGTCAGAAAATTTTGGGCCTAAAAAGAAGGATTCTGATTTAAAATCCGGCTCAAGGAAAAGTTGTCTCCCACAAAGCTTTGAAGCTCTCAATATCCGGTTTAAGAATTTCCGGTTCAAAAAGATAACCTCTCGCAAGTTCGAGTTCTCAGGAAAAATTAAAGGGACCAAAGAGAGTCTGTTGCAAAAGCACAGCTCAAACATAGGTCCCCCTTGAGCACAACTCACAATATCACTTGGGGGTTTGGTCGTATTCGAACCATAGCTACACCTCTTGATAGGCTTAAGGCCACCAAGGAAATCACTTGGGGGCTTGGTTGTATTCGAACCATAGCTACACCTCTTGATCGGCACAAGGCCACCAGGGAAATTACGTAGGGGCCAAAGAGAGTGTTGCAAAAGCACAACTCAAACATAGGCACCCGCTGAGCACAGCTCAAAATATTGCTTGGGGGCGCTTTGCTTCTCAAAGAACAAAGAGCCTACACTTGTAATAGGGTATCAAGCCAGGCTTGGAAGCTAGGTGTATTCACCTAAAACCCCGGGTTATCCTGCCTTTTTTAAGTAAGCCACTCTGTCCAGGTAAACCTGGTATGACCCACCGAACGTTTGACAAGTCGATCTCATAGACCCTGAACTTGTCAAAGTTAAAACAACGATTGGTTAATGATTGAGGTCCATCTTAAAAGGCTTTGTAAAATGGTTTAACTCAGTGACCTGGAAGCCCATGAAAAGCATTGAATGTTCTTTTTATGCTGTCATTTGTCAAGTTTTTTCTTCTTTGTTTGAGGTTTATGATATCTTATGATAAACATGTGTTTATTAACCCGGCCTGGCTTTCGACTATAACTCGTCAGTATATATTTGCATTGCGCCATTGAAATCATGCGCTTATAAATCATTGGGTATATTATTCAAATCTTTAATAGCCAACATGGCTGTAATTTTACTATGGTTATCAATAACCAGTATTATGATTGAGGCTTTCAAAGTCAATTTAGTGCAATGGATATTATTGCATCGATGGATATGATTTATTCTACAATGGAAGGAATAGTCCCGAGTCGCTGCAGGCTTATAACCCGGCACTTGGGGGCTACATTATTCAAGTTGAGATTACATCAAATATACAAGTCTCATGTCGCTGCAAGCATGCACCATGATACTTGGGGGCTAATGGAAAGTCATTTTTTTGCTCACCTTATTGAAGACCCGACTCATCACATTGTAATGAGCTGGCCCTTGGGGGCTACCAATTGCTCCTATCAATAATTAAAGGAACACAAACCTTATTCCATTATATTGAAGGATCCACTGCTCAGTTGGTAAAGCACGAAGCTCTTAACCTTGTGGATGTGGGTTCAAGCCCAAAGATGGGGGTTACATCATATGATGTTATTTTTAATGAAGTATATATAAAGTCCCAGCTCAATATTATCTTACGGAGTTGGCCCTTGGGGGCTACAAGTTGCTGTTCAAGTCTGCATGATCATATCTATATAGTCCCTGCTCCTTATTGCATAATGACCCGGACCTTGGGGGCTACACTGGTTGAAGTTTTTATAAGCATAAGGTAATTACAAGTCCCAGGTTGCTGCAAGCATGACAACCCGACACTTGGGGGCTACATATATGGAATACTCAGTTTATGACCAGTGATTGAGATGAACAAACTGGATTTCTTCAAGCTTGTGACATTCATATTGAAGCAAGTCTTAAGTTGTTACTATGTTCCCTTCTTAAGACTTGGGGGCTACAAGTGATAGGCATATAAGAGGTATATTTTCAAGCTTGATGTTAACTACAATTATGACCCGGTGCCATCAATATTTATAAACCGGCAAGTTCTAAATTCTTAAACCGGCAAGTTCTACATTCTTAAACCGGCTAAAGATCAGATGAGTATTTCAAAGACCAATATTTTTGTTAAGCATTGGGAGCTGAGTCAGATGAATTATCCTTCACAATATTTCTCTGTGACAAAACAATGTCAGCAAATTGATTATGAAGCTGGCCTATTGGCCCGGATTTTCTAAGAGGAAATGACAAGGATTTAAGGATGCTCAGGATCAGTTTTGACATGGATAAATCCAAATTAAACTGGGGGCTAGTGTCGGGGATATACCCCGCGGTATAACCCGGCCGGAGTTATAACCCGGCTGGTACTTCGTAAACCGGCAGGAGTTAAGTCAGATGATAACCCGGCAGGACTTAAGTCAGATGATAACATGACAGGAGTTAAGTCAGATGATAACTCAGCAGACCATCATAAACCAGCAGATCATCAAAAATCGGCATACCATCATAAAACCGGCAGACAGTCATAACTCGGTAGACAGTGATAATCGGTTGACAGTCATAACCCGGCAGACAATGATAACTGGTTGACAGTCATAACCTGGCAGATAGAGTCGCTTGGGGTTATGAAGCCCGAGACGTTTTAAAGCCCAAGACGTTATGAAGCCCAAGATGTTAAGAAGACCATAAAGAGAAGTCAGAATAGTTTAAGTCTTTGTCCAAGATGGACTCTGCATGTAACAAGCCCCTTCAACATATATAAGGAGGGGCAGGGCACCCCATAAAGGGGGGAATAATATGAAGGGTTAGGGATAACTGGGAGAGCCGGTTTATGGTGACTCCTTCATGATGATAATAAGACCTAGCCACAAACAGCACGTAGGGTTATTACCGGATGATGTTTCCCGGGGCCCGAAGCTGTCTAAATCCTTGTCTTGTGTTGCGTCTCTCGATTCCGCTCAACCCCTCCCAAGCTACCGCATAGATGCGTTGGCCTCATGACTAAGTCCTCACACTAGGACATTTGTCGTGACAATTCCACGACAGAAGCCACTAGAGAAACCTATGGCCCCGGGCCTAATTTCCATTATATTATTTTCCTATCTACTTGCTATTTCTATCATTGTTTATTTTGCAATCTTTATTTTCCAATCTATATAATAAAAATACCAAAAATATTTATCTTATTATCTCTATCATACCTCACTTTTGTAAGTGACCATGAAGGGATTGACAACCCCTTTATGGTGTTGGTTGCGAGGTTCTCGTTTGTTTGTGCAGGTACTAGAGACTTGCGTGTTACCTCCTACTGGATTGATACCTTGGTTCTCAAAAACTGGGGGAAATACTTACGCTACTTTGCTGCATCACCCTTTCCTCTTCAAGGGAAAACCAACACATGCTCAAGAGTTAGCAAGAAGGATTTCTGGCACCGTTGCCGGGGAGGTTGCACCAAGTCAAGTCAAGATTTGATCTCCTGTCAACAAGCCATTTCTCGCGATGTTGCCGAGGGGATCTATGCATAAGTCAAGACATACCAAGTACCCATCACAAACTCTTATCCCTCGCATTACATTATTTGCCATTTGTCTCTTGTTTTCCTCTCCCCCACTTCACCCTTGCCGTTTTATTCGCCCTCTTTTCCGTTCGCCTCTTTTCCATTCGCCTCTTTTTCTTGCTTCTTGTGTGCTTGTGTGTCACGATGTGTCTTCCAAAAAGTATTGATCTTCACCACAGAAGGTTGGAAGAAATTGAAGACAACGTTAGAAGTTTTATGTCCTTGCAATTTGAGCATAATAGTTTCTTCAGAAATGAGCTTAAAGAGCAAAAAGGTTTTATGGAGTACATGAATAAAGAGCTCGATGATATGTCTAAGGAATTTTATGGTTTGAAATCTCAGTTTGCTCATCTTGAAAACTTAATAGCCCAAATTTTGGATAAGTGGGCCACCTTAGTTAATAAGATTGCCGCCAAACCGGAAGAGTTAGACGATAATAAGGATGAAGATCTAAAAGTGATTGATGTGTCTCCTATTAAATCTTTGTTTGCAAATATGAATCTTGATAATTATGGGACTGGAGATGAGTCAACTTTAGTTAAAAGGCGCCCCAATGATTCGGTGTTTTTAGATCTTGATGCAAAAATTGGTGAAAGTGGGATTGAAGAGGTCAAGACTTTACATAGCAATGAACCCACTATTTTGGATTTCAAGGAATTTAATTATGATAATTGCTCTTTGATAGATTGTATTTCCTTGTTGCAATCCGTTCTAAATTCTCCTCATGCTTATGATCAAAATAAAGCTTTTACCAGACATATCGTTGATGCCTTAATGCAATCCTATGAAGAAAAGCTTGAATTAGAAGTTTCTATCCCTAGAAAACTTTATGATGAGTGGGAACCTACTATTAAAATTAAAATTAAAGAACATGAATGCTATGCTTTATGTGATTTGGGTGCTAGTGTTTCCACGATTCCAAAAACTTTGTGTGATGTGTTAGGTTTCCATGAAATTTGATGATTGTTCTTTAAATTTGCATCTTGCGGATTCCACCATTAAGAAACCTATGGGAAGGATTAATGATGTTCTTATTGTTGCAAATAGGAATTATGTGCCTGTAAATTTCATTGTTCTTGATATAGATTGCAATCCTACATGTCCTATTATTCTTGGTAGACCTTTTCTTAGAATGATTAGTGCAATTATTGATATGAAAGAAGGAAGTATTAGATTCCAATTTCCGCTAAGAAAAGGCATGGAACACTTTCCTAGAAAGAAAATTAAATTACCTTATGAATCTATTATCAGAGCCACTTATGGATTGCATACCAAAGACGACAATACCTATATCTATTCTTGTTTTTATGCCTAGCTAGGGGCGTTAAACGATAGCGCTTGTTGGGAGGCAACCCAATTTTATTTTTGTTTCTTGCTTTTTGTTACTTTTTAGTCATAAATAATTCATCTTGATTCTATTTAGATGTGGTTTTATACTTTTAATTAGTGTTTGTGCCAAGTAGAACCTTTGGGAAGACTTGGGGGATGTCTTTGCGATCTTGCTGTAAAAAACAAGAACTTTAGCGCTCACGAGATCTACTATCATTTTTTACTGGAGAGTACGATTAGGTTGATTTTTTTGGAGATGATTAATAGCCAAATTAATAATGTCCACCAATTTATTTTAGAATTTTTGGGATTACAGAAGTATTCGAAACCTACAGATTACTACAGATTGTTATGTTTTTCGTGTGTTGTTTGCTTATTTTGATGAATCTATGGCTAGTATCGGGGGGTATGAACCATAGAGAAGTTGGAATACAGTAGGTTTAACACCAATATAAATAAAGAATGAATTCCTTACAGTACCTTGAAGTGGTGGTTTGTTTTCTTATACTAATGGAGCTCATGAGATTTTCTGTTGAGTTTTGTGTTGTGAAGTTTTCAAGTTTTGGAATAAGGAGTGGCAAGAGCCTAAGCTTGGGGATGCCCATGGCACCCCAAGGTAAAATTCAAGGACAAACAAAAGCCTAAGCTTGGGGATGCCTTCTGGGGCATCCCCTCTTTCGTCTTCGTCCATCGGTAACTTTACTTGACGCTATATTTTTATTCACCACATGGTATGTGTTTTGCTTGGAGCGTCTTGTATGATTTGAGTCTTTGCTTTTTAGTTTACCACAATCATCCTTGATGTACACACCTTTTGGATAGACACAAATAAATCAGAATTTATTAGAATAATCTATGTGCTTCACTTATATCTTTTGAGCTAGATAATTTTGCTCTAGTGCTTCACGTATATCCTTTTAGAGCACGGTGGTGGTTTTATTTTATAGAAATTATTGATCTCTCATGCATCACTTATATTATTTTGAGAGTTTTTTTAGAACAGCATGGTAATTTGCTTTGGCTATAAAATTAGTCCTAATATGATAGGCATCCAAGATGGGTATAATAAAAACTTTCATAAAAAGTGCATTGAATACTATGAGAAGTTTGATACTTGATGATTGTTGTGAGGTATGAAGATGGTGATAATAGAGTCATGCTAGTTGAGTAGTTGTGAATTTGAGAAATACCTGTTCTAAACTTTGTGATTCCCGTAGCATGCACGTATGGTGAGCTGTTATGTGATGAAGTCGGAGCATGATTTATTTATTGATTGTCTTCCTTATGAGTGGCGGTCGGGGATGAGCAATGGTATTTTCCTAGCAATCTATCCCCCTAGGAGCATGCGCGTAGTACTTTGTTTCGATAACTAATAGATTTTTGCAATAAGTATGCGAGTTCTTTATGACTAATGTTGAGTCCGTGGATTATACGCACTCTCGCCCTTCCACCATTGCTAGCCTCTCTAGTACCGCGGAACTTTCGCCGGTACCATACACCCACCATATACCTTCCTCAAAACAGCCACCATACCTACCTATTACGCCATTTCCATAGCCATTTCGAGATATATTGCCATGCAACTTACCACCGTTCCGTTTGTTATGACACGTTACATCATTGTCATATTGCATTGCATGATCATGTAGTTGACATCGTATTTGTGGCAAAGCCAACTTTATAATTCTTTCATACATGTCACTCTTGATTCATTGCACATCTCGGTACACCGCCGGAGGCATTCACATAGAGTCATATTTTGTTCTAGTATCGAGTTGTAATTTTTGAGTTGCAGTAAATAAAAGTTTGATGATCATCATTATTAGATCATTGTCCCAAGTGAGGAAAGGATGATGGAGACTATGATTCCCCCACAAGTCGGGATGAGACTCCGGACGAAAAATTAAAAAAAAGAAGAGAAAAAAGAGGCCATAAAAAGGAAAAAAGGGCCAAAATTAAAAAATGGGAGAAAAAGAGAGAAGGGACAATGTTACTATCCTTTTACCACACTTGTGCTTCAAAGTAGCACTATGATCTTCATGATAGAGAGTCTCCTATGTTGTCACTTTCATATACTAGTGGGAATTTTACATTATAGAACTTGGCTTGTATATTCCAATGATGGGCTTCCTCAAAATGCCCTAGGTCTTCGTACACTTATAGCTCTAGTGCATCCGTTGCATGGCAATCCCTACTCACTCACATTGATATCTATTGATGGGTATCTCCATAGCCCGTTGATACGCCCAGTTGATGTGAGACCATCTTCTCCTTTTTTTGTCTTCTCCACAACCACCATTCTATTCCACATATAGTGCTAAGTCCAAGGCTCACGCTCATATATTGCATGAAGATTTAAAAAGTTTGAGAACATCAAAAGTATTAAACAATTGCTTGGCTTGTCATCGGGGTTGTGCATGATTAAATACTTTGTGTGATGAAGATAGAGCATAGCCAGACTATATGATTTTGTAGGGATAACTTTCTTTGGCCATGTTATTTTGAGAAGACATGATTGCTTTGTTAGTATGCTTGAAGTATTATTATTTTTATGTCAATTTTAAACTTTTGTCTTGAATCTTTTAAATCTGAACATTCATGCCACAATAAATTAAATTACATTGAAAATTATGCTAGGTAGCATTCCACATCAAAATTTCTGTTTTTATCATTTACCTACTCGAGGACGAGCAGGAATTAAGCTTGGGGATGCTTGATACGTCTCCAACGTACCTATAATTTTTTACTGTTCCATGCTATTATATTATTTGTTTTGGATGTTTAATGGGCTTTGTTATGCACTTTTATATTATTTTTGGGACTAACCTACTAACCAAAGGCCTAGTGCAATTTGTTATTTTTTTGCCTATTTCAGTTTTTCGCAGAAACGGAATATCAAACACAATCCAAACGGAATGAAACCTTTAGGAGAGTTATTTTTGGAACAAACGCAATCAAGGAGACTTGGAGTGGACGTCAAGGAAGAAACGAGGCGGCCACGAGGTAGGAGGGCGCGTCCAGGGGGTAGGTGCGCCCCCACCCTCGTGGGCCCCTCGTGGCTCTGCTGAGCTACTTCTTTCGCCTATATATACTCATATACCCCGAAAATATCCGAGAGCACCACGAAACCCTATTTCCACCACCGCAACCTACTGTACCCATGAGATCCCATCTTGGGGCCTTTTCCGGCGCTTCACCGGAGGGGGAATCGATCACGGAGGGCTTCTACATCAACACCATAACCTCTCCGATGATGTGTGAGTAGTTTACCATAGACCTTCGGGTCCATAGTTATGAGCTAGATGGCTTCTTCTCTCTCTTCGGATCTCAATACAAAGTTCTCCTCGATTCTCTTGGAGATCTATTCGATGTAATTCTTTTTGTGGTGTGTTTTCCGAGATCTGATGAATTGTGGGTTTATGATGAAGACTATCTATGAACAATATTTGATTGTTCTCTGAATTATTTTATGCATGATTTAATATCTTTGCAAGTGTCTTCGAATTATCAGTTTGGTTTGGCCTACTACATTGATATTTCTTGCAATGGGAGAAGTGCTTAGCTTTGGGTTCAATCTTGCGGTGTCCTTTCCTAGTGACAGCAGGGGAAGCAAGGCACGTATTGTATTGTTGCCATCGAGTATAAAAAGATGGGGTTTATATCATATTGCTTGAGTTTATCCCTCTACATCATGTCATCTTGCCTAATGCGTTACTCTGTTCTTATGAACTTAATACTTTAGATGCATGCTGGATAGCGGTCGATGTGTGGAGTAATAGTAGTAGATGCAGAATTGTTTCGGTCTACTTGTCGCGGACGTGATGCATATATACATGATCATGCCTAGATATTCTCATAACTATGCGCTTTTCTATCAACTGCTTGACAGTAATTTGTTCACCCACCGTAGAGTTTGCTATCTTGAGAGAAGCCACTAGTGAAACCTATGGCCCCTGGGTCTATTTTCCATTATATTATTTTCCTATCTACTTGCTATTTCTATCGTTGTTTATTTTGCAATCTTTATTTTGCAATCTATACAATAAAAATACCAAAAATATTTATCTTATTATCTCTATCAGATATCACTTTCGTAAGTGATCGTGAAGGGATTGACAACCCCTTTATCGCGTTGGTTGCGAGGTTCTTGTTTGTTTGTGCAGGTACTAGGGACTTGCTTGTTACCTCCTACTGGATTGATACCATGGTTCCCAAAAACCGAGGGAAATACTTACGCTACTTTGCTACATCACCCTTTCCTCTTCAAGGGAAAACCAACGCATGCTCAAGAGGTAGCACCCCTACACGTTCGAAGACGACATGCACCATCTAGGCCGCATCTACGCGGTGACAAGCCAGGGGACTTGCTTCATCCGGTTGCCATCATACGGTACGGGAGATTACAAACGGAATGCACAAACCATCATTTGCATCCCTAACGGTACTCCATTGTTTTGCAGGGACCAGTCATCCCCCGATCAAAATAAGATCGTCGGTCCTGGATGTGCATTTGCGTCCACAATTCGGTCTAACCTGGAACCTTGTAGCTGACTTGGGCATATTGGGATCAACTATCTTAGCAGTCGTTATCCATGGTACCACTGATGTGCAACATGGTCACACAATCTACCACGATCGGACAGTCACCATCTACCCATGTATCCATTTAGTATTATATTTTTTAACCCTCTCACCTTCACTTTCATTGTTGTACTACTTACTAGTACTAGTAGGAGTACTTTTTACCTTGGAGGACGCATATAGCTAGCTAGGCCCTTGAAGACGTGAACCCACTAGTTGCCACCATTTTTGTTTTTCCATGTCTTACTATCTCATCCATGTAGCCAAGAGTGGATATATATAATAAGCCGGTTATTTTACTTCCTCTATATCGGAGTAGTACTATTTGCTGCACAGTATTACTGACCGCCATATTTGAGCACAACATTATTATGCATGGACCTTGACTATGTACGTCACCATGTGTCCAGATCTGAGATGCCACGTGTACCAGATGAACGACACTGAGTTCGACCCCCGTGATTCTATCTGGGTGCCGAGGAACACTCTTGGAGAGTACTCGCTTTTCATTGGTGTTGGGGATATTACTACTGGACGTAAACCGGCCAGGAGTAGGTGGATTAGCTTTATGAAGATTAGAAGCCCATGAAGACGTAAGAATGATGGCACTTTATGACGGCCCAAGGCCCAGAGGCGAGTTAAGGCCTGTAGATGTAAACCAACCTTATTATGTAACTTGCATTGTAAGATAGGAAGTGTAGAGACTGAACAAGACATGTTTATGATCCGGCTTCGGGACTCTGTAAACCGGCGGGCGTCAACCTATGTATATAAAGGGACGACCCGACAGCGGTTTAGGGACAACAGACAACAACTCGAGGGCCAGTCAAAGCGGATTCGCTCCTTGGTCATCGAAACCCCAGCAATACCAATCACAACTAGACGTAGGCTTTTACCTTCGTCGAAGGGGTCGGACTAGTATAAACTCCCTGTGTCCACTTGTCCGGTTTAACCCCTTTAAGCTAACCCATTGCGATGGCTCCACGACTAAGTCCTTTCACAAGGACATCTTCCGTGACAAACCCACGACAATTGGCGCCCACCGTGGGGCTATCGCACGATGGTTTCGAGTTCTTAAAGGGTAGCTTTGATGGACTCAAGGGATACGCTGTGGGACGGATGACCAAGAGTCGTTGCGGCAAGCTCTACATCGACAATGCAGGATGGAGCCCCGAGGCCGATTCAATCGAATACGGGTACCGGGTCCCCTTTCGTGAGATTCACGTCTTCATCGGCAAGATTGGCAAACTGGGCCCTGAGCCAGACACCTGCACCGACATCATCGAGACGGCTCAGCGTGCGAGCCCTTCCCCAGTTCAGCCCATGGCAAAGCATGTTTTCATAGGTGTCATCCATGGAGCAGAATATGAGGACGGACCGGCATCCAATGGAGAAACCGTCATCTGCTCCGACGACGAGTCTTCTGGAGAGACCGAATCGCTCTATCAGTTGCAGGATGGCCGGATTAGCGGAGGTTCCGAGGGCAACAGTATTTCAGACTCCCCTGATCTGCCAAACCGGGACGCTATCTTCATGGCCGGTACACAGTCAGCGCCCCACTCATCAACCGCCGCAGCAATGCTCTCCGGTTCAGCAACATCCACGCCGACGGGGGCAGGGAGCTCTGCGCCACCTCCGGCTCAAGTTCTGTCTGACTTGTTCGACGCTTTGACAACATTGATGGCCGCGGAAGTGGACGCAGCAGCCCAAGATCAGCACAATGTGGATATCGCAAAGGTGAAAGATCAGATAACTCAGGCTAAAGCGGACCTAGCGGCAGAGAAAGCTAGGATGTCTACAGAACGGGCCGAGTTGGAAGCTCAGGCCTACCGGCTTAGGCTGGATCAGAATGCTTCAGAGGAAGTCATGAGGAGAAGATACCGATCGCATCTCTCGCCGAGTTATGAGCCAAGAAATCTCTTCAACACGCCAGGAGCAGGAACCAGTAACCAGCCAATATTAAACCAGACGGAGGCGCCAGGAACAGGAGCGCCGGTTCAGCCACGCACGATGGACCCGCCTCGTCAGAACAACATTGTGCCACCGTATGTTCCAACACCTCCTGGGCATTACTCCAACCTGTTGGACAATATTGTGGCCGCCGCTTTACGATTGGCAGCCCTCCCAACCGACGGCGAATCACCAGTTGCAATTGAGGCACGACGGGCCAGGGATCTCCTTCAAACAGCCCTAAACCAGTAGCAGGCATATTCGCACAGTCATGAGAGGATTCATTCCACCCCCCCCCCCCCCCGTCCAAGCCGGAGCTACAGCAGTCACGTTGAGGATGAACCAGCTGTATCAAGCCGTGCACGTCGCCGTAATTCGCCGCGAGGGCGCAACCCGGCAGGGGGAGGTGCTAATGCGTAGGATGTGGTGGATCATGGTTGCGTACGTCAAGAGGCCGAGTTAGCAGCCCTGCACGGAGCCCGTCAACCTACCCCGGTTCATCCTACCGCTTCAATAGAGCCAGGTGTGGTATTAAGTTCCTTAGGGGTGCCGTGTCTTACCCCCGCTTTGCGTAATGTGAGACTGCCCAAGGATTTCAATGGACCTCGTAAGGTACCCAATTATACCGCCGATCTATAACCAGAGGCATGGGTTGAAAGCTACGAGATGGCAATGGAGATGTTAGACATGGATGAAGCGGTATGTGCTAAATACTTCACCATGATGTTGGAAGGAACAACTCGTACTTGGTTGAAGAGCTTACCAACTAACTCTGCCGGATCATGGGCCGAATTGAAGCACCGGTTTATCCAGAACTTCAAAGATACTTGTAAGCAGCTCATGTCAATTGTGGATCTGGCCGCTTGTGTCCAAGAGGATGGGGAGTCCACGACCCATTGGGTAAAGCGGGTCTCAGCTATTTTGCATTCATCAGATCGTATCAATGCGGATACCGCAGTGCTAACGTTGGAGGGCAATTGCCGTTTTCTGCCGCTCAAATAGAAGTTAGGAAGGCTCAAACATCACTACAATGATATGTCAACGTGTATGGCCTCTTTGGTTAAATACGCCGATTCAGATAATACCAAAGACCCTGACTCAGAGGAGGACAAACTGGGGAAAGGGAAAAAGAACGACAACACCAAGGGTCAGCAGCATAATCCGGCAAGCAATGGGAACAATGGTAAGCGCAAGGCCGACAACAGTTTGGACTTTGTGGCTAACACCAATGCTCAGGAGAATGGTCAGCACCGTAAGGGCAAGCAGCCCCAAAGGGGCGGAGGTTCAGGCCCCAATTTGGAGCGCCTGTTAAATCAACCCTGTCCAAATCATGGATCAATGGAGAAGCCAACATCGCATCTGTGGAAGGATTGTTATATCATACGGGATTTCAAGAACTCCAATATGTTTCAGTATGATAATGGCCCTCCCGGTGGTTCAGGAGGTGGTTTTCACGGGCCGGGTTACGAAGGCGGCAGCTCCGGTTCCTGATTTCAGGGAAATCAAACTAGACACAACAATCAAGGGAACCGGGGCAACCAGGGAGGTTAGAACCATCAGGGGAACCAGAAGCAGCAGTAGTCGGGTTATCAGAGCAATCCTAAGCAGTTAAATAGTGGACAATATCATGTCTTCACCACTAGCTTGTGCAAGCGTGATCAGAAGCTTCATAAGAGGGCAGTAAACTCTGTTGAACCGGCGGTGCCTCAGTATTTGCGCTGGTCTGAGCAACCAATTTTGTGGAGTAGAGAGGATCACCCCCCCCCCCCGGGTTGAATACGGGTCATCTGGCTTTAGTGGTGGCCCCTCAAGTTGGGGGATATAAGTTCACTAAGTTACTCATGGATGGGGGAAGTAGTATCAACATTCTATATTATGATACCTTCCGTTGTATGGGGTTGACAGATAAGAATCTTAAACCGTCAAACACAATTTTCCATGGTGTGGTGCCTGGCAAGTCTGCATATCCAGTGGGCAAGATAGCCTTAGAGGTGGCTTTTAGAGATGACCATGATTCAAGATCAGAAACATTGACTTTTGAGGTGGTGAAAATCAAAAGTCCGTATCACGCTTTGTTTGGGCGACCGGCTTACGCTAAGTTCATGGCGAGACCGTGTTATGTTTATCTACAGCTTAAAATGCCAGGTCATAAGGGGACCATCACAGTACACGGGAGCAGGAACATCGCTTTGGAATGTGAGGAAGGTGATGCTGCTTATGCTGAGTCAGTTTGTGCCACGGAGGAGCTGAAGTTTTATAAAGACCAAGTTGATCCGGCAGATATGACTTCTTTGAAAAAGTCAACTACGGAACACGACCCGGCGTTGAAATTTAAATAAGCCATAGATACTAAGATGGTTGATTTTGTTCCTGGCGATTCATCCAAGCAGTTCAGCATCAGCGCTAACCTGGATCCCAAATAGGAAAGTGTGGTCATCGAGTCCATCCGTGTTAACTGGGACCTCTTTGCATGGAAGCCTTCTAACATGCCAGGTGTACCGAGGGAACTCGCTGAGCACACACTTAACATTGACCCTAAGTTTAAACCGGTCTGATAGTTTCTCCGCCGCTTCAATGAAGAAAGGCGCAAGGCTATTGGTGAGGAGGTATCTCGGTTGTTGGCCGCAGGGTTTATCGTGGAGGTCTTTCACCCGGAGTGGTTGGCTAATCCGGTGCAGGTTCTTAAGAAAAATGACACTTGGCGTATGTGTGTAGATTACACAGACTTGAACAAGGCTTGCCCTGCAGACCCCTTTGCCCTCCCTCGTATTGATCAGATCATTGATGCTACGGCGGGTTGTGACCGTTTGTGTTTTCTGGATGCTTATTCTGGTTATCATCAGATTAAAATGGCAGTTAAGGACCAGGAGAATACATCTTTCATAACTCCCTTTGGAGCCTTCTGCTATGTCTCCATGCCCTTTGGGAATAAGAGTGCCCAGGCGACTTATCAATGCTATGTTCAGAATTGTCTTCATAAGAAAATTGGGCGTAATGTTCATGCATATGTGGATGATATTGTGATAAAATCGAGGAAGGAGGAAACATTGATAGATGATTTGAGAGAAACCTTTGACAACCGCTGGGTTTACAAGATGATGCTCAATCCAAAAAAGTGTGTCTTTGGTGTCCCGGCAGGCAAACTCTTGGGTTTTCTGGTATCAAACAGAGGCATTGAGGCTAATCCGGAAAAAATCTCAGCAATTACATCTTTGGCTAAACCGGCGTGTATCAATGACGTTCAACGTCTGGCCGGCCGGATTGTGACTTTGAGCCGGTTTATTAGTTGTCTTGGGGAGAAGGTTATCTCTTTATATCATATGCTAAAGAAAACAGATGATTTTGTCTGGAGCGAGGCGGCTGATAAAGCGTTTGAGGATCTGAAGAGGCAGTTAGCTGAACCGCCTGTGCTTGCAGCCCCAATCGATAAAGAGCCGTTATTGCTATATGTGGCTGCTAATTCCCGAGCTGTTAGCGTGGCTATTGTGGTGGAGCGCAAGGAAGCTGGAAAGGAGTATCCGGTTCAACGGCTGGTTTATTATATGAGTGAGGTGCTCATTGAATCAAAGCAGAGGTATCCACATTGGCAGAAGTTGGTATATGGAGTGTTTATGGCAATTCGGAAGCTTAAGCATTATTTTCAGGGCCATCCTATCACAGTGGTCGGTTCAGCACCTCTGGGAGATATCATTCAAAACAGAGAAGCAACTGGCCGGATTGCCAAGTGGGCTATTGAGCTTGGACCTCACGGGCTCAAATACGTACCTCGCACAATGATCAAATCCCAAGCACTCATGGACTTCATCAATGATTGGACAGAATTGCAGGCACCAGAGGAAAAGCCGGATAATACGTATTGGACTATTCACTTTGATGGATCCAGACAGTTGGAAGGCTCGGGGGCTAGAGTCATACTAACTTCCCCACGAGGTGACAAGTTTTGTTATGTCCTCCGTTTAATGTTCCCTTGTACTGACAATGCAGCTGAGTATGAGGCCTTACTCCACGGTCTTCGGATGGCTAAGGAGATGAACTTAAGCCGGGTTAAGTGCTTGGGGCATTCAGATCTGGTGGCTCGACAGGTGTCTGGCACTTGGGATTCTAAAGACCCACTCATGGCTGCATATTGACGAGAGGTGGACACAGTAGCTGGTCACTTCAAAGGTTATTAGGTGGACCATATAGACCGGCGAAAGAACAAAGCGGCAGAAGCTTTAAGACGCCTTGGTTCTCAGCGTAAACCGGTCCCACCAATTGTTTTTCTTGACGTGCTGCATAATCCGTCAATCAAGGTACCAACAGAGGAGGAGTTGGCTATTCCTGACCCAGAGGCTCAATTGGTGGCAGCTTTGCATGTCATACCGGATTGGACAATCCCATACCTGGCTTACATGAACCGGGGCGATTTACCGGAGGATGAAACATCGGCCCGACAGATAATCCGGCGTTCCAAGTCAATGACCATACTCAACGGAGAGCTACATCATTATAGCGTCTCAGGGGCAATTCAATGTTGTGTCTCTCCTCAAGAGGGTTGTGAGATTTTGCGAGAAATCCATGAAGGGGATTGCGGTCACCATGCCGGTTCAGAGTCTTTGGTTGCTAAAGCTTTTCGCCACAGTTTTTATTGGTTAACAGCTCACGCTGATGCGGAGGACTAAGTCAAAAGATGTGACGGTTGTCAAAAATTCGCACGGCGTGCTCATATTCCGGCTCAGGAGTTGAGGATGATTCCAATAACATGGCCGTTTGCGACTTGGGGGCTTGATATGGTTGGACCCTTTAAGCGCTCCAAGGACAAAAAGACCCACTTATTAGTGGCAGTTGACAAATTCACCAAATGGGTGGAAGGAGAGCCAGTCAGTAAGTGTGATGCGGCCACGGCGGTTCAATTCATCAAAAAGGTGATATTCCGGTTTGGCTTTCCACACAGTATTATAACTGATAATGGTACTAATCTTTCAAAAGGAGAGATGGAGGAATTTTGCCAACGTGAGCACATCCGACTTAATATAGCATCGGTGGCTCACGCCCAATCTAATGGTCAAGCGGAGAGGGCGAATCAAGAAATTTTGAGAGGTATTAAACCCCAGCTTATGGTTCCTTTGAAACGAACACCGGGTTGTTGGGTTGAGGAGTTACCTTCTGTGTTATGGAGAATCAACACCACACCCAGCAGATCTACGGGTTACATGCCTTTCTTCATGGTTTATGGAGCGGAGGCAGTTCTTTCTAGTGACATACGTCACGACTCGTCCCGTGTGGCAGCCTATATTGAAGTTGATAATGAGACAGCACGTCAGGACTCTCTGGACTTGTTAGATGAGGAGCGTGATCTTGCAGCAGCACGTTTGGCGATTTATCAACAAGATCTCCGACGTTATCACAGCCGCTGGGTTAAGACCAGAACCTTTCAAGAGGGCGATTTGGTGCTCCGGCTCATCCAAGATCAGACTGATATGCACAAGTTATCCCCACCTTGGGAAGGACCCTTTGTGGTCAGCAAGAATCTGCACAACGGGTCATACTACCTCATTGATGTTCGAGAGCACAAAGACACACGTAAATCGGAAGAGGAGACAAAGCGGCCGTGGAATATAGATCTTCTTCGGCCTTACTATACTTGAGCCACAGGCTCTTCATATGTACATATTTATGACAATGTATATATTATATAATAAACCAGAGCCTCGAATAAAGCGGGGTCTCTGTTCTTTTTACATCATGTGTGCGCTTACAACACTTTTTACTGACAAAGCGGAATTTTGTTAAACCGGTCTCTGCAGCCGCACGGATATAAAGAAAATCAATAGGGGGCTTGGTCATGTCTGAACCATAGCTACACCTCTTGATCGGTTTGAAACCACAAAGGGATATCACTAGGGGCTTGGTTGTTGTCACACCATAGCTACACCTCTTGATAGGCGTTAAGCCAAAAGGAAGTTTTGTGGAGCCAAAGAGAGTCTGTTGTATTAAGCACAGCTCAAACATAGGTAACCACCGAGCACAACTCACATATTACTTGGGGGCTCTTTGCTTCTCAAAGAACAATGAGTTTTGAACCCTTGTAATAGGATATCAAGCCAGGCTTGGAAGCCAGGTGTATTCACCTAAAACCCCGGGTTATCCTGCCTCTTTAAGTAAGTCACTTCGTCCAGGTAAACTTGGTATGACCCATCGAACGTTTAACAAGTCAATCCCATGGACCCTGTACTTGTCACAGTTAAATCGGTGATTGGTTAAAGATTGAGGTCCATCTAAAAAAGGCTTTGTAAAATGGTTTAACTCAGTGGCCTGGCAGCCCATGAAAAGCCTCGATTTGGAGCCTGGCAGCTCGTAAAAAGCCTCACATGTTCTTTTTGAGTTCTATTTGCCAAGTTTTTTGCCTTTGTTGAGGTTCATAATATCTTCTGATAAACCGGTGTCCCTGACCCGGCTTGGCTTTCAACTACAAGTTGTCAGTAAATGATCAGTTATAATCCGGTGTTCATTAACCCGGTCTGTTTTTGACTAATAAGTCGCCAGTGTTATAAGGAAAACCCGGTGTTTATTATATCCCGGTACGGTTTATTATAATAATCCGGCAAATTAAGGATGGAGTTATCAATGCTCCTGATTGGTGTTTACACCTTTACCATACAAGCAGTTGGTCAGCCAACAAGGTATTTTCTATACACTTTGATTATCCATCCCAGTATTGTCTATTTTTGGGCATCATGATCCGTCCAGTGGTAAACCACTAGGACACTTTCAAGTTCTTGTATCCAGGAACACAAATCATCATGGGCTATGCATAAATAGATCCCAAAAAGTGGAGCAAGTTTTCACAATGTCAGAGCACCACAACACATGCTCGATGGCATGACGGATAAAAGGGCTTTTTGCCATCCTATTACAAGAAGCTTCAAAACGGCTCCAATTGAATAATCGTTTCTAAGTAGTGGCACATAATAGCTGGTAAACCGGCTACCGGTTTAAGATGCTTCATCTAGACGGTTTGACGGTTGAGGGTCATTGGGTGCAATCACTTCTTTTTCATCCCTCCCCAGACGCTGGAAATCAACTGTTGACCAATCGATTCCGGTTAAAGCTTGAAATACGGCTTCTTCATGGATAAGGCTGGAGGAGTTAATGTCAGGAGCGTATGTGTGCTTACGGATTGGAGGCACAAGTTCTTCGACTTCATGGATTTCGGCAGGCTGTCTCTTCCCTTCAGTGTCGTAAGCCGGCTGGAAATGAGATAAATCTGTGTCTTTTGCCAGTTTGTTGGCTATTGGCCGCATCTCCTTTGTCAGCCTTCGGAGATCATCATTGTCGAAGTTTGAACCATCCTCTGTCACACCTGGATATCCTTTTATAATATCATCTGCTTCAAGGTCCGAAATACATGCCTTGGCCCGGATTAGCGCGGTTAATGCTCCTGCTCTTGCGGCTGCCTTCTTCAGTTCGATAATCCGGGCTGGTAACATGGCGAGCTTCTCAAGAGTTTCTTTTATGAGTGATGGCGCCGGCTTGTTGTAAGCCGCAGTGCAAATAGCACGCTGGGATCCAGAGTATAGCTGTTCAATCAAGGTATAAGCCGCTTTAAGCTTCATCCGCATATCTATGCCCAGATGAGTAATACGAGTGCCTATCACGGTTCAAAATCAGCAAACTGGTAAATGATAAGATCTCATGAATTGGACAAACTGCATAAGGAGATACTTACCAAAAATAGCGGACGTCATGGCATTGATTTGCCACTTCAAACCAGTTAGTTCATCTACAACTGGCTTCAGGGCTGCTTCGGCATCCTCAGCTCTTTTGGTTAAACCGGCCTTCTCGGTTTCCCAGTCAGCATGTTTTTTTGTTAAAAGACTCCTTTAGCTTTTCCATAGCTGTCAGAGCTTTGGTCATCTCCTCCTTGGCTTTCACAGCCTCTGCTTGTTGGGACTTCACGTTCTCTTGCAAATCAGCGGTTCAGGCATCTCTATTGCTTAGCTCGGCCTGTAACAGCAAGATATGTCAACAACAGGATATGTATTTTCAAAGTACTAAGCGTATAACAAGTTATGCACTTCGTACTTGGGGGCTAATGCCTATTTGCTCTATTATCAATACATTTTTATAAGTCTCCAGAACAATGCAAGCATTATCCTTGACACTTGGTGGCTAATGTACATCTGTTCAAAACGGACGCATGGATTTCAAGACCCGGATTACCTCGCAGAGCTAAACCGGCCCTTGGGGGCTACACTGAGGAAAGCTACATAATTGCATTGGTAAAGTATCAGATTTGTTTTCACTAAGGACCTGACATTTTGAGGGTCAGCAGGAGAGGATTCAAGTATTACAAAGTCCTGGTTTAAGATTAACATCATAAAACGGCCCTTGGGGGCTACTTGGGCTAGTGTTTCAACTTTGGAATCAAAGAAATAAAGGGAGATGAAAAAACCTCATAGTGTTCCTTCATCAGGTTCACCAAACCGGCTTCATAGTCACGGTTTGAGTGCAGACGGTTTAACAAACCGGAGTGAAGTTCTTCAGCACTGAGATGAGCATAGCTTGATAAGTCAGTGCTCCATTTACCCTTTTCCCTAGCAACACGCTCTTCTTTGGCGCTATGTTGGGCGAAGACTACAGGATGGCCAGGACAGCTGTGGCCCATGCCAGTAATGATAACATCATCTCCTTGGCCTTTAGTAGTTTTTGCGAGTGATGATGGAGTATCAGTACCTCTCACCGGACTAGCCTGGTTTGGAGCTGCCGGTTTAGTGTCAGGCACAGCAATATCAACTTCTGGTTGTTCATCAATATTCTGGTCTGGAAGGGGCGGTTCATCAAAGGTAGCTTCAGGATGAGGACCCTCTGGTTCACAAGTTTGGTCTGGTTCACCTATTTGCTCTTCTCCAAAAACCGCCTGGTCTTCTGACGGATTGTTGACCCGAGCTTTCTTGCTGGGTCTAGCTTTGGCTCTGCAAACAAAATCAAAAGAAGGTTTAGCATCTTATTAAAGATTTGCAACACATTTGAAGAAAGGGTTTGAATGCTTACCCAGCTACAGATTCAAGAGGAGGGAGTTGGGTTGCTGTTGATTCGCCAGAGGATGAGGGAGGTGACACCTGATAATTTGAATCAGACAGATTAAGAGGTTGTCTGAAATAACCTACCTTGGGATAAGAATTGTCAGAAGTGGGAGAGACCTCAGATCGGCGCTTCCGAATCGGGGTATCAGGTAAACCGGCCGAAGTGACCTGTTGGGCACTGTGCCGGATTGTCCGGCGAACTTCATGTTGCTGCATCTTCAAAATAAATGTTGGATCCAAGTAAGCAAGAGGATGAGAAAAGCTTACTTTCCGGACTGCTTGACGGGTTTTTTGTGTTGGCATAGAGTCTGAACCGGAGGAAAGGGTAATTACCTCTACATCACTAGCCTGGCTGCCTTCTACGTCCTCCTGATGAAGATCATTGTTAATGAGGTGCATGAAAAGGGATCCAAGTGAGTCAAGTTCTACCTCAACTTCTGGATCATCGGCATCTTCATCAAGTTCCATGTTGATCCGGTCAGCCGTTTTCCGCTTTGAGGTACGCTTGACGGCTTTGGTTTTGGGACGGGATGGCTTTGCCGCTTTATCTGCGGATTTCCGCTTCTAGAAGGGATCATCACCCTGTTTATACACAAACAGAAGGTTTACAAGTTGAACAATTTAAAGATATCAAAGATAAAAAGGAAGTATAGTGCTTATAGCAGGCGGTTTATTTTGAGTGTAGAAGGGGTTCAAGCCGGTTTGGCGACAGACTGATTCCGGTTCATTCAAAATCTTCTTGACGCTTTCAGTGACCTCTTCATCGGTTACCTGAATGTTGATGTGGCGTTGGGGGTCTTCTAATTCACCGGTGTACTCACACATTAAACCGGGGCGGCAGCTTAGTGGCAAGACACTCCAAGATATCCAGCGACGCACAAAATCAACGCCTGTTAAACCGTTGGCCATAAAGGCCCGAAGCTTGGCGAGTTGAGGGGCATATTTGGCCCGTTCCACAGAACTTAAACGTTGTGGCATTGGATGAGTGTTGGAAAGCCAGTGATCATGGTAGCCTGGAAGAGGGTTCTCATCTTTAGGAGAGGTATCTATGCAGTAGAACCAAGTCTGGTTCCATTCTGTAGGGTGATTGTGCAGTTTGGCATGAGGGAATTCAACTTCCTTCCGTTTTTGAATAGAGACACCACCAAGCTCGGTGTTAGGACTGTTTACAAATTCTGTATGCCGGTTCAGATGAAAAAAGTCCCGGAACAGCTCAGCAGTTGGTTCTTCTTGTAAGTACACTTCATAGAAGACTTGGAAGTTGCATAGATTGGACACAGAGTTGGGTTCGATATCTTGAGGATGGAGTTGGAAACTGGCAAGCACATTTCGGAAAAACTTCGACCCGGGCGGTTTGAAACCACGGCCTATGTGGTCGACAAAGACCACTACCTCACCCTACCTCGGGGTAGGAGGATTCTCTGTTCCTGGAGCTCGCCATCGAATTTCATTTTTATTAGGCAAGGTGCCGATACTGACCATTCCGTTCAACTGTTCCTCGGTGACCCGGGAACGAGCCCAGTTGCAAGCGGCAAACTGTTTGGCCATTGTGAAACGAAAAGCTGGAAAAGAAATGTCAGTTTGCAAATCATTCATGATAATACGCAAGATGCAATAGGAATAAAGATATACAGATATGTGAAATTGCATAAACCGGAGACTAATACAATAATGAATGACAAGGTCATATCAAGGGCATACATGTGTTGTTAAACAGGACTATTACAATCAATGTAAAGGAGGTTTGCCGGTTTACTAGGGGACTAATGGTATGAGATAGATTGTTTTTACAAGGGTAAACTGCCTACATGGTAAAGAGGATACAGATCTAAGGCGAAAAGGGCTAAGTAAGGTAAACAGGTTTCACAGGATCACATGGGCATTTTGGATCTACCACAAGTCAGGAAAAGAAAAAGATTTAGACCTAAAAAAGTTGGTCCTAGAGCAGTTCACAAAGGTCCAGATCGGTTTTTATGCGTACAAGGCTTGGTTTGATAGCCAAAATAAGGGCTACTATAGCTACCGCACGGAACACATCAAGTTTGAGGTCTGCTGTTTATGGACTGACGAAGAACAAGAGAAGAACACCATGAACCCATGTGAACCCTAAGTGGATCTACAGAGGAAAAGGGGAAGATTTACCGAAGTTGTTGAAGTAGAGGAGGTGCGCCGCGCTTTTCTGGTTCAGTCAAGTTGATGCAGCGGCCGACGATGAGGCAGAGGCGAAGCTCGACGATGGCGGCAGCGCTCGGGTGCAGAGGCGTCGCGAGGAGGAAGAAGATACGAAGAGGCAACGGGAGGAAAAGGAAAGGGATCCTCGGCCCTATTTATAAGGCAAAGAGATAAGCGACAAGCGCGGGAATCGAGGAGCCTAAAAAATGGATATATGACAAGGTTGTTGCCTCGATTGTTGGATGATCATTAATAAAGGGTATCTTCGGCTTTAATGAACAGGTGACGTCACGGTGGTTTACTACAAATCTAGAGGATGACGTCACGACGGTTTACAAGATCTATGTGAAGGTGCAAAGGGAGGAATTTTTCTAAGTGTTGAAGATTGACATGAACAAGTTCAAACCAATCTAGGGCCTAATGTTGGGGATATTACTACTAGACGAAAACCGGCCAGGAGTAGCCGAATTAGCTTTATGAAGATTAGAAGCCCATGAAGACATAAGAATGATGGCGCTTTATGAAGGCCCAAGGCCCAGAGGCGAGTTAAGGCCTGTAGATGTAAACCGACCTTATTATGTAACTTGCATTGTAAGATAGGAAGTGTAGAGACCGAACCAGACACGTTTATGATCCGGCTTCGGGACTCTGTAAACCGGCGGGCATCAACCTATGTATATAAAGGGACGACCCGACAGTGGTTTAGGGACAACAGACAACAACTCGAGGGCCAGTCAAAGCGGATTCGCTCCTGGGTCATCGAAACCCTAGCAATACCAATCACAACTAGACGTAGGCTTTTACCTTCATCGAAGGGGCCGAACTAGTATAAACTCCGCGTGTCCCCTTGTCCGGTTTAACCCCTTTAAGCTAACCCGTTGCGTTGGCTCCACGACTAAGTCCTTTCACAAGGACATCTGCCATGACAAACCCATGACAATTGGGGATAGCTACCCCATTATGAAGCGGATGCCACTTTCCGTGCACGACACTGAAGGCATGCCGTTCATGAAGCATGGTTGTGTCTTCAGTGTGCACCGCCGGATGAATGACATGCTGGGACACGCTGTCCCTGATTTATGCCGCTTTAGCTTGGATGCGTCTCCATCGTGTGGAACCGGACAAGAAAGCTGCGACAATGATTATCGTTTCCCACCGCTATGGATCGTGCCATCCATAAAGAACACCTGGGACTAGAACCTGGAGGAGGACATGTAGCCCATCTATAATGTGTAAGTGGAGTATGGTAAATTGTGAACCGTAGCACTGTGAACATATGTAGACTTGTCATGCACAAATTTATCACATGAATTGGAGATGAACTTGTCTGGCATACTAGCATTTGTCCTTTATAATTTATTACTAGTAAATGTGTTATGTGTACATGCAACATGTGTGGTGGTTGCATGGGCTCCAACACGCTCTTTGAGAAAAAGGTGGCAAAGCTTTGGATATAGGTGATGTGGCGGCATCATACATTAGCATCGTTCGCTATAGTTGTAGGAGTAGTATACTCCTATTAGGACGACAACTCCTATAAAACCTTCGCTTGGCTCTTTGCCTCTTTGGGAGGTTCAACAGTTCGTACTCGTGTGAACCTTGCACTTGGCTCTTCGCCTCTTCTGAAGGTCCAACAATGATGATACTACAGTACAATATGCTTCTGGAAATCTAACACCGATTGAACTACTACACCTCCACCGCGAGGGCGAGGGCGAGGGAGAGGAAGAGGAAGAGGGCGCTGTAATCAAAACCCTCTCCTCATCCTGCGAGCCACCAGGCGCGTGGGCGAGGGAAAGGCATAGTAAGGCTAATTGTAATGGGGAGTATCATATAGCACTACATTTATTGTCATGCATGACCCAAAGTAGCACATCATTTAATTTGATACGGTGTCATGATATGATACTCAAGCATATCTTTCTTCATTTAATTCTATGTCACCTCATCAAAATTGATTTGCCATGCATGATACTACCTACGATACTCCCATTACGACCAGCCTAAGCAAGCTTCTCCTCGTTCGGCGAGTTGACGGGACACATCAAAGCAGTACTAGTACTAGTCCATACTGCGTCCTTTCCGGTTAATATGGCTTAATTTGAAACGAGAAAATACACTGGCGGTCAAAGAATGTAAAAATACGCTCTTTATGGTCACTATATATAGTTTTGCAGTGAGTATACGATCACTAGCTCATCGTAGAGCACCGTATTGCACCCTACTGACTGGCCACATAGTCAACATGGCACTTTGTTGACTAGTTAAATTGTCACCTGGTTTCTGGGTCCCACCACTCAATTGGCAGAGCAAAGAAATCAGTTAAACAAAACTTGATGAAGGCATGACAGGACCCTTGCGCGCGAACCACCCTGGCTGTGTATCTCAGTGCATGCACGTGTACTCCCTTTATCTTCCAACAAAGAGTGTACATCGGCTAAAAACAAAGAGTTTACATCTACACTTCCAGTGCATTTAGCCTTTAATCTAAATCTATATTGATTAACTAATGCACCAACTTGTGCTCTAACTATAGGCGCGAGCACGATGTTCCTTGCATCACATTCGAAATACCGATAGAAGCTATTCAACGCTCTCCATTGGCTTCCATCCTTGACGTGTCTCAGCTTCGGGTCATCTCGATCATCGGGCTACTTCCTCTCCGCGTGCTAGAGCATTAGCTTTGCTTCCTTGGGATCTATGAAACACCGTTGGAGACGGGGAGTGATCGGTAAGTACCATACAACTTTCTAGGGACATTTCTTCCCAGCCTTCTTGTATCGAGAAGCATTGCACACCAAGCAGCTTGTTTTTTCCGCGTGCTCCTTCCAATGAATTATGCAATCGTTGATGCATGCATGGTATCTAACGTGCGGCGGATCAAGAGGGAACACGATATTCTTGGCCTCATCAACACTAGTAGGACATAGATTCCCCGCGGGAAGAACATCCTTTAGGTACTTGAGATGCTCATCCAGGCTAGTGTCGGTCTATTTGTTTTTAGCCTTCGTCTTCAGGAGTTGGAGCGTGAAACTCAAGCGGGTCACCTCAGAATTGCAACCATCATACAATGGAGTGTTTGAGTCTACCACCACTTGCTCCAGCTTAGCCACCTCTCTAGAAGCAGCTCTCTCAGTACTCGTCTCCTTGCGAAGCAGTAAATGAACATGAGGGTCCCGCACGATTGAACTTAGTACCGCCGAACCCTGCTATGTGGAGTCCATGTTCTCTCCGCCGCCATGTCCGTCCCCTTCTCCTCTGCCATGTCCGGCCCCTTCTCCACCGCCATGGCCGGCCTCTTCCCCGCCGCCATTATCGATCATCTCTTCGTCTTGCCCCGTGTCGTCATTGCCTGCCCCGTCGGCGTCCTCAACATCGTCATCCTCATCTTCAATTATCCACCGAGTATAGCCATCCATGAAACCAGTCATGAGCAGGTGCGCTTCGACACGACCATCATCATAGGGGTCAAGCCAAACTATTCCTTTGCATTTTCGACATGGACATAAAACCTTTGTCCGGTTATTTTCTTTCATGTCCTGCACCACTGACCGCAACCACTTGTCCACCATCATTCCACTGACCATCATGAACATCTGCACAGTAATAATAAACAAATTGATTATAAAAATGCGTGCATGCATCAAAGTCATACAAAAATTCTGCATGACCTTCCCTAAAAATAGGACATATAGATCTAGAGTTTCCCCGGAATTCGGCGAAACGGAAATAAATCGACATTTCGGCAAAACATAGGCAACTCAAAAGCACAATTTGGCATCAACTCATGCCACACACACAATTTCCATCATATTGCGCCAACTAAATGCTACATCTACCTAGCTAGCTAATTTGGGAGGAGACAACTTCAACTAGTGGAGGGGTGTCGGTGTCAAAACCGGCGGATCTCGGGTAGGGGGTCCCGAACTGTGCGTCTAAGGCGGATGGTAACAGGAGGCAGGGGACACAATGTTTTACCCAGGTTCGGGCCCTATTGATGGAGGTAAAACCCTACATCCTGCTTGACTAATATTGATGATATGGGTAGTACAAGAGTAGATCTACCACGAGATCGGAGAGGCTAAACCCTAGAAGCTAGCCTATGGTATGATTGTATGTTGTCCTACGGACTAAAACCCTCCAGTTTATATAGACACCGGAGAGGGCTAGGCTTACACAAGGTCGGTTACAAAGGAGGAGATATACATATCCGTATTGCCTAGCTTGCCTTCCACGCCAAGTAGAGTCCCATCCGGACACGAGACGAAGTCTTCAATCTTGTATCTTCATAGTCTAACAGTCCGGCCAAAGGATATAATCCGGCTGTCCGGAGACCCCCTAATCTAGGACTCCCTCAGTAGCCCCCGAACCAGGCTTCAATGATGATGAGTCTGACGCGCAGTGTTGTCTTCGGCATTGCAAGGCGGGTTCTTCTCCAACTATCAAGTTTTCGTAAGCAGTGTCCGGCTCCACAAATGTTGAACCTCTTGACTTCTATGCCCAATAAGGGCTATCTCCCATGCGTCGAATGAATACGAGGCACCGGGGCATTTTTACATTCTCCCCCTAGCCAGATAAATAAATTGTCTATTAAAGGGATGGGGATTCTTAGATCCAATCCATATCATCCTCCCCCAGGGAGAATTCATCAGAGCGTGCTTTGGAAAGATCCATTCCAGCATGGCCGATCTCCGCAGCTCCTCCTCCCGCCCCCGTAGCCCTAAGCCCAGTGATTGGGAGAGGTGTTCAGTCCCGCACAATCGATTAGTCGAGCTGCAGACTAAGGGATTTCTCCCTCCGGTGTACATGGTGCCCGTCCGAGCTAGGCTCGCCACCTAAAATGGCGGGGAGCAAGCGGAGAACTTTCCCTGTCCCTCCATGGGGGAACGGGTTTGCCTTGTTCCTTACTTACTAAGGGGACTCGGATTTCCAATTCATCCGTTCCTCCGCGGGCTCCTGGAGTTCTACGGCCTCCAACTACACGATCTCACTCCTGCCTCCATCCTACACATCGCCGGCTATGTTGCTCTCTGCGAGTTGTTCCTGGGCTGCGAGGCTCACTTCGAGCTGTGGAAAAGGCTATTTTGCCTCTTTATCAAGTGGGCGGAGCCGAAGTATGGCGCATCGCCGATACTGGATATTTGTCCGGTACCCCGAAGAAGCCGTCCGAAGACTGGCCTTCAGAATGGTTTTATATGGAGGACGTCCCCCTTCTGGACCCTGTTCGGCGGGGTCTACCTGAGTTCAACAATGCTCCTCTGAAGAAGCGCCGAAGTTGGCGCCCACGGAGCCCCTAGGCGGAAGACAATGAAGAAGTCCTCTATTTGATGAACCGAATCAAAGCACTAGCCCGATCCAGATTGACAATAATCGAAGTTATGTCAATTTGCATAATGCGGGGAGTTCAGCCACTCCAATATCATGGGCACCCCTTGTGGTGTTATAACGGGGCGGATGACGCCACCCGCTGCGGGCGTAAGGGCCCGGACAATGTTGCCGCTCTAGCGAAGATTCTGTCTGAACTGTTCAAGGGCGAGGAAGAGGAGTTCACCCGCATCAAGCCACGGGATGGATTCTCTATGTACAATCCTCCAAGCTAGGTAAGTTATATTTCCCTGCTCCCATTTCTCCCACATTCTTAGTCGTAAGTATTCACCTTGCCACCTTGCGGCAGGAACTGTGAAAAGCCATAAAGGAGGTCAGCAGCCCTTCTCCACAACCAGAGGACCCTGACCAGGCCATCGATTCCGGACTCGAAGAAGATCCGGCTATCTCCGTGGAACTGATAGACCGGCAGTTCTATTAGTGAAGCTGCGACGATGCCTCGGTGGCCATTACGGCCGACTATCCCGGGCTGCTCCCTGCATCGCAGGTAAGAAAAATCAAAAAGTCCCAACTCCAAAACTAGGATCCCCTTTTAGGCACTTCACCCACCATATACACATGGCATCTTTTACAGGGAAGGCATTCGGGACGCCCTGCCGAACCCGCGGCAACTCGCCAACAAGAGGTGTCGAGGCTGGGTAGGCCAAAAAGGAAGGTGGTCAGGACGGAGACACCAGCACAAAGTTATAGGAAAAACCCCGCTCCTTGGTTGTCGTCTTTCTCAAAATGTAATGATGCCCGTGTTTCTTTAACAGAAAGAACGCTCGCCGGAATATGTTCGGCGATGCTGCCAATCAAGCTTCCACCAGTCGGGCGCCAGGACCGGACATAGAGGCGGAAGGCGATATGGGGCAGGCGCCGGATAATCCCCCGACAGAGGATGCGGATAGATTGTCCGCTATAAACTCAGAAGTGGAAAGCGCCATGAATCATAGGCGCCGCCGGGCCGTACTCCGCGATGCTTGTTTCTCACCAGAGGCATTCGACGCCTTCAATTCTGGAGAGGCGTACCTCCGTGCTGCTCAAGATGGTCTAGCCAGAGCCACGGATCAGTATGTAAAGGATGTACGGGTGAGTAAATCTGACGATTTATATGTATTAGTAGCCCCTGAGACTTGAAACAGTTAGCAGAACTAATTTAAGGATCATCTATAATGTGCAGGTTCTTACAGAGAAGAATACTAGGCTGTCCTAGGAGCTGGAGGAATGCAAGACCCAACTGGGGGGCGCTCTTGCCGCATTGCAAGAACAGAAAAAGCCTCCCGCTGGTAATATTTACTTTAAAGAATGGTGGTTACCATATAGTGTGCGGCGTGTCTGCAGATCTAACAATTGATTTTGCAGATGAGTCCGGAGAAAGTCCGGGGGACGAGCATGTTATGCGACAGCTAGAGGCTGGCAAACACGTGCTGAGTAAGGTTATGCTGGAGAAAAACAGTCTCCAAGATGCCAATGTTAAGCTGAGCGTTGAACTAAAAGGCGTTCGGGGCCAGCTTGCAGACTCCGAGAAGGAGAATAAGCGGCTTCGGCGCGACATTTTTAGTAAGTGCTTGAATGAATCTTGCTAAAGGAGTTCGGCGAAGAAGTCGACTAACAGCATTATGTCTGTAGGTATGCTGACGGGTCGTCCCGCGGAGGAAATGCCCGGGTCTGTGGGTGATCTTCTGTCCGAGCTATCACATTTGCATGAACAAGTTTGGTAGGTGATGCAGGGCATTGCCCAGGCCTTGTGGTCGTCCGTCTCCCTGCCAGAAGGCGTTGCAGAGCTTGCAGAGAAGCTGAAGGGAGCACGGCGGCACTTCCGTTTATGGAAGATATCAGCCTGCCGACAGGGTGCCAGAGAAGCCTGGGCCATGGTGAAGACACGGTATACCAAGGCAGACCCGAATCACATGGCCGAGGTCGGACCTGTGGGGCCCGACGGAAAAGAGATCCCTGTTAGCTTAGTTTATGGGCAAGTAGAATTAGCCGCAAAGTATTCTCAACAGGATTGTAAGCTGGACCACCTATTGGATGGTATGGAGGAGGAATTTAGTTAGTCCGCATGACTATGTAATTAAAGTGACATGTATAATGCCTTCTAGCTGGATTGTAGATCATTTGTCGTTGCGGACCTTTTCGCTTCAACCTCCGAGCCCGATAGTCCGGAGTGCATCCGAATACCCGCTCAGTTATATAAAACCGGGCTATGCGTGGAGACCAGGCGTAGGGGTCATTAGTGCTTTATCAGACAAGTGCCCAACTAGTTATGTTATATTACATGGGTAGTAAGAAACATCTTCCAGGGAGAATAGTTCAGTTAAGGGTTCCTTTCCCTGGGTAAGCATGCCCTAAAGTGCATGTCCGGACTGCGATAAGAAACGCAGAAAAAAGCATCTGGGGGCAGATATGGACAATAAATAAAAATCATCTTTTGTTCACCGACCGAATATTCCCTTAAGAACGCTAGCTTTCGGCTTCACCCAGTCTGAGGTACACATTCGGCTGACCCGGCAGTAACAATTGCAGAGGTGCTCCCCTTATGCCCTAGCCGAATTAACGGGAACGTAGGGCATAAATACAAGGGCCAGGCAACCCAGCTTGGCCAAAACTTAAGTCATATCGATGCATATAATGGTGGAAAAAGGTACATGCGGAAGTAGAACACATGTGTTGGGCATGAACCCCGGGTAAATAATTTAAGCTTCTGTGAAGGAAGCCCCCAGGTATGAAGAGTGCGGCTAGTGCATCTATAATGTGCAAACAGGGCACAAGGTGACCCTTGAAGGCCTAGAGAAATAAGAAAAGAAAGAAAGAAAGGAAAACAAGAAAAAAGATAATGTATTTGTGAAAAAATGGACAAAGGGAGGGGACTAACATAGAGTCCGGTGCTAGCCGTAGAATCTTCGGAGCCTGGCCGTGTTCCATGGGTTCGGCTCGAGTCGACTAGTCAATGCATCCCGTAGTCGGTACGCTCCACCGGTCAGAACTTGGTCAATAATGAAGGGACCTTCTCATTTGGGCTCGAGCTTGTTCTTTTTCTTATCCGGCAGGCGTAGAACTAGTTCGCCAACGTTATAAGTTTTGGCCCATACTTCTCTGCTTTGGTATCTTTGGCCTGTTGCTGGTAAAATGCGGAACGGGCTTTGGCTACGTCGCGCTCCTCCTCCAAGTTGTCCAGACTGTCCTGCCGATCGAGCTCGGCTTCTCTTTCTTCGTACATGCGCACTCTAGGTGAGTCATGAATTATGTCACAGGGCAAGACTGCCTCTGCGCCGTACACCATAAAAACGGTGTATATTCGATACTACGATTCGGCGTGGTCCGCAGCCCCCAGAGTACGGAGTTGAGCTCCTCTACCTAGTGCGTGTCAGACTCCGTTAAGGAACGCACTAATCTGGGTTCAATGCCGCTCATTATAAGACCATTTGCTCGTTCGACTTGACCGTTGGTTTGTGGGTGATAGACTCAAGCATAATCGAGCTTGATGCCCATTTTGCTGCACCAGAGTTTTATCTCGTCGGCCGTGAAGTTCATGTCGTTATCAGTGATGATGCTGTGGGGGACGCCGTAACGGTGTACAACCCCGGATATGAAATCTATCACCGGTCCGGATTCGGCTGTTTTAACCGGTTTGGCCTCTATCCATTTGGTGAATTTATCCACCATGACCAATAAGTATTTTTTTTCTTGTGGGTTCCCCCTTTAAGGGGTCCAACCATGTCAAACCCCCATACCGCAAAGGGCCATGTAATGGGGATTGTTTGGAGGGCGGTGGGTGGCATGTGGCTTTGATTTGCAAAGAGCTGGCAACCGGCGCAACGTTGGACCAAGTCTTGTGCATCTGCCCAGGCCGTTGGCCAATAGAATCATGTACGGAAGGACTTGCTTACAAGAGCCTGGGCTGCGGCGTGATGACCGCCGAGTCCGGCGTGAATTTCTGC
Organism: Triticum aestivum; assembly: GCF_018294505.1. NCBI lineage: Eukaryota > Viridiplantae > Streptophyta > Magnoliopsida > Poales > Poaceae > Triticum > Triticum aestivum. Next base: position 310,031,761 of record NC_057812.1, read on the forward strand.
CAAAAGATTCCGCCCTTCCTCTTCGGAGATGCACCTTTGAAGGACTCCGGTAGTGCTTTTCTTGTACAATTCTCCCTCATGGACCCTGTAGGCCTTGGATCACCGCACTATGCAGCGTGCCTCATTTTGGTCCTCCGAAAGTTCCTGTCTAGTTAGGTAGGCCAGGAATGGTTCTGTCCATGGGGCAATAATGGCCATTATTTCATGGGCTGAAGGTGTTATTTCGGTGGCGGAGCCTTCGATTGTGTTAGAGAGTTCGGTATCGGGTAGTTTGGCCGGGTCTGGACTGTTGTTACCAGTGTCCCCTTCCCATGCTATGGATGGCTTGAAGAGCCTTTCCAGAAATATGTTGGGGGGGACTGCGTCGCGTTTTGCACTGATGCGGGCGAGGATATCCGCCGCCTGATTGTTTTCCCGAGCCACATGGTGAAATTCGAGTCCCTCGAACCGAGCTGACATTTTTAGGACGACATTTCCATAGGCCACCATTTTCGGATCCTTGGCGTCGAAATCTCCGTTTATTTGGGATATTGCGAGGTTTGAATCCCCACGCACCTCCAGGCGTTGGATGCACATGGAGACTGCCATCCGAAGACCATGCAACAGAGCTTCGTATTCGACTGCATTGTTGGAATCTGTATACAATATTTGCAGTATGTACCGAACGGTATCTCCGGTTGGGGACGTCAGGACAACGCCAGCCCCTAGACCGGCCAGCATTTTAGAACCGTCGAAGTGCATGATCCAATTGGAGTATGTGCCTTACTCTTTAGGGAGTTCGGCCTCCGTCCATTCGGCGACGAAGTCGGCCAGTACTTGCGATTTGATGGCTCGGCGAGGTTTGTAAGTTATGTCGAATGGGAGGAGCTCAATGGCCCATTTGGCAATCCGGCCCGTAGCGTCGTGGTTGTTGATAATATCATTAAGTGGCACTTCCGAGGCTACTGTAATCGAACACTCATGAAAGTAGTGTCGCAATTTCTGCGATGCCATGAATACCGCATATACTATTTTTTGGTAATGCGGGTACCATGATTTGCATGGAGTGAGGACAGTGGATACATAGTATACCGGCCTTTGAAGAGGGAATTTGTGTCCGTCCGCTTCACGTTCGACAACGAGCACCGCGCTTACAACTTGATGAGTTGCCGCAATGTACAACATCATTGGTTCGCCGATGTTTGGTGCGGCCAGGATCGGGTTGGTTGCCAGAATGGCCTTTATTTCTTCCAATCCGGCTGTGGCCGCATCTGTCCACCCGAAGTGTTCGGTGCGCCGAAGGAGGCGATAAAGGGGTAAAGCCTTTTCTCCCAAGAGGGAGATAAAGCGGCTTAGAGCCGCCACACATCCAGTTAGCTTCTGGATTTGTTTGAGGTCTGTTGGGGTAGCCAACTGTGACAACGCTCGGATTTTGGCTGGATTAGCTTCAATACCTCTATTGGAGACAATGAATCCCAGGAGCTTTCCGGCTGGTACGCCGAAAACGCATTTTTCCGGATTGAGCTTGATGTCATATGTTCGGAGGTTGTCGAATGTGAGCCTCAAGTCATCTATCAAAGAGTCGACGTGTTTGATTTTGACGACCACATCGTCTACATATGCATGTATTGTTTTGCCGATTTGTTTCTCCAAACATGTCTGAATCATGCGCTGATATGTTGCGCCGGTGTTTTTGAGCCCAAAATGCATTGTGTTAAAACAGAAGGGACCGTATGGTGTGATGAATGCCGTTGCGGCTTGGTCGGACTCCGCCATCTTGATTTGGTGGTAACCGGAGTATGCGTCGAGGAAACACAAAGACTCATGTCCTGCAGTAGCATCAATGATTTGATCGATGCGTGGGAGGGGGAAGGGATCCTTTGGGCAAGCTTTATTGAGGTCTTTGATGTCGACACAAAGGCGCCAGGATTTGTCCTTCTTTGGTACCATCACCAGGTTTGCTAGCCAGTCCGGGTGTTTTATTTCTTTGATGAATCCGGCCTCCAATAACTTGGCTAGTTCCTCTCCCATGGTCTGCCTCTTAGGTTCGGAGAAACGCCGAAGAGCTTGCTTGACCGGCTTGAATCCCTTTAGGATATTGAGGCTATGCTCGGCCAACCTGCGTGGGATTCTTGGCATGTCTGAGGGATGCCAGGCGAATATGTCCTAGTTCTCGCGCAGGAACTCTCATAGTGCGGCGTCCACAGCGGGGCTTAGCTGTGCCCCGATGGAGGCTGTTTTTGTAGGGTCCGTTGGGTGGACTTGGAATTTGACTATTTCATCCGCGGGTTTAAAAGAGGTGGACTTGGATCTCTTGTCGAGTATCACGTCGTCCCTGTCCACTGTGGAGCATAGCGTAGTTAATTCCTCGGCCGAGAGGGCTTCGGATAATGCCTCGAGGGCCAATGCGGCTGTTTTGTTTTCGGCGCGGAGTGTTGTGTCCGGATCGCTGGCGAGAGTGATGATTCCGTTGGGCCCGGGCATTTTCAGCTTCATGTACCCATAATGGGGTACGGCTTGGAAGATTGTGAATGCCTCCCGTCCTAAAAGAGCGTGATAACCACTGCTAAACGGGGCTACTTGGAATGTAATTTCTTCGGACCTGTAATTATCCGGCGTGCCGAATACCACATCTAGTGTGATTTTCCCAGCACAGCGTGCTTCCCGACTGGGGATGATTCCTCTAAAGGTTGTGCTACTTTGCTCAATGCGGCTCCAGTCTATTTCCATCTTTTGAAGAGTTTCCTCGTAGATGAGGTGTAATCCGCTACCGCCGTCCATGAGTACCTTGGTGAGTCGAAAGCTGTCCACGATTGGACTGAGGACCAGTGCGGCTGGTGCTCGGGCTGTTCGGAATTTAGGTTCATCACTGGCATTGAAGGTAATAGCCGTGTCACTCCATGGATTTATTGCTGCTACGTGGAAGATTTCGGCCATGCTGCGGAGTGTTCTCTTGCGTCTATTATTTGACGCGAATGTCTCAAAGACCGTTAACACCGTATTGTTGTCCACGGGATGGTGCTCTGTGGTATTTGGGAGAAGCAGATCCTCACCACTTTTTGCCACCTGCCGGAGTATCCAACATGCTCTAAGGTTGTGTGTTGGTATTGTATCCGCTGTACTATGAATTTTGCAGGGTCCGTTGAGCCATCCCTCCAGTACGGTTCCTTGCCCCGTAGAGGGTTTTTGCTTTTTGATAGTTAACCCGGGTGTATTGTGATCATGCACCCTTTTATTTCCCACTGGGTTTGTGTTCAGGGCTGGATTATCCCAAAAGTTTGTTTCGGTTTTCCAGGGACTTTCCATCGCACAGTACTTTTGTACTATGGATGCCAAGTCAGCGAAGCATGCTATCTCACGGCGATTTATCGCGTTAAGGATTCCCTTGTCCGTGCAATTATTGCGGAAAAATAAGATTGCGACTTCCTCGCGACAGTCCTTAACCTTGTTCATTGCAAGGAGGAATCTGGCCCAGTAGTGATGTACTGTTTCCTGGGGCTCTTGCCTGATATGGGAAAGGTCGCTTGTGTTTGGGTGGGTGGGTGGAATTGAATCCAAACCCCTACTCGATCTGGGATCCAGGGGCCGAGGAGTTTCCAATTTTGGAAGTTCCGGTTCCGGGATGTTACCCGCTAATCCTGGTCCGCTGCCTGACTCTAAGTTCAGGGATTGGATGTTGTCCTCCCGCGAACGGGCGTCCGGCTCGGAGAGCTCGGGAATCCGGACATATTTGGTCCTCAGGATAGAGGAAAGGTCGCCGCATTATTCCTCCACCACTGCAATATGATGGGTGACCGGTTGTAACACCCCGGATATGACTTTCCCAATATGTATTCCAACTCTTGCCGTTTCCGGCGTTAAGTTATTTTATTTTCTCGGGTTCAAGTTCTTTGTCTCCGTGTGTTGTTATCATTGTCATGCATCTCATATCATGTCATCATGTGCATTGCATTTGCATACGTGTTCATCTCATGCATTTGAGCATTTTCCCCGTTGTCCGTTTTGCATTCCGGCGCTTCGTTCTCCTCCGGTGGTCATTTCTACCTTTGTTTCGTGTGTGGGGATTAAACATTTCCGGATTGGACCGAGACTTGTCAAGCGGCCTTGGGTTACTACCGGTAGACCGTCTGTCAAGTTTCGTACCATTCGGACTTCGTTTGATACTCCAACGGTTAACCGAGGGACCAAAAAGGCCTCGTGTGTGTTGCAGCCCAACACCCCTCCAAGTTGGCCCAAAACCCTCTCCATCATCTAGAGCGTTCGATCACGATCGCGTGGCCGAAAACCGCACCTCATTTGGACACTTCTAGCTCCCTCTATGCCTATATATAGACCCCTCATTCCAAATCTCGGATCCCCTCCCCGAAACCCGAGAAAAAAAAGAGAAATCCCACCTCGCGCCGGCCGAACATGTCCGAATCCGGCCGGACAAACCGCCGCCGCCGCCCGCGCCCTATCCACGCCTGCCACGTGGCACGGCGCCCCACATCACCGTCCGCACCCGCCGCGGCCTGCGGGGCCCGTCACCGGCCCCCCGGCCCATCGACCACCGCCGCCCCACGCCCGTCTTCCGCCTCGCCGCGCCGCTCCTTTGCCTCGCCGTCCGGCCACCGCGCCGCCATGGGCGCCATTGCCGCCCGGCGCCGCCCCCTCGTCGCCGGCCATCGCCCCCTCGTCGCCGCGCCGCCGCAAGGCCCGCCGCTGACGCCGCCCTCCTCCAGCTCCGGTCGCCTCCTCCAGCTCCGGTCGCCTCCTCCTCCCCTCGGCAAGCCCCGGCGCAACTCCGGCAAACAGTGATTCCGGCGAGCGCCTCGAAGTCCATGCAGATCTCAGATCCAAAAATTGCATCGGGTTGACTTTTGCCCGAAACCCTAGTTCATATGCTCATGTTCATCGCATCGTAACTCCTCATCCGTAACTCCATTTTTGGCATATAGCATATCAAAATGTTCATCTCAGAGAGTACATCATTTCATCTCATTGCATCATTTTCATTTGTGTTCATCTTGATGCCTAAAATGCTGTTATAAGAGTGCTACTTGAGATAATTGTCAGATTTGCTGCTCCATTTAGATATTTTGTCATTTTTGCCATGATTATTGTGTGCATGATATGCCCATGAGCTCTACATATGTTTTGTTAAGGGTTTTGCCATCTTTCCAGAGGTGCAACCCATGTATTTTTGTGATGTGTGTGGTGACTAGCACAAGCTTGCAAAGTGAGGCATTTGGTAATGCTGATTCCAGGGACTTAGCATTTCCACTAAGTCTTTGAGTTGTTTATCTCATATGGCCATATGTTCATGTTGTTTCCTAGTGATCCGTGCCTCTTTTGAGGATGATCAGTAAGGATGTTTTGTTAATCTTGTAGTGCTATATCCATCCATGTCTTTGTTTGCAATTATGGAGCACCTTAGATCGAGTCAATCGAGCTCTACTTTTGCTATTTCATGAATCTGGGCAGATTGTCTACTTGTTAGCGATTTTGCCGATGATGTTGTAGTTGATCCGTGCTTGCTATGTTATTGTTCTTGCCATGTCTAGCTTGCATTTTGTGTATTCTTGATGGGTGTATGCTTAGGTTTCCATGACTTGCTCTGTAGTGAGTGCATCAAGCTCGTAAACATGCCTACTTGATATCTGTTTTCAGCATGCTCCAGTTTTCACTAAGTCTGAGAACTGATTATGTTTTTGCCATGTTCACATGCTTGCAATTGTATTTTCTGATCCCTTTTGGCTCTAGGTCACTAAGGGACTTTTGTTAAGCTCTTTGAGTAGCTCCATGTCATGCTTTACTTTGCCATGTTAAGGTCCTGTAGCATGTAGTTTTGTTTCTCCAAAGAGTGCTATCTGATCTGAGATTCCAGACAAGTGCTGATTTCACTAAGTCTGAAATCCGTTTACCATATGCATTTTTGCCATGCTTGTTTGAACCTGTTAATGGATGAATTGGTTGTAGCTCAGTGCCAGACTTTTGTTAAGCATCATGAATGAATCCCTGCCATGTATTTTGATGCCATGTTTGAGTGCTGTAGCATGTTCATCTTGTTGCATTTAGATGGCTACTTGCTGTAAATCGCAGAACGTGGCCATATTTGAATTGCTTGCCATTTTCAAACCGTAACTCCGATTCCAGCGTTCTTTATATCGTTTTCAAGTGATTTCATCTCATATTTCCAGTGGCACACTTGGATTCCCAAGTTGAGGCCAGGTTCATGCATCCCTTGTCAAATCTTGCATATGCATCCCGCATTGCATCCCGCATAGCATACCATCTTTGCATCATGTTGTTTGAGTTTGCACGTGGTTGATTGTGTTCGTTTGCTTGTTTGTCTTGTTTGGGTAGAGCCAGGAGACGAGTTCGCTAACGAGGATCCCGTTGAGTTTGCTTTCGAGGATCCAGTCAACTCTGACAACTTTGCAGGCAAGATGATCATACCCTCGAAATCACTACTATCTTTGCTTTGCTAGATGCTCGCTCTTTTGCTATGCCTATGCTACGATGCCTACCACTTGCTTTCAAGCCTCCCAAATTGCCATGTCAAACCTCTAACCCACCATGTCCTAGCAAACCGTTGATTGGCTATGTTACCGCTTTGCTCGGCCCCTCTTATAGCGTTGCTAGTTGCAGGTGAAGATTGGAGACCGTTCCTTGTTGGAACATTATTTACTTGTTGGGATATCATTATATTGCCATGTTATCTTAATGCATCTATATACTCGGTAAAGGGTGGAAGGCTCGGCCTCTCGCCTAGTGTTTTGTTCCACTCTTGCCGCCCTAGTTTCCGTCATATCGGTGTTATGTTCCCGGATTTTGCGTTCCTTACGCGGTTGGGTTATAATGGGAACCCCTTGATAGTTCACCTTGATTAAAGCTTTTCCAGCAATGCCCAACCTTGGTTTTACCATTTGCCACCTAGCCTCTTTTTCCCTTGGGTTTCCGGAGCCCGAGGGTCATCTTATTTTAGCCCCCCCCCCCCGGGCCAGTGCTCCTCTGAGTGTTGGTCCAAACTAGAGTCTTGTGCAGCGCCCCCTCGGGGAAACTCAAGGTTTGGTTTTAGTTGTATGGAGCGCTCATCTGAGTGTGCCCTGAGAATGAGGTATGTGCAGCTCCTATCGGGATTTGTCGGCACATTCGGGCGGTGTTGCTGGATTGGTTTTAACCTGTCGAAGTGTCTTGAAGAACCGAGATACCGAGTCTGATCGGAACGTCTCGGGAGGAGGTCTATTCCTTTGTTGACCGTGAGAGCTTGTCATGGGATAAGTTGGGACTCCCCTGCAGGGATTTAAACTTTCGAAAGCCGTGCCCGCGGTTATGGGCAGATGGGAATTTGTTAATGTCCGGTTGTAGATAACTTGAACCGTAATTTAATTAAAATGAATCAACAGTGTGAGTTACCGTGATGGTCTCTTCTCGGCAGAGTCCGGGAAGTGAACACGGTGTTGGAGTAATGTTTGCGCAGGTTGCTCTCTAGTTTCTCGCTCGCGCTTTGCCTCCTCTTCTCGCTCTCTTTTGCGAATAGGTTAGCCACCATATATGCTAGTCGCTTGCTGCAGCTCCACATATTTTACCTTGCCTTACCTATAAGTTGAAATAGTCTTGATCGTGAGGGTGCGAGATTGCTGAGTCCCTGTGGCTCACAGATTACTATTAAACCAGATGCAGGGCCTGATGATTCCGCTCCAGGTGACGCGCTCGAGCTCAAGTGGGAGTTCGACGAGGACTCTCAACGATACTATGTTTCCTTTCCTGATGATCAGTAGTGGTGCCCAGTTGGGGTGATCGGGACCGTGTCGCATGTTGGGTTATCTTTTATTTTGGCGCCGTAGTCGGGCCATGAGTGTTTGATTGTTGTAATGCTATTTATGTACTTTGATTGACGTGGCGAGTGTAAGCCAACTATGTATATCCCCTTTATTATTTATATTACATGGGATGTTGTGATGATTGCCTAACTTGCGACATTGCTTTCAATGCGGTTATGTCTCTAAGTCGTGCCTCGACACGTAGGAGCTATAGCCGCATCGAGGGCGTTACACCGGTGAAGAGTTAATCTCCCTTTGATCGGGTTTAAGCCCAATCCGATCATAGTCCGTAGCGACTCCCAAGGCGGTGATGCGATCCAAGAGCTCGTTTAAGGAGGAGAGCTCCATTGGATCCATCTGTTCGGCGAGTGTCGATTTGACGTGGAGGCTGTTTTCGATGACCCGAGAATTCATCGTCGGTGCGGCGGCCGAACAGGTGGTCATGATGAACCCGCCTAGCCGGAGAGTTTGGCTAACAGCCAAAGCTCCCCCAACAGTAGTACCGTCTTTAAAGACGAGACGAGACATCCTTCCTTCTGGTGACCGCACAGAGGAACTCTCAATGAAAGCACCAATGTCGGTGTCAAAACCGGCGGATCTCGGGTAGGGGGTCCCAAACTGTGCGTCTAAGGCGGATGGTAACAGGGGGCAAGGGACACAATGTTTTACCCAGGTTCGGGCCCTCTTGATGGAGGTAAAACCCTACGTCCTGCTTGATTAATATTGATGATATGGGTAGTACAAGAGTAGATCTACCACGAGATCCGAGAGGCTAAACCCTAGAAGCTAGCCTATGGTATGATTGTATGTTGTCCTACGGACTAAAACCCTCTGGTTTATATAGACACCGAAGAGGGCTAGGGTTACACAAGGTCGGTTACAAAGGAGGAGATATACATATCTGTATTGCCTAGCTTGCCTTCCACGCCAAGTAGAGTCCCATCCGGACACGAGACGAAGTCTTCAATCTTGTATCTTCATAGTCTAATAGTCCGGCCAAAGGATATAATCCGGCTGTCCGGAGACCCCCTAATCCATGACTCCCTCAAGGGGGAAGGAAAAAGAGAAAGGAGATGCATTAATGGAGGTGGTGTAGTTAGCTAGGAGTAATGAAGAGAGAGAAATGTAGGTAGAAGAGGGAGAGTAATGGGGGAGAAGTATTGAGGAAGAAGAAGAGTGAGAGAGGGAGGATGTGGGAGGTAGGGGAAAGGGAGGAGAGGAGATGGGGGAGGGGAGGACGGGTGGACAAAGGTGGTGGGGTCCTGCGTCTTAGCAGTAGCGCAGGAGGAAAAACACGCTACTACTAAGAGCGTAGCAGCGGCGCGCTTTTCTCACAGGCGCTGCTGCTAAAAGGGGCCAATCGTGTGGACAATTTCAAAATTAGTAACATCAACGTGAGTAAAAGGCGCGCTACTACTATTGCATTAGCAGTAGCGCGCATCATGACACCGCGCTGCTGCTAAACTTAGGTTGTTGGTTACTGTCGGTCGATTTTTGTAGCAGCGCGGTTTAGCCCTCACGCACTACTGCTAAATTGGCATCAGCAGCGTGCTTTTCTTAACCACGCCACTACTAATTAGCAGTAGAGCTTCTTTTTGTGTCGCGCTACTGCTAAGATTCTGTGTATAAGGTTTTCCCTAGTAGTGTATCAGTAGGCCCTGTCATAGCTGTTTTCCTCTCATTGTTACATGATGTTTGAACCATGACATATTGCTAGAATATCAAAGCCATTGGCTTATCTTTTAAAACCTGGGGGTATGATTATGACCATGGAATTGCAATTCTCTGTCTATGATATGTGTCACTGTTATAATAATCTTAATTCCACACATACTCTGAACATGATTGTTTATTTTTATCCTTTTGGTCTCCAATTTGAATTGCTGCAGCAAACGCAAAAACGCTGGCCTTCATGATTCCAGGACCTGGAATCATACCAGCCGATGGGAGGTGGTTTATCGCTCATTCAGATGATGGCAGTCATTTGATGCTCATTCGCACGTACCAAATTGACCAAACCATTATATCAACCCACATGCAGTACAATGCCTGGGGCATTCGTGACATTGATGGCTATGGCTGGTTCGTGTTCGAGAAAGATCCTAGCTCCGTTGGGCCAGGCATATCCAAATGGAGGCGGGTTTACAACCTCGGCAACCACTCCATGTTCCTCAGGCTCAATTATCCGATCATCCAACCAATCATCAATCATATCACCGGCAACGATTACCATGCTATGCAACTTCCATTCGCTAGGGGGAACTATGTTTACACATCATACCATGGGTTTCATGAATCACCATATCCAGAGATTCGTCGACACGGCTTGTTGCCAAATAATCTTCAGTGTGTGAAAGGCATCAAGCTTCCATGCGATGGATGGCTTTTGCAACCCGACATGCGGCGATGTGGTTCATGCCAATAGCAAATATGCACAACTCGATTCGTACTGATATCTAGACCGAGCCATGCATCCTGCTGCTGTAGCACGGCCCTTTTTTGTCGGATATTATGTACTGTTGTTAGTTTGAAACACTCCTCTGGTATGAAGGATAGATACCTTTCTAGGATCAAGTGCATCATAACTCACCTACGTACGATGTACTGATAACGATGATGGAGATGCGGTGCTGAAGTCATATATATATATATATATATATATATATATATATATATGTATATGTATATACATGTATATATATATACATAAACACTATTCTGACCATGGGATCAGAATAATATTCTGATCACAACATGAACTTCCCGAGTAATGCGCCTGACCTTCCCCGAGTACTAGGTTGAACTTCAGCTAAAAGGTGTCCAAATGGGGCTTGCGATATATCGTTGGAAAGCTATGGACATCAGTATCATGACCCAAGTTAAATTTTTGGCAAAATGTAAGCGGTTTAAGAGCAGTTTTGAAAACCGTTTTTTCTTCATACAAAAAACATGAATCGTATTTTCGATCGCATTTTTAAATCGTTTATCAGAATGAGGCAAATAATATGGCGTTGGAAAGCTGCTGCAAAACCGCTCCTTCCATATGTTGAAAGTTTTCTCTAATTCCCTACGGTTAAAGAGTAATTCGGAAAATCGTAGAATTTTGCAAATGGAACACCCGAGTTTGTATTTTCGATGTCATTTCTAAACGGCTAATCCAATTGAGGCAAATAATATGGCGTTGGAAAGCTTATGAAAATGCGCTACTTTTTCATGTTAAAAGTGTTTTCTAATTTCGAACGGTTTAAAAGTAATTTAGAAACTGATACAAGTTCCACCGAGTTCGTATTTTCGAGCTAAGTTTTTAACCGTACGTCCGAATGTAGAAATGATATGGCGTTGGAAAGGTTGAACAAATGCGAATCGTTTCTGTATATATTGTTTCTCCTAATTCCTCACGGTTTTAAGTCAATTTGGAAAATGGCTAAAAATGTATTTCCCCCGTAATTTCTACAAACTTTATCGGAATGAGGCAAATAATATACCTTTGAAAAGCTACGAAAAATGTGAAACTTTTCCATGTTGATGGTTTTCTCTGATTCCTAGCCGTTTTCCTGTAATTTAGAAAACGGAGAGATCATTCGTTCGGCCTTTATCGCGAAACAAATTCTTCGAAAATGCACCGCGTGAAGAACCTGAACTTTTCGGCGCGTGTACCTGAACTTCACTCTGTTTTTCACGTGATTTTTTTGCTTGTAGGTCTCCATCCACTGCTCGTAACTCTCCATCCACGCACCGGAATTGAGCAAGTGATATACCGGTGGAAAGCTGCTATAAGCACATAACTTTTCCGTGTTGATCGTTTTTTCATACTCGTGATGGTTTTAAAAGTTTTTTATCTGAAATTCATTCAGCGTAGTAGTTGAACTTCATGCTGTTTTCACGTTGAACTTCTGTGACGTATTTTCATTTGTCATTTTCTCATCCATTCGTTAGTGTTACACAAATGATACTCCTTTTGTACAAACCCCTCTCACAATATTTTTTTTAACTTTCTTTGACCGAGGAGTTGCACTTATAACAACAAAACTTTTAGTCTTTGCTTTTTTATTCTTTTTAATACAAAATGCACACCGTGTAGTACGTGAACTTGTGGCAGTTATCAATCGAATTTATCTCGGTTACGTGAAAATATCTGAGTTTTTTATAAATATTTATCTGAATTTCTTAATCCTTTTTTATAAAATTTTGAAGCGCTCTATTTTTAAAAGTTGAACTTCTTGTTTTTTATTTTTGAACTTCTTGTTTCCAATCTTTAATAATGAGGAAAATCTGAGTTTTCTATAATCATCGAACTTCTTCATCTTTTTCATATGGACTTCCTGATTTTATTTCTTTAATATTTTTATGAAAGTTTGAAGCACTCAATTTTTAAAAGTTGAACTTCTTGTTGTTTTATTTTTGAACTTCTTTTTTTTCATTCTTTAATAACGAGAAAAATCTAAGTTTTCTATAATCATCGCACTTCCCGCTGTTTTCACTTGAACTTCTACCATGTTTTTTTTGTTCGTAATTTCTCACCCGTTCAGCAGAGTTGCACAACTGATATATAGTGCCGATTGCCTCGCTCACAAGAAGTTTTTTAACTTCCCCGAGCTGAGCACCTGAACTTCTAGCAGTGAAATTTTTATACTTTAACTTTTTATTCTATTTTCTCATATGAAAACACACACCATGCAGCACATGAACTTCTGGCCATTTTTAATTTGAACTTCTCTGTAAAAAAGTTGTCCTTAACTCCCAAAGCACTCGTCGAATTTGAGCAAATGATAGCATTGGAAAGGATTTTTTTTAACAAATCATGACTAGTTAAGAGCATTTTTTTGAACATGCTAAGACTTGTTTTGAACATGCTAAGACTTGAAATGAGAAGAATCTGATTTTTTTTGTATACATCAGACCCTCCGTTTCTTTAAAGTGAACGTCTTGGCTTTATTATTTGGTAACATGGATTTTTTTGTAAATAAACATAGAACCACATCATTTTATAAATTTGAACTTCTAGGTTTTTCAAAGAAAAGGAGAAAATCTTTTTAAAAAAAATCTTTTTGAATTGCTTTGTTATTTTAATTTGACCTTCTCAGAGTTATTTAAAACCATGAAAAAAATGTTTTCTAGTACATATATTGAATGACTTTGTTATTTTAGTTTGAACTTTTTGGTTATCATTTTTCAATAACGGGAAAATTCATGGGATTATTTTTAGTACAACGATAACATTTTCTTTGAACTCTCTATTTTATGAAATTTGAACTTCTCAAGTTAACACTATTATGGTTGAAGCTTTGTTTTTCTTCATAGTATATAACCATTGAACTTCTCTGTTATCTTAATTTGAACTTCTTGGGTTTTATTTTTTATGAACAAAGAAATCCAGGTTTTCTTATAAACACTGAACCGCTCCGGTATTTTAATTGAGCTTCTAGGTTTTTTAGAAACAGGAAAATTTTGCTTTTTAAAAAACTTTTTAAACTGCACTATATTTCACTCTTTTTAAAAATAGAGTGAAATTTTTTCCACAAGAAATGTTGGCATTTTGGTAGGCGAACATGTATAGTCTTTCAATTGGTTTGCATGTTGAACAGCGTCAACGTTAAAAACTGAACTTCTCTTTTCTTTTTCTTCTAATAAAAACACACACTATAAATTATAATCTCTGTTCTTTTAATCTCAACCTCTTAGTGCGGATCCATGCCGGCAGTGCGCGATTGTCCAGATTCGTGGAGGAGTAGGGGCTCCGACCAATGTAGCTGACAACAACTGCACCACCGACATTTTTCTTCTACAAACTTCCGGCTTTCTCATATTACTTGAACCTCTAAAATTATACTTATTGAACTTCATGTGGTTTTTGCAAAGAACTCGCTAGCATTTTTTGTTTTGTTGAATTCCATTTTGCTTTCCAAGGCTTTTTTAAACATAAAAAATTTACTTGTTTTCAATGAATTTTTGGATTACAACAAGCACCCATGGAGCATGCGCACTTTGCACAACCAATTTTGAATGAAGTGGCATTTTTTGTGCACTTCTAAAATACATATAACACGGTGCCAAACTACAGAAAAAATACCAAATCCAAACTGCTCCCGTATACATTACCGAGCTCAACCTCAAGCATGGAACCTCAAGTACGGCCAAACATCAAGACCAATAGTCAGGAACCTAAAGCATTATACCACTACTGAAGCTATACGGCCAACTAGCAATTTGCAAAACAAAACAAAACAAATGGAACGGCCAGGTGCTCCATCAAAGGGAACAATTTTTTTCTTTGAGACCACCTCTAATTTGCTGCAAGTCTACAACAATCACAAAACACAACATTTGAACCTACTGTTGTTTTTTCTTCTTCTCCAATATATATTGAACTGCTGAGGTGGCATAGTTGAATGGTTGAGGCACTGCGGCGCCAGCTGTAGGTGGTGGACCTAAGTGGCAGTGGCACGCGTGACCAGGTGCAGGTCGAGACTTCTCCCAGCTGCTGGTCGAGACCTCCCCCATCTGCAGATGGAGCCACTCTAACGCAGCAGCGGCAAGATGATAGGTAGGTCTTTCGAAAAACAAAAGTGAGAGAGACATTGTTTTCTCCTTAGGCATTACACCGAACAACTGTGGATCGCCATCTTTGGCCACTGAAAAACAAAACCCAACAAAGATCAGGCATGGACACTTCGTTGCAGCAAATGGTAGCTTGTGGATCATTTTACCTGTGGATCCTGAGGGGTTGCAGTACAGTTGGAATTTCGTCCGTCCGTAGCTATGGCCTGTGAACTTCGTGTGGCGATGCAGTCGACCTGCAGGAGCATGGTGGAGGAGACCGAAGATGGATCCCTAAATGTGGTGGTAAGCCTAAACACCCTTTTTACATACAAAGAGAAAAAAAGAAAATGTGTGCCGCATGAGAAATGTGGCCTTCTCTGCACCACATGTTGCATTTCTATCTTGTCAAGCTCTGTCTACTGAGCTATGTGCTCTCGACCAAAGGTAGCATGGCAGGAGCAACTAGTACTTGCTTCATCAGAACAAAAAAAGAGCTAATCACAAAAATGCTTCAGTTCTAGCACGCATAATAGCAAACACATAGAGTGCACCCGGTTCACATTCAGAATACATAAAGATTGGCTTTCTGGCTAAGCATCAGCACATGGTACTATGAGTGAACCTCCAGCACAGTTTCCCTAGTGCTATCGAGAGGAGAAAAATGCAGGTAGGTACCTTTGCAGTGGGTGTACCCGTCACCGTCGTAGCGGACGCCGTTCACCATGGGGCACTCGCACACCCTGCCCCGCTACGTGTCCCTGCACACCGTCATGTTCGTCGCCTTGTCCCGCCAGCACCCGCCGTTCTGGTGCAGGCACTCGTTCGTCTCCATGTCTGCAGAGAAAAGCTCATCAGAAGTTCATCGTCGATTCACCCTTCTTGTCATCGGAAATGAAGGCCTTGGTGCTCACCATGGCTCAGGCAAACTTGCGGCTCGGTCCCCTCCTTGAAGCCGGCGCACATGGCCTTGAGCACCGCCGTCCTCTCCAGCTTCCCTGCACGCACACACCACACATCATGTCAGTTCTTCCGTCGCCGGAGAAATGAAAGAGACGGCGCAGCAACGGCCAACGGGCCAACCCACCTCTGTACTGGACGTCGTTGATGACGAGCGTGGGCAGGATGGTGACGTCCCCCGCGCGACCCGTGCCCGATCTGGTCCTCCTGCTCCTTGGACAGCACGGCATTGTCAGCGTCGGCGTCGGGGTCTCCCATGCACGCCAGCACCTTCTCCAGTGACAGCCCGAGCGAGGCCACCACCTCCTCAGCGCACGCCTTGCTGTACTTCTTCTCCTTCATGGAGCACCGCAGCTTGTAGTCCATGGTGAAGTCCCACCACGCCCACGGCCGCCCGCTCTCGTTGGCCACCCGGTGCACGCACAGCTGCCGGCAGGTTCTCCACCACCACCTGCTTCCCCTCGTACCCCTCTTCGAAGTCCTCCTGTGGGTCCGGCATGCAGTACCTGCACGCCCAACCACATCGTCTCAAGCTCTTGCCATGACAGGTACCAGAGAAAGCTTCCTCAACCAGCAATGGCGTGCCAAACTGAGAGTAACAAAATCATTTTTTGGGTGTGCCAAACTGAGATAAGAGAGACTGAGAGGGCATCATCAGCACATGAGACTATGGAGAGAAAGAAAGAGCTTCAACCACACATCGACACATGCCCAGAAGCTATTTGGGCAGTGAGTCGAAGTAGGAGCTCACTATTGGCTTTGAGCCAGCTGGTTGCATGAGTTGAACGACATGGAGGGGCTGCATCGAACTGCTGCATCTCCCGCCGGCTCGAGCCACCTTCTCGTGACACCCTTGCAGCCTAGACAGTTAAGTTCTGTGCAGTTCAATCAGTCGACACAGTAAAGTTCAGTTAAGAAAACTGCAGAAACAAGAGAAGAAATGCATCAGTTTTGTACATAAGAAACACAAAATCCGGCAACCACTAGTCGAGGTCGGCGACATCCGCTGCGGGAATGAGATTGCCGTAGCTAGTGGGAGCTCGGGTGTGAGTAGCCTCGAAGAAAACACCAGCAACCGAGTAGATCCAAACAGGACAGCAGGGGTGATCTTGATTCCTCGTCCAAAAATGGCCAAGTTCTGAGTGCGTGGAAGAAGGACGCGGCGGCAGGGGGAGAAGGTCGTGGTGGCAGGAGCAAGAAGTTCGCGACGGCAGGGGAGCCTGAGTGTGTGGCGTCCCGAGTGGCGGCGCTTGGAGAGGTGGAAGAAGGTCGCTCGTGGTCATCCACAGCACGGCAGCAGCGCATCGGGGAGGTGTCCCGCATTGGCGGCGCGCAACAACGGTCCAGGGAGGAGAGACGGGGCGTCATGGGTTTCGGCCAGGAGCAGGGTGGCAGCGGTGGGGTAGGGAGGATGGCGCTCCGGTGGCCAGGGAGCGGGGCGGCGAGATGCAGGTGCGGCGCCCGGTGGGTCACGCGCATCAGGGTGGATCAGGCTGGAGTCGGAGGAGGAGCGCCGGCGGATTGGGAGGTGGCGCTCCGGCGAGAGGGGCGCCGGCCGTGTGGAAGGAAGTGCGGCGGCGACGCCGGTCAGAGGGAAGAAGCGCGCTGGAGCCAGGGGCGGCGGCGGGAGGTGTCGGGAGATCCGACAGAGGTGATGCGGGAGGTGGGTGGGGTTGGGAATGGGCCAATCGGGCTTTTCTTTTTTTGTGTTTTCGGAGTTCGGGAACGTCTCACCGGGCCTATATAGGGCGCCATGATCAAAATAGTTATTCTGATTCTAGTATTAGAATAGTGTTGTCCTATATATATATATAAATATATATAGTGTTACTATTCATCACCCAGGGTGCAGAATAAGTTATTCTTCACCCGAGGTAATCTTACGATCATTTCATAATTAAATTACGTTTCGAATTCAAATAGTTACATTTCTATTGATTAACTACGTAAAATTTGACATAAGAAAATAATAATATAGGTCATAAGACAAGAAAATTTGCAGTTTATGTATATTTTAGACTATATTTTTACGTTTGTAATTTTACATAACATAAAATATTTTTTACGACGATTATATATTTTCTTACGGTCCCTTTTTGCGTCGGAAATAAGACAAAAGTTACGGAACGTAAAATTCTGGTGCATTGATGGTAAAATAGAGGGGGGTGAAGAATAAATATTCCTCACCCAGGGTGACGAATAGCGCGAGGTCACTGCACTTTCTTTATCAAGAGCACTGCATTACAGAGACTAGTGAACTTTGTGTCGTAAAAAACTGTACGCAGTGTTTTTTCGTCATTGTTTTTTCTCTAGTTTTTTAACCATTTATCGGAACGAGGCGTATGATATACTGTTGGAAAGCTATGGATTAGGCGCAACTTCGCCATGTTGAACACTTTTCGCGATTCCTCACGGTTTAAGAGCAGTTTTGAAAATGGTGCGGCCCATGACGAGTGGCAGCGAGCGTTTTTTTGCATTTTTTTCTAAACCGCTCGCCGGAATGAAGCAAACGATACACCGTTGGATAGATATCATCGAGGCGCATCTTTTTCATTAATATTATTTTCTCTAATTCGTTACGGTTTAAGAGCAGTTTCAAATTTACTAAATCGCGGAATTCTGTTTTTCAAAAAAATTCAAATTTTCGGTACTGTTTTCGCTCCAGTTTTCTAACCGTTTGTCAAAACAAGGCGTGTAATATATCGTTGAAAAGCTACGGACGAGGCACAACTTTCATATGTTGAAATGTTTTTAAGATTCCTTACGGTTTTTAGTTAATTTTGAAAATCGTGTGGCTGACGACGAGAGTCAGCAGCCGTTTTTCGCGAAATTTTCACAAACCGCTAGTCGGAATGATTCAAATGATACGTCACTGGAAAGATATCGACGAGACGCAACTTTTTTATTTAGAGCACACTCTATAATTCCATACGGTTTAAGAGCAGTTTTGATTTTACCGAAATGCGGCACTCTGTTTTTTCGCGACACTAAAATCGATGAGTGGACCGCATCAGACAGTAAACTGCACTACTTCAGACAGTAAACCGCACTGCTTCAGACTGCAAACCGCACTGCATCAGACAGTCAAGGGCACTATATTTTTTTAAGGGCACTATATTTTTTTAATTCATTTTTGTTTCAAATGTAGTGTACTAAAAAGTCCTTCATATTGAACTTCTTTCAAGATCAAAGTGCACCGCATTTGCATATATTTTTAAATGCATTTTTAGACCAAAGTGCACCGCATTTGCATTTTTTAATTCATTTTTGTTTTAAATGAAGTGTACCGAAAAGTTCTTCGTAGTGGACTTTTTTGCAAGACCAAAGCGCTGCATTTACATGTTCTAAATGCATTTTTCTTCGTAGTGGAATTTTTACAAGACCAAAGCGCACTGCATTTGTATGTTTTAAATGCATTTTTGTTCTAAATGGTGTATAATTCCTCCAAAAATAATAAAAAGTGAACTCCTCTATACATTTTTTTTACAAAGTGAACTCCTTTGTTTGGCAAAGTGCACCGCAAAGGTTTTCTTAATGAGCTGCATCGGTTTTAACAAATTATACACCATGTCCTTACAAATTTGCAAAAAAACATCGGTCGCGGATTTGGTGAACATGGGTGCGCGCACACCCTTTATGAATAGCCAATTCAAAAAATGCTAGCAAAAATCAAAAAAATCTGAATTTATTTTTTTAATATGCATAGTCAACCGGTATACTGCATATGAAGTTTCACGAAGAAATCACATCCGTGATAATTTTGGCAAAAATGACAAAATCAAAGGTAATCGAAGCTATATTAAAAAACACTGTTTAATGAATAGTATGGTCGCATTTGTATTTTCTTCACTAAGAATACCACAGGTATAAATACATCATGAAACTTCACACGTGAATAGAATGATCGTCTAAGGTTCATACGGCAAAATTTCAGAATTTTTTAAATTTCTCTAGTATTTTTTATGAATTTACTATTCATGTGGGTGCGTGCGCACCCATGTTCACCTTTGTATTTTCGAAAAACATCCTCCAAAAATAATAAAAAGTGAACTCCTCTATACATTTTTTTTACAAAGTGAACTCCTTTGTTTTGCAAAGTGCATCGCAAAGGTTTTCTTAGTTTATTTTCTTTTCAGTTTTTTTTCTACACCAGGATTAAAAGTGCACTACATAAAATTAAATAGAATTTCTTGCAACCACAAACTGTACTGCAGCGAGAGGGTTAGTTTTTGGGGGTGACCAAAGTCAACCTGATATTTGAACCGTGTTGTGTGAACCCGAGGAAAAAAAACTTCACACACAAGCCATGAGAACCGTACGCAGTGCCCCAATGGACTGCATCAATTTTTATATATTTTTATATTTTTCTCACACTTTTTTATAATAGCAAATTAAACTTTAAGAATGTTTTATTTACTTCAGTAGTTCCTGGCGAACTACAAGTCCACACCACAGGACTGCATGCGTCGCGCGCATGGGCTGCAATCAAATGGGAGTCCACAAATAGGCCAAAACTTTACAAAGACTACGAAAAATACACGTTTCTAAACACACCATTTTGCACTGCATGTCCACATGGTCTAAACTGCATGCTAAAGTCTCAATAGCACCATGTTTCCCCCGGAACTGCATTCAAATGAGTCACTGCAATTTTCATGCTTTACGTAAAATCCCCAAGCACAAAAAGCCCGGACTGCACTGCATGTGCACATACTTCAAACTACATTATTTGAATAGTCTCATCCCAAACACAAAATGAGTCCCTGTAATTTTTATACACAAAATTCTCAAACAAAAAATGCACCATTTGCACTGCTTGTTCACATGCTCCAAACTTTATGCCTTGATTCGAAGGAAGAGTGGTGGTGCCGCGCACAGGAGATCGCCGTGGGCCGGGAGGAGCTCCTGGATGCGTGGTTCGGGTAGGGGAGCACGGGATCCTCGTCGGGGGAGAGGAATTGAGCCAACTCCAGGAAACATGGCGCATTTTTTCCATAGTGAACTACAAAACAAATTTTAGTGAGCTTCAGTAAAACATCAAATGAACTTCAACAGTTGTTGTAGCTCGCAGACGCACATCCGGGGACCAGCCATGGAGGTGGAGGTGATGAGGGAGAGGAGAACTTGTGGCACTGTGCCATGCCGCTCGGAAGCCGACCTCACGGCGGCAAGCGACGACCTACAGCCCGCCGAATCTCGCGAGGGGGGGTGCCGACGTGCTGCGTGCACCGAGGTAGTGGACTGCACGGGAGCCCTTGGATCGACCGGGGGCAGAGCCACGGCTGCGGGGGCTTACTCTGCCGCAGCTCGTGCTCCTTCCTCTCCGAGGTTGGGATCACCGTCACGGCCAGCAACCAATGGAGGGGGAGGAAGATGGAGACAGATCCGGGGGTTAACCGTCACGGACAGATCCGAGGTTGGGCTCGCCGTCACGGCCAAATCGCCAGCAGCTGGTCGTCGCAAGAAGACCATCTGGAGGGGAGACATGGTAGCGACGGCCCTCCCCATCGGCTGATCCGGCGCATACTCCGCCGAGGATGTGATTTGGTCGGGGCGGCAGCGGGTACTGCTGTTGGGGGAGGGGGCCGGGGTAAAGCCACTGGGGGAGGGGGGCCGGGGTGCAGCCGCCGCGCCGCCGCCGTCTTTTGGCGAGCAGGGCTTGACTAGATCCCGTCGGGATCCGGTGACCCCCGAAGGCAGAAGGTGAGGGCGCCGGGGGAGGGGTGTCTGGGTGCTGCGCATCGCCACGGGAGGGAGGCCGGGGTGCTGCTCGCTCCTCGCTTTGAGGAGGGGCGTCGGGCAGTGTGGGGTGGGCGCGACCCCGGCGGAAGGAAGGAGGTGGAGAGGATAAGGGTAAGGGAACGAGTGGTGGTGAGGAGGGGTCGTCGGGCATCTTTTTTGTGGCCACGGGCGTAGCGGGTGCCGCCGGCGGAATAAGGTGGAGTCGGATTGGGGTCGTGGTAGTGCGGGAGGTGGGTTGGGGGTGTTATCAGAATAAGCTCCCGTGTTATCATAATAATACTTTAAAAGGTGTTATTATAATATACCCACTATATATATATAGTGTTACTATTCATCACCCAGGGTGCAGAATAAATTATTTTTCATCCGAGGTAATCTTACGATCGCGTCCTAAATAAATTATGTTTATAATATAAATAGTTACATGTATATTGATTAAATATGTAAAATTTGGTATAAAAAAATAAAAAAATAGGTTATAAAACCATAAAAATCATATTTTATGTACGTTTTACACTATGTTCTTACATTCGTAATTTTATGTAATCTTACGTTCTCTTTTTATGTATGAAATAAGACAAAATTTACAAAACGTAAAAATACGTTGCATTGATGTCAAATTAGAGAGGGGGTGAAGAATAACTATTCCTCACCCAGGGTGACGATATATATATATATATATATATATATATATATATATATATATATATATATATATATATATATATATATACTAGGAAAAATGCCCGTGCGTTGCAACGGGAAAAAAAATTATATAGAAATTACCAAAGGCCTTGCTAGCAACGGCTAGAATTCACCTAGAATGTCACGGGCGATTTCCGACGCCCATTCTATCCTATCCGAATCATCTGAGCTCGACCCGCCACATGGTTCACACAACAAATAATTGATACAACAAAGAGTGGCAGCAAAGAATATCAGAAAAGCATATCATAATAGCAGCAGAAATCACAAGTCTTATTCTATCACTTTTCTACAAAAAGGCGAAGCTCATCCCAGTCAAGAGAGTATGATATAGTGGTATTCGCCCTGCTCTTACACATCCCGAAATCAACCATAGAACATCAACCCCCAGTCAAGAGAGTATGATATAGTGGTATTCGCCCTGCTCTTACACATCCCGAAATCAACCATAGAACATCAACCTCGAGCACTCATACGTCTTCACAAATTATTAAGATTTCTTTGAGCTCCGATAAACAATGAAAATACTGCAGAACTGTGTTTACATAATATGTGTTGCCATTATTTAGAATACCGGCATAGCTATCACTTATTTCTGCTTGCCCTCAGAAACCTAAACCTTCTATGGGTCTTCTGATATGACATCACCAATGTCTTTGCATGCAACAATAAGATTAGTAAAATCTTTCCAATGTGTTCATCATCTTGCTCAATGATATTTGCTTCGAAATCATCATTCTGCCCTTCATGCTCAGAAGAAGAGTGTTGCACATTTTCTATGCTGGTCATAAAGTTTTCCACTTCATTAGGAATTAGGTAATTAAGGCTAACACTGTCCAACAGTTCATCCATCTTGCCATCCGCTGGTGTCTCCTCTCCCTTCTTTGACATGTTAAACTGTAAAAGTATGATAAAATCTAACGCTTTATTCTCTCCGAGCCACTTGTTAAAAGGATATCCAGCTTATCAGTGGAGGGGCCCTACCAATTGGGATGTACTGGTATATCTTATATGTAAACATTGGAAAGAATGGCTTCTTCGCATGAAACATCCATAACTTCTGGTCCAAAATATTCACCACTGGAACCCTCTGGCTCATGCATTGACATCTTTCCTCTTTTCATGTTTGCCCATTTGTCTGGGGTTAAATCTAGCATTACGTCTGATGCCGTATCACTATGATCAACCCAATCATTGGCTTCATCAACAAGTTCTCGGCCCACTGTGATGACTCATAAAAAATTGTTGTCTATCTTGCGGAACAACTTATCTGACCTTCTAGACTTGGGCAGATGCAGGATAATGGAATTGCAAGCTTCTGTTACCTCATTAATACTATGTGGTACTAGTTGAAAGAGCTCATGTATTTATGCATACCATCATCATAGAATCTAAAAACTAAAGTACCAACGCATTTCAACAAAAGCTCACTTAAATATGTGGTTGCTACCCTGAGCGTTGTGCCTGACAAACAATATCGCCTGAATGTAGCCTGATATTCATTAATTCATATGCATTTTTCCTGAGAAAATATGAAGTTTTAACACCTATTTTTTAGATGGCATCGACAGCCACCCTTGACTAATCACCTTGCTAACTCCAGCTGCCTCAACCAAGATAACAACACGGCATGCTAGCTCAAGCCAAGCACCCAGGACGACCGCGCGCACAGTTACTTATCAGGCCAGGCAAGTTACATCAAGCCTCCAACAAAACAGGCCTTGACTCCTGATAGACTTATTCAGCTAGCAAAGAAGGCTCTCCATAACTTCCCCTTGCACATTTGCCACCAGCTCTCTGTTCTGTCTTCTGTGTGCAGAATTCAGAATCTGCACCTGCTCTCAATCTGTAGAATTCAGATTCTGCACCTGCTCTCAAGACACGATCTCTCACGGTTATCAATAATTCAAAGCAATGATTTTCCTCATAAGAGAGTTCTTCTCATCATCGACATCAATGCAAAGTAAGAAGGCCTCAATCTCAGCAACATTTGTGTGATCCTCCTTAATCAAAGCTTCTTTGAATGATTGTAATGTTTTTATAAGAAACGATGAATCCTTTTCTGTGCTCTCAGGACCAACACTTCCAACAATGTTTCCAGTAACTTCATATTCTGAATCCTCCTGTAACAAAAAGGAAATTCAATGTAAAAAGGAATACACGTGTTTGTGTAGACAAATACTCCCTCCATCCCGAATTACTTGTCACAGAAATGGATGTATCTAGAACTAAAAATATGTCTAGATACATCCATTTCTACAACAAATAATTCCGGATAGAGGGAGTATGTGCAAGGCAATAGATTCTAGTGATATAGATCATTTTATCTAGCTTTTATAGAAGTGATGAAAGTGAAATAAGATACTGATATACCACTGCCATCTAGAACTTTTGAACTCTACTATCATTATAATAAGAAAGCAACAGGGCCACACCAGTCGAAGGAAGTTTGCGAGCACCTTCGATATATATATATGGCACCTTGGTCGTTGCAACATTCTCTTGTATTTTGATATCCTTACCAATGCTTCTTGTTATAAACCCAACAACATATCCAGTAGAACCATCTGTCACAGTCACAACACACATCCATCTTTTCTTGAAAGTAAAGATACCAAGAAATATCTGCACTCTGGTAGCATACAACTTCACCTCCTCGCATCAGCAAAGCATTAACGCTCTGAACTCATGTTGAAACATCACAACCGAAACTGAAGAATAATTGACTGCCAGATCTGTCTGTCTTGTCACTTCTGGCCCATTCAGGTTTAGGAGAGCATAGTTCTGTTGATAGAACACAACACAATTACCATCACATATCTTTTCATTTCAAAACAAAATGTAATTTATATTAAGTTATCACAAAGTCGGAAAATAGAGAAGAGTAATAGTTAAGCAAACAATCTAAATACATGAGGGATTCCTCTATGCACATACCCAGAAAGTACTATGTAGGTATATAATCTATCTACGCACATCCATCAATCGCCACATTACAAATTATGGTAACCAGTGACGAGCCGAAGCTATGTAGTTCCATAGTGACCATCTTGTGGTATTAAGATGTTTAGGTGCAGCTGCATAATTTTTCATTGTTTGGCCTAGATCCTCTTGGTGCATGTTTTAATAAACACAAATTCTAATCAAATCTAGCAGAATATTTGGATAGAGTAGAGAACCTTTTGAGCTCAAGCTGCTACCCAACTCATACAAAATTAAACCCAATTGATCAGTCAAAACGAAAAGTACAATCATCCGAGCATGAGGTATAGAGTAGAGCACCACGAAATCCTAGGTTACCTCTTCTAGCCGTCGTATACGAGCCCCTTTCCATCCTCCTACGCACTCTTCTTCGGCACCCCAAGGCCGCTGCCGCTTTGGTCACCTCCCTCACCTCTCTGGCTCCCCTTATAACCTAAGCGGGCGATGACGAGGAAAGGAAATAGAAATCGAATCTATTCAACCTATTGTAGACTCACTATAAAAGTATAAAAGAACATATGCCTTGACTGGAAATTGCAACTATAATTATTAAAATAAATGTTCACATACATAAACTAATCAGACCATTAGGCAGTTGATTTTGAGTGAACAGAACACCCTCCTTAAGCGATTAACAGTTTCTCATGATATCTATGGTATAATAGAATAAACAAACCAAAGAAAAGCTATATATGATTACTAAAAATTGTTGTTTTCTATCAAGAAAAGTGATGGTGTTGTAGCAAGATGATCTAAATGTAAATCAAATGGAGCTGACTTCTAAACCTGCTTCTCGCGCCTAGCTCGTCTAACAGTGGAATATGAGTAGCACATTTGTATGCACAACCGCATTGCAGTAGCTAAAGGGGCTTGTCCCCCTCTCCCTCATGTCATTAGCTATCAATAATCATTACCTAGTTAGCCATTTGTAGAACAAGGTAAACACAGAGAAAACAAGATGGATTAATTCCTCATAGATGAGATGTATCCTCTCAGCATTACTCAAAAAAGGATACCTGATAGATGAGATGTATACTCTTAGAATTACTCAAAATCACCGAGTTCACTTTCACATACCTCAAGATTAGGTAGAACATTATATCTCTAATTATCCTCTACTCAAAAAGCATTTGAATTACTTGCAAAACCTGCCATCACCAAGACATCAACACTTGTAGCAATAGACATCGTATATTACAATATATATCATCGGCTCATCTCATGTTGCCTAAATCTACATGGACCAATCAAATAATTGTAGCCATATGAAAGAAAAAACCGAAACAGTTCAAAGAAAGGCAAAGAATCTTCAGGCTCTATAGCAACAATGGGATTGCTCTTATTTTCGACAAACTCCTTTTGTGTAGAAGCAGTCAATCGTGTCTAAAAAAATCTGGAAACAGCTAGCAGGCTAACAAATATGGCATTATTACTGCACATAACTGAATGCAAATTACAGTAAGGGGCATAACCTGTGAAGATGGCCATCTGTCCTTGTTGCTGCAACTCAACGAACATGTGAAAGGCACACCTGCAGTAGGAAGATTCAGCAGCCACATGCAACAAGTCAGGAGTCGTGTATGAGTAAATCAAAGAAAGGAGAAAAGATGAAATCCAGAACATAAGCGGGAAGAGAAATTAGATCCTTTTTACATCAAATCAAGGCTAAAAACATGTTGAAACATACCATTGGGTGTCTAAGGATTTATGTTTTCTAGACCAAAGAAGAAAATGATCTAGTTTTAAAGAGGAGAGTGATTACCCTACCTCCAATCATCAGGGGCGTGCAGCTCTGAGTAGGGGGTCGATCCGGAGAAACCAGCGTGCACCAAGCCACGCCGCCTCAATAGGAGTTCCTCTCCCTTCCCTCCGGCCGGTCATCGGAGCCGCCGCCGCCGGCGACTGCCTCCCTCACCTTGTGCCCCTTCTCCTCCTTTCTTCCTCTCTCCCTCACGCCCTGGTCTCTTTGCATCAGCAGGACACCGTCGCCACCGGAGCAAGACGCCGCACCCGCCGCCAGATCCATCGATGCCGCGCCCGGATGGCCGGCGCGGCACCAGATCGAGCGCCTGGCAGTTGGGATCGGGAGGCGAGGGAGAGGAGAGCCCGTTCTCGTGTGTGTTTTCTGGCGTGCTTTTTTCAATTTAGAAAGGACCGTGGGTTGAATACGGTAAACTATAAGGATTTATTTGTAAAATGTTTGAACAAAACGTTTTCTCACTTAAGAAAGGACTGCGGGTTGAATACTACAAAACAGAGGGGCTTTTTGCCAAAGCGTCGACGATGTACGACTAGAAGTAGTAATTGCTTTATTAGTAGGGAAAGATATATATATATATATATATATATATATATATATATATATATCAATTAGGCTTCAAGTGCATATTTGTTAGTTAGACATATGGTTAAAATGTGGCACTAAATATGAGTAGTAAGTACTACAGTAACAGTACTAGTATACGTCCGAGAAATTATTCACCATGTCCACCCATTGAATTAACGTGACAACACATTGCGCGTGAGGCGACACAAGAATCCCGATGGCGTGTTCGGGTATTGTGGACTTCATATTTGGAGTACCACTTACCTGTCAAAATGTTTCATCATTCACTTAAAATAGACGATTGATCATACATTGAGTACTCCCTTCGTCCGGATATACTTGTCATCAAAATGAATAAAAGGGGATGTATCTAGACGTATTTTAGTTCTAGATACATCTCTTTTTATCCATTTTGATGACAAGTATTTTTGGACGGAGGGAGTACCATATAACTGTAATTAACCGATGCAAGTCCAAGAAGGATTGGCCCGTGCTGCCGGCTGGCATCAAGTTCAAGCCCACGGATCAAGAGCTGATCGAGCACCTTGAGGCCAAAGTGAGTGCTGACAGCGCGAGATCTCATCCTCTCATCAATTTGTTCATACCAACCATCGACAGCGAGCACAGCATATGCTACACCCATCCTGAGAAACTTCCAGGTAAGACACCGATCGGCCGTCTACTTGCACAAACATATTCCTTTGTTTATAGCTCTATTTTTCCTTTTAGACGTAGACCCAGTGAAGCAATTACAATTTGAAAGTTAATAAAAAGTGAAACAAGTGACTGCAACATGCCAAAGATGTTGTGAAAATGCCAACTACGTACACTAAAACCTGTATTCGACAATACTGCAGGTATCACACTGAATGGCCTAAGCAAGCATTTCTTCCAGCGCAATTCCAGGCCGTTCAAAAGGGGCACGTGGATGCGTCGCAAGATACAGTCGGAGTGCAGCATGCACGCGATGTGGCACAAGACTGGCAATACCTTGCCGGTGATGGTCAACGGCCGGCAGACGAGCAGCAAAAAGGTTCTGGTGCTGCACACCAACAAGAACTTCGGCCAGCAGAGGACCAACTGGGTGATACACCAGTACTACCTTGGGGACCTGGAACAAGGGAAGGCCCGGGAGCTGGTCCTCTGCAAGATTTTAAACCAGACGAACACTAGCGCCAGGACTAAAAAGATTATAAGTTAGTTTGGTATTGGTACCTGTACTACCTTGTCGTCCGCAAGTTGGTATTGTTGTTAACGATTTTTCGGTATGAACTTGGTATTTGCTTCCAACCATCATGCCGAGGGTCGACATGGATATAAAGCTGAATCATTTGTTTTGAAACGAATTTTTAGGCACCTGATTTTTATTTGATGGGTAGCATAAGCACATGTCGTTCGAATTCCCAGTTCTCCAAATTTTTCGACACATGTGCTTGCACTTATTATCATGATGAAAAAACAATATACCTACTGCATCCCAGTTATTAATCTGTACTTGCAAAATTCTCTTGTTTATTGAGTAGGTATATTGTCTTTTCAGGTCGAGCAAGTTTCAACTGGGTTGTAGACTTCCCAAGCTTGGTTTCGTTTTTAACAGGCCCAGCCCATGACGACAATGGGACACAAAGATCCAGCAGGTATCTACTGGCCTCTGGCCCACCAGCGTTAGTTATATTTTGTCTTACAACATCCGCATGCAATTTTTTTACTGAATCAAACACACAACCCAGTTCTATTGTCCTCTTGAAACGCCATGTCCTACTTCCATTTTATAATCTCTACCTATAGTTTTACTAGTTCATATACACATATCGTTATATTGAAAATACATAAAGTTCCCTTTTCATATTTATATCCTTATTTTTGTTGTTGTTTTCCCTCCCAGCGCTGATCTTTTTACCACTGGTTTTCCCTTAAACCAACTCAATTGTCCCACCTCTTATATTCTTACAAAAACAAAACGATTTTTTGGCAAATCAGTAAGTTCTTAAAAATGTTTATCATTTTGGGATTACAATAGTTCAGAATCCACCGAAATATGCAAAATAAGGATGAACTTTTTGACCGTGGTCCTTGGCAGAAAATGGGATGTAATAAATTACTTAAGAATTAGCAAATGGGCTGCAAATTATTCAAAAAGTAGAAAATGGGCTCTATGTTGTCTGCCATAGATTTGGAGGCTGACTTGTGGGCCTACTAAGTTCACGCGTACACAAGGTTTCTCCAAAAAAGTAACTTAGTCAACAATCGACTCTACCAGCGTTAGACCGTTAGATGTCAATCTAACGACAATCGTGCTTCTTCAGTCTCTTATCTTCCTACTCCAGCCTCCCAAACTAGCTCCGGCGGAACCGCCTGCTCCCACCACCCATGGCCGGCTGTGCTATCGGGCAGGCCTCATGGCCCCACCATACTCGCATCCCTGGCCTAGCTATCCCTCTACTCACCCACACCTCCTGTTATTTTCTGTCTACGGCAGCCAAACCAGTCAACCCTCGTACTCCCCACCGTGTGGGCAGCCACTGACGTGTCTTCCCCGGCTCCATGTCGTTCCCTTCGTAGGCCTCACTGGCGTCCACCGCCCTGGTGCTCTCGGCGCGGCGTGGTCAACGAACGACATCCATCGGAAGTGGACTGTACATGGAGAGGTTGACAGCTAGGTCCATGACCGCACACAAGGAAATGCCTCCTTATTACACGCAAAATAATGATTCCTTCACTTGACATCTGGGACCCACCGGAAGGGCATCTGTCTTTCACGAAAAAACGTTCCCACCGCTGACAGCTCGGACCCACCAGCTATATCTTCGCACGCAAGGAAGTGCTTCCTTATTACGCACAAAAAATGAATACTCCCTTGCTAGCTGGGACCCACCATATGGAAGGCTGACTTGTGGGCCTACTAAGTTGACGCAGACGGAGGGCTCTGTCAACTTAGTCAATATGAATGATTCTAGCTCTAGTGACCGTACGATGCCCATCCAACGGCCATAGTGCTTCTTCAACCTCTTCTCTTCTTGCTCCAGCCACCCAAAGCAGCGCCAGTCGTGCCACCTGCTCCTGCCTCCCGTGGCCGTCTGTGCTGCCGCGGAGTCCTCACCGCCCCCTACTACTCCCACCGCTGGCCAGGCCATCCCTCTACTCACCCACATCCCCTGTTATTCTGCGGCGACGGTAGCCTCACACCGCAGCCGAACCGGTGAACCCTCGTACTCCTCTCCAAGTGGGAATCCACTGCCGCGTCTTCCCCTGCTCCGCATCGTCCCCTTCCTAGGCCTCGCCATCGTCCACCGCCTTGGTTCTCTCGGCGCGGCTGTCATAAGTCCATGGACCGAACCCTTCCTAGCATACCTTAATAGGCGGGAGCTCCCTGATGACCAGAACAAGGCCCGTCGCATAGTCCGACGCTCCTAAGCCTACAAAGTTCACGAAGGAGAACTCTACAAGAAAAGTACTATTGGAGTTCTTGAAAGATGTATCTCTGAAGAGGAGGGGTGACAGTTCTTGGCCGAAATACATGATGGTCTCAGTGGGCACCACGCCACAGCTCGGGCCCTCGTAAGTAAGGCCTTCCGTATAGATTTCTTTTGGCCCATGGCCCGAGCAGATGCACAGGCCCTCGTGCAACGCTGTGTCGGGTGCCAGTTGTTCGCCAATCAAAGCCATATGCCGCCCATTGCCCTAAAAACAATCCTCATTACTTGGTCTTTGATGGTCTAGGGGCTCGATATGGTCAGACCCCTTAAAGGGGGAAGCCACAAGAAGAAATATTTGCTGCTTATGGTGGATAAATTCACTAAGTGGATAGAGGCCAAACCAATCAAAACAACTGAAGCTGGGCCGGTGATCGACTTTATATCCGGTGTTGTACACCGTTATGGTGTCCCGCACAACATTATTATTGATAATGGCTCCAACTTTACAATCGATGATATGAAAAACTGGTGTGCTAACCAGGGCATTAAGCTTGATTACACCTCCGTATATCACCCTCAAACAAACGGTCAGGTTGAACGGGCTAATGGTTTGATAATGAGCTGCATTAAACCCGGACTAGTGTTATCCCTACGGGAGTCAGATAAACACTTGGTCAAGGAACTTGATTCCGTACTCTAGGGACTGTGGACAACGCCTAATCGAACGACCAGATACACGCCCTTCTTCATGCAATACAAAAAAAGACACATCCGTGACATTTTGGGCCGAACGAATTTTTTCCTGTCATACTTATGACACTTCTATGACAATAATTGTGACAAAACCCGGTATCATCATAGATGTGGTGGGGGCCTACTTCTATTAAAAAATCATGACAGAAAATGGGCTTTTTGTCCTGGGCGGGCTGGAGACGCAACTGCATGACATTCTTTGGGCCGTCCATGACGGGAAAACCGTGGTAGAAGCAAGGGCGAGGAAAATATCGGGGAGTTCCCAGTTATGGTGGGTGGTCGGGGGCCGAGTGATGCGCATTTCTCTCGTACGTACGCGTGTGTGTGCGGGGCATTGGGCTCTAACTGAACCCAAGCGAGGCGTTGGGCTCTAACTGAACCCAAGCGATTGCACTGCAGGCTACGCATTACAGAACCCGAGCGATCGATCGATCCCTTGCTATTAACTGAACCCGAGTGTGATTCCTTTGCTACTACTGCTAACTGAAGCCAATCAATGCTGCCTCTGGATGAACAGTGAGCGTTGTTGAGGGGGTTTGGATGAACAGTTCCCGATGGGGGTTGGATGAATAGGACCCCGTGGTAGTAGAGGTCGTTGCCGCTGGATGAACAGTACCCCGATTGATCGAGCCAGTTGATGAACAGGACCCCGTGGAGGGCTGGATGAACAGGACCCGTTGGAGGGTTAGTTAAACAGTAGCCGGTGGAGGCTGGATGAACAGTAGCCGGTGGAGGGATGGTTGAACAGTAGCCGGTGGAGGGCTGGATGAACAGTAGCCCATGGAGGGGTGGTTGAACATGACCCTATGGAGAGGGCTGGTTGAACAGTAGCCGGTGGAGGCTCGATAAACAGGTGCCCATGGATGAACAGTCGTAGGTGGAGGCTGGAAGAGGTCGACGGTGGATGAACAGTAGCCCGTGGAGGCTGGAGGAGGTTGACGGTGGAGATGAACAGTATCCCGTGGAGTCCTGTTTTGTGGTACACCACACCCCTCCTGATGAAAAGGACCCCCGTTTCGACTGTAGCGTTCCAACACGAGTCTGTTTCCTCCGTTTCGCGGTATGTCACACCCTCCTGATCAGCAGGACCCCGTTTCGACCATAGGAGGTCCGTTTCCTCCGTTTTCGGTACGCCAGGCCCCTCCCGATGTACAGGATCCCGTTTCCATCATGGCCGGTTGAACACAAGGTTGTTTCCTTCGTTTTGCGGTACGCCAGGCCATCATCGGCTGTTCCGTCCAAGCCAGTTGGCTCCCGATGAACACGACGACGCATTCCATTCCGACCCAGCCGGTTGGCTACCCATGAACACGACGACGACGCAGTTTCTCCGTTTCGACCCAGCCACAGCCATGTACATGAGCCCTGGCCGTACGTATGCGCGACTAGGCATTTGAGACCCCGCCCATATGTACGTACGTGGCTGTATTTTATTTCTTGCACCCTGGCCGCTGTACGTACGTGTACATGCTACGTTCACGCCTCTACTACGACACGTGCCCTTCCTTGCACGGCCATGGTTCATCGCTGCAGCCTGCAGATAGACCGATCGACCAGTATGGACGTACATGTTCGCGACCAGAATGACAATGCTATGTACACTTCGACCAGGTGGATCCCGACTGTCACGCACTTCCTTGCGTGCGAAGATGTAGCTAGTGGGCCCCAGCAGTCAGTTGGCGAATCGTTTTTTTACCGTAATATGGACGCACTTCCTTGCATGCGAAGATGTAGTTGGTGGGTCCCAGCAATCAGGGGGCGAATCATTTTTTTTGCCCGTGATATGGATGCACTTCCTTGCGTACGAAGATGTAGCTGGTGGGTCCCAGCAGTCAGGGGGAAACGTTCTTTTTTCGTGAAATACGATGGCCCGTCCGGTGGGTCCCTGCTGTTAGGTGGAGGAATAATTATTTTCCACGTAATAATGAGGCACTTCCTTGCTGCAGCCGTGGACCCAGCCGTCAGCCTCTCCACGTACAGTACTCTTCCGATGGAAGTCAGTCATTGACCACATCAACCACACCACGCCGAGAGCACCAAGGTGGTGAACTATGGCGAGGCCTAGGAAGGGGACGACGCAGAGCCGGGGAAGTCGCGGCAGTGGATGCCCACGCGGAGAGGAGTATGAGGATTCACTGGTTCGGCTACGGTGTGAGGATTCCATCGCCGCAGGGTCGGGCCAGCGGTGGGAGTAGTATGGGGCTGTGAGGCCTCCGCGGCAGCACAGTCGGCCACGGGAGGCAGGAGCAGGCGGCATGACCAGCGCTGCTTTGGGAGGCTGGAGCAAGAAGAACAGAGGTTGAAGAAGCACGACGGCCGTTGGATAGACATCGTACGGTCACTACAACTAGAATCGTTTATATTGACTAAGTTGACAAATCTCTCGGTACGTGTCAACTTAGTAGGCCCACAGGTCATCCACCAAAATGGTGCGCCCAGATGTCAGGGGGAGGAATCATTTTTTGGGCGGGTGAAGCTAGAATATCTGAGATTGAAGAAGAAGCACGACATCCGTTGGATAGACATCAAATGGCCATTGTTGCTAGAACCGTGTGTTGACTATAAGTTGATAAAGCCTTGCATACGCGTCAACTTATTTTTTAGGGGATGCGTCAACTTAGTAGGCCCACAAGTGTGTGGCAGAGAACTTATAGTCCATTTGAGATTTGTAAGAATGTACATCCCATTTTTGAATTCTAATGGAATTTACTACAGCCCATTTACAGTTTCCGATAAAATTTCCCACATTTTGATGGGATCCGAAATATTTTTATCCCGAAGTTTCTAGTCAGATTAAATACAATTTCAATATAAATTTGTCTTACGTAAAAATCCAACAAAACATTGCGTGCGCAACAATTAATGGAATTAAAATTTTCAAAATCCAAAAATAATATTTTATGAACTAATTACGTGTTTGGTGCATTTTTTTATAGTTACAGCCCAGTTTTTATAATTACATCCCATTTATCATTTCTTAAAGCCCATTTTCTTGTTAAGCCTAATGCATCCCTCCTAGGAAAGATTTGCAGCCCAACAGGGCGGAGAATATCAAGTTGACCTTGCCTGGGTATTCCTCAAACAAAATATAGCTGGGCTAGCCATTTTCAGCTTGAAAAAAACTAATATCTGGGCTGGATATCTGGCCTGGGCTAGACGGGCCACAGCCCGCCCACTTAATACCCTGCTCTCCTCTAAACAACAATGAAAACATCGCTCAAGAAAAACTCTGCACTGCTCACACATCAAAAACACAAATACTGCTCGAGCTGCTTGGTCCCAGCCTGCAACACCCACAATGCGGCTATATCTCCCACGTGCCGGGGCACGACTTAGAGGCATAGCCGCATGGTAGGCTTGTCGCAAGAGGGGTAATCCTCACACATCCCATGTACTGAATAAGGAAGGGATAAAGAGTTGGCTTACAATCTCCACTTCACACAAATACAAGTTAAACATACATCATCCAGAATACAATCAAGGTCCGACTATAGAACCAAAATAAAAGAAGACAACCCCAAATGCTAGATCCCCGATCGTCCCAACTGGGCTCCACTACTGATCAATAGGAAACGAAACAACACAACGAACAAGATCTTCATCAAGCTCCCACTTGAGCTCGGTTGCGTCACCTGCACTGGTATCATCGGCACCTGCAACTGTTTGGAAATATCTGTGAGTCATGAGGACTCAGCAATCTCACACCCGCGATATCAAGACTACTTAAGCTTATGGGTCTGAAAGGGGTAGTGAGGTGGAGCTGCAACAAGCACTAAGCATATATGGTGGCTAACTTACGCAAATAAGAGCGAGAAAGAAGCAACGCAACGGTCGTGAACTAGAAGTGATCCTGAAACTACTTACGTTCAAGCATAACACAAGAACCGTGTTCACTTCCCAGACTCCGCCGAGAAGAGACCATCACGGCTACACACACGGTTGATGCATTTTAATTAAGTTAAGTGTCAAGTTCTCTACAACCGGACATTAACAAATTCCCATCTGCCACATAACTGCGGTCACGGCTTTAGAAAGTTCAAACCCTACAGGGGTGTCCCAACTTAGCCCATCACAAGCTCTCACGGTCAACAAAGGATATTCCTTCCCCCGGGAAGACCCGATCAATCTCGGAATCCCAGTTACACGACATTTCGACAATGGTAAAACAAGACCAGCAAAGCCGCCCGATGTGCCGACAATCCCGATAGGAGCTGCACATATCTCGTTCTCAGGGCAACATCGGATGAGACATCCTATGAGTAAAACCAAACCTCAAGTTTCCTCGAGGTGGCCCCACAGTCTACTCGGTTCAGACGAACACTTAGAGAAGCACTGGCCCGGGGGGGGGGGGGGTTAAATTAAGATGACCCTCGGGTTGCCCGACCCATGGGCCTTGCTGGAGGAGTTTTATTCAAAGCAAACTGTTAAGGGGTTCCCATAACACCCAACCGTGTAAGGAACGCAAAATCAAGGAACACAACACCGGTATGATGGAAACTAGGGCAACAAGAGTGGAACAAAACACCATGCATAAGGTCGAGCCTTCCACCCTTTACCAAGTATATAGATGCATTAATTAAATAAGAGATATTGTGATATCCCAACATATCCATGTTCCAACATGGAACAAACTTCAAGTTCACCTGCAACTAGCAACGCTATAAGAGGGGCTGAGCAAAGCGGTAACATAGCCAAACAACGGTTTGCTAGGAAGGGGGGTTAGAGGCTTGACATGGCAATATGGGAGGCATGATATAATAAGTGGTAGGTAGCGCGAGATAGCGATAGAACGAATAACTAGCAAGCAAAGATAGAAGTGATTTCGAGGGTATGGTCATCTTGCCTGAGATCCCGCAAGGAAGAAGAACGAGTCCATGAAGAAGACAAACGGAAGTAGTCAAACGGATCCTCACAACTCCGGAACAAAACCGAAGCTAACGAGAGAAGCAACCCAGAAAGAAGCAAACAACATAGTAAACAACCATCACATAAACATGGCATGATGTGCAACCAAGTATGATGCATGGCTGGTTTAAAGCGGCATGGCATGGCAAAGTGCAACAAACAACACTACAAATTAAGTGGAGCTCAATATGCAATGAGTTGCATATTGATGGATCACCACATTCAAGTTATTTAGTTCGATCTTGTTTATGTACCCAACAATATTAAATGTTGTTAAACATGGCAAGAGGTGAAGCATATGAAAACTACCTATCTAGACAAGTGTAAATGAGACCAGAACAACAAACAACAATTCCGGTAAATCCTCATGTGCATAATATGAATTTGGTACTGTTCTGCCCTAAACCATATATTAGAGTTGTTAAACATGCAAAGCAAGTACGCCATGTTAAACTAGCCATTTTTCTACCCCATTTACATATAAAGTTTATTAAATTTGAAGCTACGGTTATTTAGTTATGAAATAAACCATTTAACATTGCATTAAAGCAAATTAAAGCAAACAACAAGTTTAACATATCAAACATGCATGAAAGTTGGATATTGTGAAACTAGATGAAATTTTAGTCAAGTTGCATATATAAAACATTTTAAACCGATGCCCGGTTCAAGAGTTATTAAAAGCATGAAGTTAGGGGTTTTCTGTAAAAACTATAAAACCTGGGATATTAGCCAAATTCGCAGCACAGTAAAAAAAATACTACGGCTGCATCTCGAGCAGGCTTGGTTTCTCACCAGAGGGCTCAACCCACGCAGTAGAGAAGAGCAAGGCCAGCAGGGAGCGATTGGGCCTTACAGTTGAGCTAGGAGTAGCGGCGCAGCTAGGCCGAAACACTGGACTCGCTCGAGTCAACGCGGGCGCGCTGGACGAGCGGAAGCAGAGGAGCGGTTAATGTGGGGTTGTCTCGCTCGATGCAGGCGGCAGCTGGATGAACCGGAGGACGCGAAGGATCCCGCGATGGAGCTTCGCCGGAATGAAGCAGGAGTAGTGGCGCTGGACATAGAGGAGGGTCGTCGCGGGACCGGGGTTGACGCGGACAAGCGTACGGGCTTGATGCAGAGGAGATGGGCGACGGCTGCTTGCAGTTCAGGGGACGAGGTGAGGGCGGCGCCACGGCGTTGGACTTAGCGACTTGCAGGTGCGGGCGTAGGAGGAAGGTGGAGGAGGCCGGCGAGGAGGCGTGGAGGAAGGCGGCAGCTCATCTGCTGGGCTCGCCGGCGAGAGGGTGCAGCGGCTGCTGCTGCTCATGGCGGATCGGTGCGGCTGGCGAGCTCCAGCTTGAGGAGGCCAGGGGCACAGGCACGGGCCTATGGGAGGTTGCGGGAGGAGGTTGCGGCCTCACCGTGAAGCAGAGGAAGCCGCAGATGCTGGCTGCTGGTGGCACACGGCGGCGGGGATCACGAGGACGAACTCGAAGCACTGGAGGTCGCAGGAGGACGACGCATCAGAGGGACTTAATGATGCAGAGTCTTGGAGCTCCGACGAAGTTCGGCTACGACGGGGATGACCGGCTGAGCTATTGCTCCGGTGGTCACCGGACGAAGCAGGACGACAGCGGCGGCGCCATGCAGCTTGGGCGAGCTCCTGCTCGTTCCCACGAAGGAGGGAGAGGGGGCACCGTAAGAGAGAGAGAGGGGGGGGGCGAAGCAGGAGGAGAGGTCGAGAGGTTGGCCTGGGTCTTGCGGCCGTCTCGAGGAGAGGGCAGAGGAGCCGCGGGGTCCTGCTGGAGGAGCTAGACGACGGAGGGAGCTCCGGTGGTGCTGTTTCTTGCGGTGGTGCGCGGGAAGAAGAGGAGGTTGTGGGCTCGGGCGTGGAATGGGTCTAGGGGAAGGTGGAGGCTGGTTGGGTGGAACTGGCAGGGGAGATCCCGAGGGGAATTGGTGGAGTGGCGGTGGCGGCGATGTGTGGATGGGACAGGAGGCCTAGGTTTTAGGGATTTGTCTAGGGTTGGATAAAGGGGAACTATATATAGCAAATGGATTTTTTGGTTAGGGGCTAATCCGTCCCTCCTATCGTAATCAGACGGCCGGGAAAAAATAGATAGGGAGTCCAAACAAGAAAACGGAGATGTTTTCGGGATGTTTGGGGATGATCCGAATCCAACGGTGACGATTGTCCGGGTCGGGTTTGGGTAAGTTTCAGACATGGGCGAGGGGTCGATGCACTGTGCAAAGAGGGGTAGGCTGGGCCTAGGCTGTGTAGGAGAGGTCTGAGGCTGAGAAGAGAGAGACGGAAAAGCATCCCGGTAAGGTTTCCGGAGACCGAAAACGTCCGACGTTTGACCGGCTATATTGCCGCTATAGTTTAACGGTTGGGCTATCAAACGTACTCTGAATGCGATGAAACTTGGTAGGCGGTCTACTGACAACATAACAATTGTGGATGAATGGATAAGCAAAGAAAAGAACATGATCATCACAATTGTGGATGATGAGTGAAAAGAGCAACATCACAATGCCTTCGGGAGAAAGAATAGGAGATATATCATTTGAATAATAGAATGTAGAAGAAAATGTCAACTTCTGCCACAAATGAGCTTACAAAGCATCCTTGCAAAGAAGGAATACACGGGGTTGTTGCAAAATCAACAACGAAAAGAATAAGCTTGTAGTGGGCTTATTGTCGGTGTCAAAGCCGGCGGATCTCGGGTAGGGAGTCCCGAACTCTGCGTCTAAGGCGGATGGTAACAGGAGGCAGGGGATACGATGTTTACCCAGGTTCGGGCCCTCTTGATGGAGGTAATACCCTACGTACTGCTTGATTGTTCTTGATGATATGAGTATTACAAGAGCTGATCTACCATGAGATCGTAGAGGCTAAACCCTAGAAGCTAGCCTATGGTATGATTGTCTGTTGTCCTACGGACTAAACCCTCTGGTTTATATAGACACCAGAGGGGACTAGGGTTACACAGAGTCGGTTACAAGGGAGGAGCTCTACATAACCGTATTGCCTAGATTGCCTTCCACGCCAAGGAGAGTCCCATCCGGACACGGGACGAAGTCTTCAATCTTGTATCTTCATAGTCCAATAGTCCGGCCAAAGGATATAGTCCGGCTGTCCGGAGACCCCCTAATCCAGGACTCCCTCAGTAGCCCCTGAACCAGGCTTCAATGACGATGAGTCCGGCGCGCAGTTTTGTCTTCGGCATTGCAAGGCGGGTTCCTCCTCCGAATACTTCATGGAAGATTTTGAACACAAGGATAGTGTCCGGCTCTGCAATACAAGTTCCACATACCACCGTAGAGAGAATAATATTTCCACAAATTTAATCTGCTGACACGTTTTGACAGCATGACATCACGCCATGGCCCGGTCATTATTCAAACCGTTTTTCTCAACCAGCACCGCACATATCGCGAGGCGGTTTTCTTGACACATCTTGTCAAAGCAGAGATGTGTTCCCCGTATTACGGGATTCTCATCAATACGGACGTGGGTAACCCAACCGCGCCATCAATTACGGCGCTTGGGGAATAAGCGATTTCACCAGGCAAGTGGGGAGGCGCATCGCCTCTTTCGCCCTTATAAAGGGATTAGGATTCACTCTTTTCACCCACGACTTCTTCCTTCTTGCTTACCCATTCTCGCACACTCGAGCTCCAGTGCCCAAGTTCGCGTCTTTCTTCTCAAACCACTCCAAGCATGTCCGGAGCGGGAGGCA
The DNA here is from genome assembly GCF_018294505.1 of Triticum aestivum. NCBI lineage: Eukaryota > Viridiplantae > Streptophyta > Magnoliopsida > Poales > Poaceae > Triticum > Triticum aestivum. The sequence goes on from NC_057812.1 coordinate 310,071,596, forward strand.
AGTGGATGGTCTCCCCCGTCAAGGAGGAGAACATCACAAAGTTACGGGAAGCCGGATATCTGGCCGCGGATATCGCGCACCGGCTGCCAGATGCAGGGCAGATCATCCCTACGCCCGAACCCCATGAGAGGGTAGTTTTTCTTACCCACTTCGTCCGTGGACTGGGATTTCCTCTCCACCCATTTGTCCACGGGCTCATGTTCTACTACGGGCTGGATTTTCATGATCTAGCCCCCAATTTCATCCTCAACATCTCGGCGTTTATCATCATGTGCGAGGCCTTCCTCCGAATCAGGCCCCATTTCGTCCTGTGGCTAAAGACCTTCAATGTCAAACCGAAGGTGGTGGTTGGCCAGCAAGCAGAGTGCGGAGGCGCCATGGTCAGGAAAATGCCTAACATCACCTGGCTCGAAGGCTCCTACATGGAGACCAAAAAGGAGTGGCAATCGGGGTGGTTCTACATCACCGAGCCGCACGACACCAACTGGGTGGCGGCCCCCAAATTTCGATTCGGAATCCCCACGCGGCTCACTTCCTGGAAAGAGAAGGGCATGTCCCGGTGTTCTTCGGTAGAGCTGACCGGACTCCAAAACTGCATCAGGAACATGATGAGCAAGAAAATCAAGCTCGTCAACGTGGTCCAGGTCATGCTCTTCCGCCGGGTTCTCCAGTGTCAACGACGGTCATTCAATTTGTGGGAGTTTGACCGGCCAAGCACCAGACGCTGCGAGAGCTCTACGACACAATGCACAAGGACGTCTAGAGGGTGCTGTTCAAGGGCGCTGAGGTACCTCCTTCCCTCACTGAGGACCGTGGACTCAGCGCAAAGCGCCATGCCAATCCGGTAAGTTTTGATATCTCACAGGGTATTTATTTGCCCTAGTTAAATCATGTGCAGGATCTAAGCTTCCATGTCATTAACAGGATTGGATAAAGACAGCGGAGGAGCTCGATTGCCCAACCCCCCTGCCTGAAGATCCTGTAGATGCTCTCCTAACGGAGATGCTGGCTCCGGCACCTTACGAGGTGCCGGCGAAGAAGACCAAGAAGAAGGCCACGGAGACCCGAAAGGGTCTCCGGCGCAAGGTTGTATCGGACTCATTGTCTGATGACTCCGACGCGCCCTCCTCCCATGCAAACGAGGAGGAGGAAGAGGAAAGTTCTCCCCCCCAGCCGGGGAGACAAGAAAAGGAAGGCCGACCCAACTGGGGAGGCCAAAGGGTCCAAGAACGGAAGGACCCTCCCTCCGGACTGCTCCACGACGGCCGCCTACAGCGGCGACGAGTGGCTACCCAGGGTCAAGCCCCTAGCGAAGTCATAAGTATCCGGAGACCATAGTAATTGATGGTATGTTTTATTGCACTGCTTCTCCTCATTTCGAACATGATTACGCAGTAAGTCCCAAGCTCATCTCGACGTATCTTCGTCAAGCGTTTCATTGGACTCGTCGGATATGAACATCGGTTCTCTTCCGACCGCCTCCACCCCTCGCCCTATGGACAACGTTGAGGTGTTGTCTTGAAAGGCACCGAGCCAAGGGGAGGTGGTCCTGGGGGCGCCTCGAGGCGACCTCCCGGTCCCTGGGCGCAAAGGGATCAAAGCTCCCACGGGCTCCGTGTTCGGCCCCCAGCCGAACACTACGTCGGAACCTTCGATGGTTCTGGACTCCGGCAGGCGATCCCCCGTTAAGGGGGGCCAGCCACCCGTGCCGGTGTCCTCTGTCCATCCAGAGGCACCGGACAACTTCCTGGAAGAACTTCACGGTGCTTCCATCGACGAAGAGCACCGCACTATCATGAGTGCGGTGATCGAGAAAGTTCAGTCCGCCAAAAATGGACTGACCGAAGCTTGCGCTAGCCTCCTAACAGGCTTTGAGGTAAGCAATCAAAATATAAGAAAATATTACTGCATAGATAGTAGCCCCTGATGCTCTGTTCGGCGTTCGGGAAGAAAGGACGAATAGAGGATCAAATGATGACATAGGAGTCTAATCAGAATTTATCTATGTGTATGTGCAGGCTTCACTGCTGGCCGCTGTCGCACGTAATGCGGAGGTCTCTCCACTAAAGCAGGACCTGGAGCGGTCCTAGAACAAGCTCGGCCTTACCAAGAGGCAGCTCGAGGAGAACAAAGGTAAGCAATACTGCTGTCTACTACACAACCTTCTTCTTGTAGACGTTGTTGGGCCTACAAGTGCAGAGGTTTGGAGGACAATAGCAAATTTCCCTCTAGTGGATGACCTAAGGTTTATCAATCCGTAGGAGGCCTAGGATGAAGATGGTCTCTCTCAAGCAACCCTGCAACCAAATAACAAAGAGTCTCTTGTGTCCCCAACACACCAAATACAATGGGAAATTGTATAGGTGCACTAGTTCGGCGAAGACATGGTGATACAAGTGGTATATGGATGGTAGATTACATTTTTTGTAATCTGAAAATATAAAAACAGCAAGGTAACGAATGATAAAAGTGAGCGTAAACGGTATTGCCATGATAGGAAACAAGGCCTAGGGTTCATACTTTCGCTAGTGTAAGTTCCCTCAACAATAATAACATAATTGGATCACATAACTATCCCTCGACATGCAACAAAGAGTCACTCCAAAGTCACTAATAGCGGAGAACAAACGAAGATATTATGGTAGGGTACGAAACCACCTCAAAGTTATTCTTTCCAATCAATCCGTTGGGCTATTCCTATAAGTGTCACAAACAGACCTAGAGTTCGTACTAGAATAACACCTTAAGACACAAATCAACCAAAACCCTAATGTCACCTAGATACTCCAATGTCACCTCAAGTATCCATGGGCATGATTATACGATATGCATCACACAATCTCAGATTCATCTATTCAACCAACACAAAGAACCTCAAAGAGTGCCCCAAAGTTTCTACCGGAGAATCACGACGAAAACGTGTGCCAACCCCTATGCATAGGTTCATGGGCGGAACCCGCAAGTTAATCACCAAAATATACATCAAGTGAATCACGTGATATCCCGTTGTCACCACAGATACGCACGGCAAGACATACATCAAGTGTTCTCAAATCTTTAAAGACTCAATCTGATAAGATAACTTCAAAGGGGAAACTCAATCCATTACAAGAGAGTAGAGGGGGGAAGAATCATCATAGGATCCAAATATAATAGCAAAGCTCACGATACATCAATATCGTATCACCTCAAGAACACGAGAGAGAGATCAAATACATAGCTACTGGTACATACCCTCATCCCTGAGGGTGAACTACTCCCTCCTCGTCATGGAGAGCACCGGGATGATGAAGATGGCCACCGTAGAGGGATTACCCCCTCCGGCAGGGTGCCGGAATGGGTCTAGATTGGCTTTCGGTGGCTACGGAGGCTTCTGGCGGCGGAACTCCCGATCTATTGTGCTCTCGTATGTTTTTTAGGGTATATGGAGATATATAGGCAGAAGAAGTATGTCAGGGGAGCCACGAGGGGCCCACGAGGGTGGAGGGCGCGCCCAGGGGGGTGGCACGCCCCCTGCCTCGTGGCTTCCTTGTTGCTTCCCTTACATGGACTCCAAGTCTTCTGGGCTTCTTCTGATCCAAAAATAAGTTCCGTGAAGTTTCAGGTCAATTGGACTCCATTTGATTTTCCTTTTCTGCGAAACTCTGAAACAAGGGAAAAACAGAAACTGGCACTAGGCCCTGGGTTAATAGGTTAGTCCCAAAAATCATATAAAATAGCATATAAGTGCATATAAAACATCCAAGGTTGATAATGTAATAGCATGTAACAATCAAAAATTATAGATACGTTGGAGACGTATCAGCATCCCCCAAGCTTAATTCTTGCTCGTCCTCGAGTAGGTAAATGACAAAAACAGAATTTTTGATGTGGAATGCTACCTAACATATTTATACACGTAGTTCTCTTTATTGTGGCAAGAATATTCAGATCCATAAGATTCGAGACAAAAGTTTAATATTGACATAGAAATAATAATACTTGAAGCATACTAATAATGCAATCATGTCTTCTCAAAATAACATGACCAAAGAAAGCTATCCCTACAAAATCATATAGTCTAGCTATGCTCTATCTTCACCACACAAAATATTTAAATCATGCACAACCCCGATGACAAGCCAAGCAATTGTTTCATACTTTTGATGTTCTCAAACTTTTTCAATCTTCACGCAATACATGAGCGTGAGCGATGGACATAGCACTATAGGTGGAATAGAATGGTGGTTGTGGAGAAGACAAAAAGGAGAAGATAGTCTCACATCAACTAGGCGGATCAACGGGCTATGGAGATGCCCATCAATATATATCAATGTGAGTGAGTAGGGATTGCCATGCAACGGATGCACTGGAGATATAAGTGTATGAAAGCTCAACAAAAGAAACTAAGTGGGTGTGCATCCAACTCGCTTGCTCATGAAGACCTAGGGCATTTTGAGGAAGCCCATCATTCGAATATACAAGCCAAGTTCTATAATGAAAGATTCCCACTAGTATATGAAAGTGACAACATAGGAGACTCTCTATCATGAAGATCATGGTGCTACTTTGAAGCACAACTTTGGTAAAAGGATAGTAGCATTGCCCCTTCTCTCTTTTTCTCTCATTTTTTTTATTTTTTTTTATTTGGGCCTTCTCTTTTTTATGGCCTCTTTTCTCTCTTTTTTTTGGGCTTCTTTGGCCTCTTTTATTTATTTATTTTCGTCCGGAGTGTCATCCCAACTTGTGGGGGAATCATGGTCTCCATCATCCTTTCCTCACTGGGACAATGCTCTAATAATGATGATCATCACACTTTTATTTACTTACAACTCAAGAATTACAACTCGATACTTAGAACAAGATATGACTCTATATGAATGCCTCCGGTGGTGTACCGGGATGTGCAATGACTCATGAGTGACATGTACGAAAGAATTATGAATGGTGGCTTTGCCACAAATACGATGTCAACTACATGATCATGCAAAGCAATATGACGATGATGAAGCGTGTCATAGTAAACGGAACGGTGGAAAGTTGCATGGCAATATATCTCGGAATGGCTATGGAAATGCCATAATAGGTAGGTATGGTGGCTGTTTTGAGGAAGGTATATGGTGGGTTTATGGTACCGGCGAAAGTTGCGCGGTACTAGAGAGGCTAGCAATGGTGGAAGGGTGAGAGTGCGTATAATCCATGGACTCAACATTAGTCATAAAGAACTCACATACTTATTGCAAAAATCTATTAGTTATCGAAACAAAGTACTACGCGCATGATCCTAGGGGGATAGATTGGTAGGAAAAGACCATCGCTCGTCCCCGACCGGCACTCATAAGGAAGACAATCAATAAATAAATCATGCTCCGACTTCATCACATAACGGTTCACCATACGTGCATGCTACGGGAATCACAAACTTTAACACAAGTATCTCTCAAATTCACAACTAATCACTAGCATGACTCTAATATTACCATCCTCATATCTCAAAACAATCATCAAGTATCAAACTTCTCATAGTATTCAATGCACTTTATATGAAAGTTTTTATTATATCCCTCTTGAATGCCCATCATATTAGGACTAAATTCATAACCAAAGCAAACTACCATGCTGTTCTAAAGACTCTCAAAATAATATAAGTGAAGCATGAGAGATCAACTATTTATTCAAAATAAAACCACCCCCGTGCTCTAAAAAGATATAAGTGAAGCACTAGAGCAACAACAAACTACTCCGAAAGATATAAGTGAAGATCAATGAGTAGTCGAATAATTATGCAACTATGTGAAGACTCTCTAACATTTAAGAATTTCAGATCTTGGTATTTTTATTCAAACAGAGAGCAAAACAAAAATAAATAAAATGACGCTCCAAGCAAAACACATATCATGTGGTAAATAAAAATATAGCTCCAAGTAAAGTTACCGATGAACGAAGACGAAAGTGGGGATGCCTTCCGGGGCATCCCCAAGCTTAGGCTTTTGGTTGTCCTTGAATATTACCTTGGGGTTCCTTGGGCATCCCCAAGCTTAGGATCTTGCCACTCCTTATTCCATAATCCATCGAATCTTTACCCAAAACTTGAAAACTTCACAACACAAAACTTAAAGTAGAAAACTCGTGAGCTCCGTTAGTATAAGAAAATAAATCACCACTTCAAGGTACTGTAATGAACTCATTATTAATTTATACTGGTTTTAAACCTACTGTATTCCAATTTATCTATGGTTCATACCCTCCGATACTACTCATAGATTCATCAAAATAAGCAAACAACACATAGAAAACAGAATCTGTCAAAAACAGAACAGTCTGTAGTAATCTGGATAAAACGTATACTTCTGGAAACCCAAAAATTCTAAAATAAATTGCTGGACCTGAGTAATTTACCTATTAATCATCTGCAAAAGTAATTAACTAAATAGCACTCCAATAAAAAATGGCAGCAATTCTCGTGAGCGCTAAAGTTTCTGTTTTTTTACAGCACGATCAACAAGACTTTCCCCAAGTCTTCCCAACGGTTCTGCTTGGCACAAACACTAATTAAAACATAAAAACTCAATCATAACAAAGTCTAGATAAATTATTTATAACTAAACAGGATCAAAAAGCAAGGAACAAAAATAAAGTTGGGTTGCCTCCCAACAAGCGCTATCATTTAACGCCCCTAGCGAGGCATGATGATTTCAATGATGCTCACATAAAAGATAAGAATTGTAAAATAAAGAGAGCATCATGAATAATATGACTAGCACATTTAAGCCTAACCCACTTCCTATGCATAGGGATTTTGTGAGCAAACAACTTGTGGGAACAATAATCAACTAGCATAGGAAGGCAAAACGAGCATAACTTCAAAACTTTAAGGACATAGAGAGGAAACTTGATATTGTTGCAATTCCTACAAGCATATATTCCTCCCTCATAATAATTTTCAGTAGCATCATGAATGAATTCAACAATATAACTATCACATAAAGCATTCTTTTCATGATCTACAAGCATATAATTTTTATTACTCTCCACATAAGCAAATTTCTTCTCATGAATAATAGTGGGAGCAAACTCAACAAAATAATTATCATGTGAGGCATAATCCAATTGAAAACTAAAATCATGATGACAAGTTTCATGGATATCATTATTCTTTATAGCATACAAGTCATCACAATAATCATCATAGATAGCAATTTTGTTTTCATAATCAATTGGAACCTCTTTCGGAATAGTGAATTCATCACAAATAAATTCACGACTTCTCCAAATCCACTTTCATCAATATAATCATCATAAATAGGAGGCATGCTTTCATCATAATAAATTTGCTCATAAAAACTTGGGGGACAAAAAATATCATCTTCATCAAACATAGCTTCCCCAAGCTTGTGGCTTTGCATATCATTAGCATCATGGATATTCAAGGAATTCATACTAACAACATTGCAATCATGCTCATCATTCAAATATTTAGTGCCAAACATTTTAATGCATTCTTCTTCTAACACTCTGGCACAATTTTCCTTTCCATCATACTCAAAAAAGATATTAAAAAGATGAAGCGTATGAGTCATACTCAATTCCATTTTTTTGTAGTTTTCTTTTATAAACTAAACTAGTGCTAAAACAAGAAACAAAAAGATCCGATTGCAAGATCTAAAGATATACCTTCAAGCACTCACCTCCTCGGCAACGTCGCTAGAAAAGAGCTTGATGTCTACTACCCAACCTTCTTCTTGTAGATGTTGTTGGGCCTCCAAGTGCAGAGGTTTGTAGGACAATAACGAATTTCCCTCAAGTGGATGACCTAAGGTTTATCAATCCGTAGGAGGCATAGGATGAAGATGGTCTCTCTCAAGCAACCCTGCAACCAAATAACAAAGAGTCTCTTGTGTCCCCAACACACCCAATACAATGGTAAATTGTATAGGTGCACTAGTTCAGCGAAGAGATGGTGATACAAGTGGTATATGGATGGTAGCTACTAGTTTTTGTAATCTGAAAATACAAAAACAGCAAGGTAAGGAATGATAAAAGTGAGCGTAAATGGTATTGCAATGATAGGAAACAAGGCCTAGGGTTCATACTTTCTCTAGTGTAAGTTCCCTCAACAATAATAACATAATTGGATCACATAACTATCCCTCAACATGCAACAAAGAGTCACTCCAAAGTCACTAATAGCGGAGAACAAACAAAGAGATTATGGTAGGGTACAAAACCACCTCAAAGTTATTCTTTCCAATCAATCCGTTGGGCTAATAACACCTTAAGACACAAATCAACCAAAACCCTAATGTCACCTAGATACTCCAATGTCACCTCAAGTGTCCGTGGGTATGATTATACGATATGCATCACACAATCTCAGATTCATCTATTCAACCAACACATAGAACCTCAAAGAGTGCCCCAAAGTTTCTACCGGAGAATCACGACGAAAACGTGTGCCAACCCCTATGCATAGGTTCATGGGCAGAACCCGCAAGTTGATCACCAAAACATACATCAAGTGAATCACGTGATATCCCATTGTCACCACAGATACGCACGGTAAGACATACATCAAGTGTTCTCAAATCTTTAAAGACTCAATCCGATAAGATAACTTCAAAGGGGAAACTCAATCCATTACAAGAGAGTAGATGGGGGAAGAAACATCATAGGATCCAAATATAATAGCAAAGCTCGCGATACATCAAGATTGTATCACCTCAAGAACACGAGAGAGAGATCAAACACATAGCTACTGGTACATACCCTCAGCCCCGAGGGAGAACTACTCCCTCCTCGTCATGGAGAGCACCGGGATGATGAAGATGGCCACCGGAGAGGGATTGCCCCCTCCGGCAGGGTGCCGGAACGGGTCTAGTTTAGCTTTCGGTGGCTACGGAGGCTTCTGGCAGCGGAAGTCCCGATCTATTGTGCTCTCGGATGTTTTTTAGGGTATATGGAGATATATAGGCGGAAGAAGTACGACAGGGGAGCCATGAGGGGCCCACGAGGGTGGAGGGCGCGCCGGGGGGGGGGGGGGGGGGGGGGGGGGCGCGCCCCCTGCCTTGTGGCTTCCTCGTTGCTTCCCTTATGTGGACTCCAACTCTTCTGGGCTTCTTCTGATCCAAAAATAAGTTCCGTGAAGTTTTAGGTCAATTGGACTCCATTTGATTTTCCTTTTCTGCGAAACACTAAAACAAGGGAAAAACAAAAACTAGCACTGGGCCCTGGGTTAATAGTTAGTCCCAAAAATAATAGAAAATAGCATATAAATGCATATAAAACATCCAAGGTTGATAATATAATAGCATGTAACAATAAAAAATTATAGATATGTTGGAGACGTATCAAATACCTTGTCTATGCTTTTAAAAAGAAGTTTGGTTGTAAAGTAATAGGATCATCATGAATTTGCCAGGGGCCACGACCGAAGTGGCGACCTTGAAGAAGGCGATGTCCGAGGCCGAAGACAAAGCGCCAAGGAGCGCATCGAGCGGGAGAAGAAAGAAGCCCGAGTGGGCGAGGTGCAGGAAGAGCTCGAGGCTCTTGCCAAAAAACACGAGTCCTTGGAGCTTGACTCTAAGACGTGAGAGTCCGAGCTTGAGCAGGCGCTTGAAAGCGCCCGGAGCGCCAAGGCTGAAGCCCACAAGGCCCTCCAGGAGATTGATGTAGTGAAGAAGATAGCAGCAGGTAATGCATTCATTATGCAAAGCAAGCATGTGGAGGAAACTTTCCTTTTACTTACCCGAGTTTGGAGCTCTCCAGGAACGTTCGCAGATCTTCCCCGCAGTGTACTAGATGCCTCGGAGTTTTACCGAGCTCAGGAGGGGAGCTCGACGGAAAAGTTGTTCTGGTCTCAGTATACTGGGACTGAACACCCAATGCCATGAGGGGCCTTATAGTCCGGATGTGGCCTGGCGAGCCCCTGTCCGGCAGCTACTTCAGTCTGGTGAGGCGGCTTGTGGAGGCCTGCCCATGGCTTGAAGTCATAAAGCGGCCCATCTGCATCGAGGGTGCGCGCAGGGCTTTTGCCCGGGCGATGGTGCACTGGGCAAAGCAGGACGCCGTGAAGCTGGTGAAGGAGGGGCCGCCGGAGGGCAAGGAGCATCGCTACCCCGAGATGTATTATGAGAGTGTCCTAAAGGGTTCCCGCCTTGTGGCGGATGAATGTGCCAGGGATGTAATTTTTGAATGAACATGCTCATGTGATCCTGTAATGTGAAACAAGTTCATCTGCGCTATGCAACACTTTTTTTAAATTTAAAATATTACCTTCTGTGCGACCGTTTATAAAATCTGAGAGTTGGCCAGTCGTCGGCTTCTGCCCCCATGTAACTAGTACTGGGGTGTTCGGGATAAATCTGAGCACTCTTTACCCCAATTTTAGGTCCTTCAAGGGAGGTGTTTAGCGCAACGAACCAGGCAATCGGACTATAAGGCTTTATCACTCTCACTTAGCCATAGAAGTCTACAATTTTAAATCTTGGCGAAGCCCCTAGTATTCGGAAGGCCGAATTTGGGGCGCTATACACGCCTAAGCCGGGCAAGGCTAACTCCTCGCCCGAAGCGGAAAAAGTCTTTAAGGACTTGAGACCTCTCGAACAGCGACCAGTCTCTCGCCTTATCATGACAGTCAGTTTTCGGCTTTCTCTACTGAGGTGCTCGTCCAGAAGAACCGGGACACAATCGCAGTAGTTCTCCCACCGCTACCTTAGCCGATATAGCGGAACGTAAGGTACCAAAGCATGGGAGCGGGGCAAACCCAACTATTGACCCAAGACATGCATGATTCGAAGCTGATGCATATAGTGCTATAAGTTCAAGGGTGCCGCACTGTCGAAAGTGTTCGGACTTCTCGTGCCATATTATGGGGTAAACTAAAGCCCCTGGCGTACTGACCGTACCCGAATGTACGGATGCAGATTGTCGTAAATGGACATATAAGAAAAAAGGATGGATAATGCAATAATAGACTAACGCTATGCCTTGTTATTTAAATAATAGGTCGAAGCATACTGGTACAAGTAGTGCAATAAGCAGAAAGTGGGACCATTTGACATGTCCTATCCAAGGGCAAGTTGTGTATGGATAGTAGAAAGCGGGTATATCGATTAATATTAGAGACCACCTGAGGGTTCCCGTGTACATCTTAGCGTCTTGCTGCCTTGGTTGTTCCTTCCCGTAATGTGTCTGGCAATCGTACTGCCGGAAAGGGCTTCTAGAGAGTTAGGTCCTGAAAGAGAAAAAAATGATAAAGGTATACAACCCCTAGGGCGGTTAAGCCGCATTGCGGGACGTGCCGTGATCGTGCCCCCACCTATGTCCATGGTATTTTCAATGCATAATTATGTACGCGCGGCACGGATTTCGTCGCTTGACCGGCACTGGGACGGGGGCCGAATTTCTAGGTGAGCTCTGCGCGTGCCAAGCGATCCTGTTGCGGCTTACTCCGGACTAGCTTGAAGGTGTCCGGGGGCTGTATTGCCGAATTGGTGGTTTGCCTTAAAAGGGTGCTTTGTGCTTCTACTGCGAGGGCCGCATTGTGCTCCTCCGTGCGGAGCTAGCATTCTATGTTTCCATTCACTGTTATGACCCCCCTAGGTCCTGGCATCTTGAGCTTGAGGTATGCGTAGTGCGGTACTGCATTGAATTTTGCAAATGCAGTTCGCCCGAGCAGTGCGTGATAGCCACTTCGAAACGAGACGATATCGAAGATTAACTCCTCGCTTCGGAAGTTGTCCGGTGATCCGAAGACCACTTCCAGTGTGATTGAGCCTATGCAACGGGCCTCTACACCTGGGATGACGCCCTTAAAAGTGGTTTTGGTGGGTTTGATCCTCGAGGGATAGATACCCATTTTTCGCACTTTATCCTGATAGAGCAGGTTCAGGCTGCTGCCGCCGTCCATAAGGACTCGAGTGAGGTGAAATCCATCGATGATGGGGTATAGGACCAGTGTGGCGGATCCGCCATGACGGATACTAGTGGGGTGGTCCCTGCGATCAAAGGTGATCGGACAAGCGAACCATTGGTTGAACTTTTGGGCGACGGGCTCAATCGCATAGACGTCCCTTAGTGCACACTTCCGCTCCCTCTTGGGAATGTGGGTTGCGTATATCATGTTCACGGTCTTCACTTGTGGGGGGAACCCTTTCTGCCGTCCCGTATTCGACGACCGGGGCTCTTCCTTGTCATCACTATGCAACCCCTTGTCCTTACTTTAGGCATTTAACTTGCCGGCCTGCTTGAACACCCATCATTCTCTGTTGGTGTGATTGGCCGGTTTGTCCGGGGTGCCGTGGATTTGACATGAGCGATCCAGTATGCGATCCAAACTGGATGGAGCCGGAGTACTTCTTTTAAATGGCTTTTTCGCTGACCAGATCTAGAGCCTCTGAATCCGGCATTGACTGCAGTATCATCATTGTTATCGCCGTTGTTGCGGCGCTTTGGTCTATTACGACGTGGTCTGCCATTGGCATCTTTGGTATCCAAAGTGCCCGGATTCCTTGATGTGTTGTTGTTGCGAGCCAGCCAACTATCCTCGCCCACGCAAAAGCGGGTCATGAGTGTCGTGAGGGCTGCCATAGACTTCGGCTTCTCCTGGCCAAGGTGGCGGGCAAGCCACTTGTCACGGATGTTATGCTTGAATTCCGCTAGGGCCTCTGCATCCAGATAGTCGACGATTTGGTTTTTCTTGGTCAGGAACCGTGTCCAGAATTGCCTGGCCGATTCCCCTGGCTGTTGAGTTATATGGCTGAAGTCATCAGCATCCGGTGGTCACACATAAGTGCCCTGGAAGTTGTCAAGGAATGCGTCTTCCAAATCCTCCCAACTGCCGACGGAGTCTGCTGGCAAGCTATTCAGCCAATGCCGAGCTGGTCCTTTGAGTTTTAGTGGGAGGTACTTGATGACATGTAGATCGTCACCATGAGGCATGTGGATGTGAAGGAGGGAATCCTCGATCCATACAACGGGATCTGTTGTACCATCATACAATTTGATATTAACAGGTTTAAAAACCTCCGGGAATTCGTGATCCATAACTTCATCAGTGAAGCATAGGGGGTGTGCGGCGCCTCTGTGCCGGGCTATATCACGATGCAGTTCATATGAGTCTTGTCTGCTGTATTCGGCCCGGCCGGATTTACCTTTGGTGTATCCGGCGCGACGATCATCGTCCCGTGTTGGTGCGCGTGCCCATGACCCGTATATTAACCTTGCAAGTTTTTCCCTGCTATCCAATACGTCCCGCAGGTCTCGTGTGTTGCCCCGGGCTTTGGTATTTTTGATTGAGTCGCGGCGGGGTGCAGGCTGAACTTCAAGCTGAAACGCCTTTCTAGCTCGGCCACGCGGTGGCCAGTCAGCCGCATCGTACACTGGTGATGAAGGTTTCAGTGCTTCCTCCTCTAGGTGAGGTTGCAACCTGCGTTTTGGGAAACTCTTGGAGGGGCGCTCGAGTTCGTATTCCTCGGCCGCAAGGACTTCGGTCCATCTGTCTGCTAGCAAATCTTGATCATCTTGAAGTTGTTGTTGCTTTTTCTTCAGGCTATTTGCTGTGGCCAGAAGCTGGCGCTTGAAGCACTCCTGCTTGACGGGATGCTCAGGCACGATAAATTCTTCGTCGCCGAGGCTCTCCTCGTCTTTGGAGAGAGGCCTATAATTGTCCTCCTCCGGTTCTCCATCTGCCGTCTGCTCTATAGGGCTAGCTTGTTCATCCTCCCGCTCTACATCGTACTTGAGGGGGTTGTGGTTGTCTTTGGCACCATCTGGAGTTTTATTATCTCCTGTGCCGGTATCACTACTTTTGCTATGGCGGGACTTAGAGCGGCGTCGCTGGCGTCGGTGCTTGGGTTGCTGCTTGTAGGGGTCATCCTCCGCTGTCTCGTCACCATTGCCTTCTTTGGGAGTGTCCACCATGTATATATCATATGATGAGGTGGTGTTCCAGCGCCTTGTGGGCGGTGGTTCCTGTTCGTCTCCTACATCGTTGTCCATACCGTTGATGTCTTCGGAGTCGAAGTCGGGCATGTCGGTTAAATCGTCGACAGTGGCTACTAAGTGGGTGGTGGGTGGGCAGTGAATTTCTTCGTCGTCTGCATCCCATTCTGGCCGGACATAGTTCGGCCAAGGCTGTACCAACAAGGAGAGAGACCTTAACGAATTTAGCACATCGCTGAAAGGCGAGTGCCGAAAGATATCCGCGGAGGTGAACTCCATGATCGGCGCCCAGTCAGATTCGATGGGCACGAATGCAGGTGGCTCGGAGTCCGTGGCCTGAGACGAGTCCAGTGGTTCGGCGAGACGACTCTAGTAAGGGGTGAGGTCAGTATCCGGCTCTATCGCCACTGAGAGTGTGGCCTCCATGGCGGGGTCTATTCCTCCGCTCTCGGATGGCGCAATTTGCTCCGAATTGACGGCCGGAGTAGTTGCAGATGCGATCTCCCAAATACTGTCCGATGGCAGAGTTACATCATACTCATCATGACTGTGCGGAGCACTTGGCATGGGCTCGAATCCGTTGAAGATTAAGTCTCCGCGGATGTTGGCAGTGTAGTTTAAGTTTCCGAATCTGACCTGATGGCCAGGGCCGTAGCTCTCGATCTGCTCTAGATGGCGAAGGGAATTGGCCCGCAGTGCGAAGCTGCCGAATACGAAGATCTGTCCGGGGAGGAAAACCTCACCCTGGACCGCATCGCTATCGATGATCGAAGGAGCCATCAAGCCTTACGGTGACGACACAGTGGAACTCTCAATGAAAGCACCAATGTCGGTGTCAAAACCAGCGGATCTCGGGTAGGGGGTCCCGAACTGTGCGTCTAAGGCAGATGGTAACAGGAGGCAGGGGACACGATGTTTACCCAGGTTCGGGCCCTCTTGATGGAGGTAATACCCTACGTCCTGCTTGATTGTTCTTGATGATATGAGTGTTAAAAGAGTTGATCTACCACGAGATTGTAGAGGCTAAACACTAGAAGCTAGCCTATGGTATGATTGTCTGTTGTCCTACGGACTAAACCCTCCGGTTTATATAGACACCGTAGGGGACTAGGGTTACACAAAGTCGGTTACAAGGGAGGAGATCTACATATCCGTATTGCCTAGCTTGCCTTCCACGCCAAGGAGAGTCCCATCTGGACACGGGACGAAGTATTCAATCTTGTATCTTCATAGTCCAATAGTCGGGCCAAAGGATATAGTCCGACTATCCGGAGACCCCCTAATCTAGGACTCCCTCACTTGTGGAAACATCTCAACATTATGAGGTGACAAACGACCACTAACAGAAACCATATATTGGGTTGATATCAGCAAGGAGACGAGAACCTTATTTCGCCAGGAGGATAAATGAAGAACTTGGGTCATTTATGAGCACCATTAATAGCAAAATCCTTAGGGAAAGCTTTAGGTGAAATATAACCCAATATACTCCAATGAAGAGAGCGATGGATTGAAAAGATGTCTTGAGCGAAGAGAAAATGATGGATTTAAATATGTCACTCTTGAAAAACTTGTGAATCATGAAACACAAAGTGAAATTGTCAACAATGACATAACACCATCTCAAAAGGTAAGGTAGAAAGAATTGCACTTCGGAGTGCAAGATGAAGAATACTTGAACTCCTGAAAACAAGACATGTGTTGAACAACATGTTTATTTCAGAGTATAGCTTGGCGGATCTTAGCTTTGAGAGAAAACTTGAAGAACAATTGAAGAATGAACAGAATCCTTGACGAACCACCATGTAGAGCCTCCATGAAGAACTCCAGATAGGAAATGATAACATAAAAGTATTGACGTTTTGCAGTGAACTAGATTGAAGCCTTAAAATGATTAGATGGGGCTTCACGATGATATAATTGAGAGATCTTGGAACTCCAGGAAATTATGAAGCACTTGAACCGAGAATTTACTCTTCGTGAAGAAACTCCAGAAGAAAGGGTTTAACACTTGGATGAAACAAGAATAAGAATTACATTATGCAGATCCTTCACCAATTAAATTGATGACGAGCAACGGATTTGGCATACTACTTATTCTCGTAGAAAGGATTAAGATAGATATAGCGCCAACTTGGGAAGGTCTTCTATGAACCGCCAGTATGATTGGAAAGAACAAATGAATTGATATGATAACCAAGGAAGAGAAATGTTGGACGAAACACCGTAAGAATCGAAAATGAATGAAGAAAAGATAAAGAAACACCGGGAAGAATTAGTGAACGAATGAAAATACTTGAGAGAATTTAGATACATGAGAATGAAGAGATCATGATCTGATTAGAGAAAACTTGAATGATGCACCGGTAAGATTTGGGGAACGAGCGCTGGAAGCTGGAATGGATAATTCTGAGATGATGGGCTTCGGAGAACCAAACTGAAAAGACACCTGAATTACTCCGAATAGGTGAAAAAAATTCTCACCATCAAAAGCAATTATGAGAGGATGGCATCAACCTTGAACTACGCATCTTCGAGAGAACGGACAAGATTTAAGAGAAAATCTTCTTCGGTCTTTAGATGTTGAGAATGACGATGAGAAACACCACCATGAATTGTTGAGGCACCCCGGAATGAAAAATAGAAAGGTTGAGCCAACAATGAAAAGAATATTAAAGATCTTGGAGAAATACATAAGACTGATGATAATTCATTCTTACGTCAAACTTGGAGAAGAATTTGAGAGTAACTCCGGGAAAATTAGAAGAGTTAGGTATGATCATAGGAAAAGACCTATGGGTTAGGGCCCACTCAAAAGAAAACATCGTTGAACGATTGCTTGAAAGGGAGATTGCACCGGTTGAATTAACTGGCTTGGATGAAATAACAACCTCAAAATAGGTTGAACAAATCTTGAATGAAAAGATGAGCCTTCTGAGATATTTTCAACACAAAAAGCTTGAATTGAATCCAATGAAGAAGAAAAGAGGATGAAGAATGACGAACTTGAAGCTCCGTTAGTATCTTCCTGAGAATCACCGGATAAGAACATTGATGGAAAAGAATGGAGAGACTTCACATCCATAAAATGGATACCTGATTCAGACATCTGAGTCCTTTAAGAAAAAAGGGTGGGAGGGTGGGAAAACAAAGACAACTTGGGCAGATGGAAAAGGATACCATCGAGAAAACTTAGAGTTGATCTTGCAGATGTTCAAATGATCAGATCCACTTGAAGAGAAACACACCGGTTGAAAAGGATTGACATGACAATCTCGATTATCATGAAGGATTAGTATTCACATAGAAATATGATAAAACTGCTTAGGAAAGGTAAGGAATCCACATTTGACTTCGAAGAAACTCGAATACCACAAACCAAAACAAAACAAAGGATCTGGCTTGCAGAATAAGCCGTAAACAAACATATGATAGACCCCATATCGTATCATGTGTCTGTTGGAAGGATATCTTACGTGATACTTGAATTCCCACTTATAAACTCCCGAAACTTTCTGGTTAAGCAATCAGGTGTTGGGGATACAGGGGAAGCATAATATCTCACCCAAACTAGCAAATCCTACATCCAGCTGTATCCATCCTTCAACACATAACCAAGAAACCTTCGGAAATCATTTACCTCAACCTTCGAAAAGCATCCGTTATACGAGTTATGGCAATACTCCCGAACTCCCACCCCAGTACTGGGTGGCGTCGAGGTTATCTCACCAAAAACTGCATAAAAGAGATTTTCGATGTTGGCGAACTCAGGTATTCCAGAACTGCAACGATAAAATTGTGACGACAACACCTCGGAGCTATCTCCCCGGGACACTGCCACAACCCCTAAGTGTCAGGAGGCACCAAGAGCAATCTTCTCGTCATAAGACTATCAGAATGATTCCAAGATACCCGCGTGATCCAAAATTATTTTTAGTGAAATTTGAGAAGAGGGAAGTCAAAACTTCTACGTCAAGAGGCCTCACCAGAGCGACGAAGGGACTGAGGAGTAAAAATAATCCTACTCTCCGATATATATAATCATATGACTCAAAACATTTTGTTCTAGACTCAACAACGTCAGCGATTCGATCAAGCAGGGGGCTCCTAAGTCGGGGAAGGCTCTGATACCAACTTGTAACACCCACAATGCGGCTATATCTCCCACGTGTCGGGGCACGACATAGAGGCATAGCCGCATGGTAGGCTTGTCGCAAGAGGGGTAATCTTCACACATCCCATGTACTGAATAAGAAAGGGATAAAGAGTTGGCTTACAATCGGCAATTCACACAAATACAAGTTAAACATACATCATCCAGAATACAATCATGGTCCGACTACGGAACCAAAATAAAAGAAGATAACCCCAAATGCTAGATCCCCGATCGTCCCAACTGGGCTCTACTACTGATCAACAGGAAACGAAACAACACAACGAACAAGATCTTCATCGAGCTCCCACTTGAGCTCGGTTGCGTCACCTGCACTGGTATCATCGGCAGCTGCAACTGTTTGGAAGTATGTGTGAGTCATGAGGACTCAGCAATCTCACACCCGCGAGATCAAGACTATTTAAGCTTATGGGTATGAAAGGGGTAGTGAGGTGTAGCTGCAGCAAGCACTAAGCATATATGGTGGCTAACTTACGCAAATAAGAGCGAGAAGAGAAGCAACGCAGCGGTCGTGAACTAGAAGTGATCAAGAAGTGATGCTGAAACTACTTACGTTCAAGCATAACACAAGAACCGTGTTGACTTCCCGGACTCCACCGAGAAGAGACCATCATGGCTACACACGTGGTTGATGCATTTTTATTAAGTTAAGTGTCAAGTTCTCTACAATCGGACAATAACAAATTCCCATCTGCCACATAACCACGGGCACGACTTTCGAAAGTTCAAACCCTGCAGGGGTGTCCCAACTTAGCCCATCACAAGCTCTCACGGTCAACGAAGGATATTCCTTCTCCCAGGAAGACCCGATCAGTCTCTGAATCCCGGTTACAAGAGATTTCAACAATGGTAAAACAAGACCAGCAAAGCCGCCCAATGTGCCGACAATCCCGATAGGAGCTGCATATATCTCGTTCTCAGGGCAACACCGGATGAGATATCCTACGAGTAAAACCAAACCTCAAGTTTCCCCGAGGTGGCCACACAGTCTACTCGGTTCGGATAAACACTTAGAGAAGCACTAGCCCGGGGGTGTTAAATGAAGATGACCCTCGGGTTGGCCGACCCAAGGGAAGGGTTATAGGTTGTTAGGCAAATGTAAAACCAAGGTTGGGCCTTGCTGGAGGAGTTTTATTCAAACCGAACTGTCAAGGGGTTCCCATAACACCCAACCGCGTAAGGAACACAAAATCAAGGAACATAACACCGGTATGACGGAAACTAGGGCAACAAAAGTGGAACAAAACACCAGGCATAAGGCCGAGCCTTCCACCCTTTACCAAGTATATAGATGCATTAATTAAATAAGAGATATTGTGATATCCCAACATATCCATGTTCCAACATGGAACAAACTTCAACTTCACCTGCAACTAGCAATGCTATAAGAGGGGTTGAGCAAAGCGGTAACATAGCCAAACAACGGTTTGCTAGGAAGGGGGGTTAGAGGCTTGACCTTGCAATATGGGAGGCATGATATAACAAGTGGTAGGTAGCGCGACATAGTGATAGAATGAATGACTAGCAAGCAAAGATAGAAGTGATTTCGAGGGTATGGTCAGCTTGCCTGCGATCCCGCAAGGAAGAAGAACGAGTCCATGAAGAAGATAAACAGACATAGTCGAACGGATCCTCACAACTCCGGAACGAAACCAAAGCTAACGAGAGAAGCAACCCAGAAAGAAGCAAACAACATAGTAAACAACCATCACATAAACATGGCATGATGCGCAACCAAGTATGATGCATGGCTGGTTTAAAGAGGCATGTCATGGAAAAGTGCAACAAACAACACTACAAATTAAGTGGAGCTGAATATGCAACGATTTGCATATTGACGGATCACCACATTCAAGTTATTTAGTTGGATCTCGTTTATGTACCCAACAATAGTAAATATTGTTAAACATGGCAAGAGGTGAAGCATATGAAAACTACCTATCTAGAAAAGTGTAAATGAGGCCGGAACAACAAACAACAATTCCGGTAAATCCTCATGTGCATAATATGAATTTGGTACTGTTCTGCCCTAAACCATATTTTAGAGTTGTTAAACATGCAAAGCAAGTACACCATGTTAAACTAGGCATTTTCTACCCCATTTAGATATAAAGTTTATTAAATTTGATGCTACGGTTATTTAGTTATGAAATAAACCATTTAACATGGCATTAAAGCAAATTAAAGCAAACAACAAGTTTAACATATCAAACATGCATGAAAGTTGGATATTGTGAAACTAGATGAAAGTTTAGTCAAGTTGCATATATAAAACCTTTTAAACCGATGCCTGGTTCAAGAGTTATTAAAAGCATGAAGTTAGGGGTTTTCTGTAAAAACTGTAAAACCTGGGATATTAGCCAAATTCACAGCGCAGTAAAACAATACTACGGGCTGCATCTCGAGAAGGCTTGGTTTCTCACCAGAGGGCTCAGCCCACACAGTAGAGAAGAGCAAGGCCAGCAGGGGAGCGGTTGGGCCTTACGGTTGAGCTAGGAGTAGCGGCGCAGCTAGGCCGAAATGCTGGACTCGCTCGAGTCCACGTGGACGCGCTGGACGAGCGGAAGCAGAGGAGCGGTCAACGCGGGGTTGTCTCGCTCGATGCAGGCGGCAGCTGGATGAACCGGAGGACGCGAAGGATCCTGCGATGGAGCTTCGCCGGAATGAAGCAGGAGCAGTGGCGCTGGACCAGAGGAGGGTCATCGCGGGACCGGGGTTGACGCGGACGAGTGTAGGGGCTCGATGCAGAGGAGACGGGCGACGACTGCTTGCGGTTCTGGGGACGAGGTGAGGGCGGCGCCACGGTGTTGGACTTGGCGGCTTGCAGGTGCGGGCGCAGGAGGAAGGTGGAGGAGGCCGACGAGGAGGCGTGGAGGATGGCGGCGACTCATCTGTTGGGCTCACCGGCGAGAGGGTGCAGCGGCTGCTACTGCTCACGGTAGATCGGTGCGGCTGGCGAGCTCTAGCTTGAGGAAGCCAGTGGGCACAGGCACGGGCCTGCGGGAGGTCGCGGGAGGAGGCTGCGGCCTCGCCGTGAAGCAGAGGAAGCCGCAGACGCTGGCTGCTGGTGGCACACGGCGGCGGGGATCACGAGGACGAACTCGAAGCAGAGGAGGTCACAGGAGGACGATGCAATAGTGGGACTTTATGATGCGGAGTCTTGGGGCTCCGGCAAGGTTTGGCATCGACGGGTAGGAACAGTTGAGCTGTTGCTCCGGTCATCGGACCAAGCAGGACGACGGCGGCGGCGCCACGGAGCTTGGGCGAGCTCCTGCTCATTCTTGCGAAGGAGGGAGAGGGGGAACCGTAAGAGAGAGAGAGAGAGGGAACCGTAAGAGAGAGAGAGAGAGGGGAAAGCAGGAGGAGAGGTCGAGAGGTTGGCCTGGGCTGCTGCTGCGGCGGCCGGCTCGAGGAGAGGGCAGAGGAGTCGCGGGGTCCTGCTGGAGGAGCTAGACGGCGGAGGGAGCTCCGGTGGTGCTGTTTCCTGTGGCGGCGCGAGGGAAGCAGAGGAGCTTGCTGGCTCGGGCGTGGAATGGGTCTAGGGGAAGGTGGAGGCTGGTTGGGTGGAACTGGCAGGGGAGATCCCGAGGGGAATTGGTGGAGTGGCGGCGGCGGCGATGTGTGGATGGGAGAGGAGGCCTAGGTTTTAGGGATTGGTCTACGGTTGGATAATGGGGAACTATATATAGCAAATGGATTTTTTGGTTAGGGGCTAATCCATCCCTCCGATCGTAATCAGACGGCCGGGAAAAAAATAGATAGGGAGTCCAAACAAGAAAACGGACATGTTTTCGGGATGTTTGGGGATGATCCGGATCCAACGGTGACGGCTGTCCGGGTCGGGTTCAGGTAAGTTTCGAACACGCGCGAGGGGTCGAGGCACTGTGCAAAGAGGGGTAGGCTGGGCCTAGGCTGTGTAGGAGAGGTCTCAGACTGAGAAGAGAGAGACGGAAAAGCAGCCCGACAAGGTTTCCAGAGACCGAAAACGTCCGACGTTTTACCGGCTATATTGCCGCTATAGTTTAACGGTTGGGCTATCAAACGGACTCTAAATGCGATGAAACTTGGCAGGCGGTCTACTGAGAACATAACAACACCGCACGCCAAATTTCAACCCATTCCAAAAAAAAATTCCGGCCACTTATAAAAAATATTTCGGATGTGCCGCGGGCGCGTGCAAGTGAGTCTGGGCTCAGAACGGACAACGAACGGAACTGGGGGAACCCGGACGAATGCAAGTCTTGAAAACATGATGATACAATGCGGATGATGACATGGCAAGATGCAACACGCAAGTGAAAGACAGGACAACAATAGCGAAAAACTGGAAGACACCCGGCGCAACGGTCTCGGGGCGTTACACAGTTGTCGGCCGCTCCTTGTGCAATTCTCTCGTTTATTGACTACATAGGTTGACAATGGTGTGGGACCATGATGTCAGGAAACTATTAGGAAGCAAAAAATATAGTTGTACATAATAAGGAGGCACTTGCGTACGTACAGCTATGGCCCTAGTGGGTCCCTACTATCATCTAGTCAAAATAAAGTCATCTCCTGAATCCTCATGTTCGTTGACCATGTAGACAATGCTCGGTGCCACGGCGAGCGCAACAACTCGAAGGACGATGGAGAGGGCCTCGCGGGCCCTACAAATGGTCTAATACAGCGCCCGCTGCTCATTCAGGAAGCCAGGACCATCGGACACCTATGAGCATGTTCGAGAGACCGAGACGGCATGAAACGGGAAGGCCACACTTGGGAGCTCTGGTTTATTTCATACCTGTATTAAGATACAAGTGTAATTTACTCGTCATTGGAAACAACGCGTAAAATACAAGCATAATGAAACCGAGGGCCCGAGGTCTGTAACGAAAACCAGCGAGTTACATGTGTAATTTGAGAGGCCAGTGTATATTTTACTAGTCGAAATCGACCAACCAAATGCTTCGCCCGAGACCATCTGCTTTTATTTACAAGCATCAGTTTTACAAGCGGTTTTGGTTGGAAAACAACGATCCAATCACGGACTAAGATGATGAGTTGGTCAGAAGGTCATATGGTTTCACCTCTAACCTACCCGAGTTGTCGTATTGGCTATGAATGAAACATAAGACAATGAACTGCTTAAGCACAGAAACAACAGAAGAGGATGATCTTCTTAATATGCAAATCACAGGCATTAGCTCAACATGCAAAACAATATGAAGCATTATTCTCAGGAGGCATGGTGAACAGCTCGTGATGCCACATGCCACAACATTCCAAGCTGAACTTTGCAATCAAACTCACAAGGCCTAGCATTACATAGACAATATTCAGAACAAACTCTTAAAATACCTTACATAAGTCAACATTCATGTGACTATGCATCTCAGCAGAGTAAATATTTACTTTTGAACTGAAGACAGGAACAGGAAAAAACGATCGACGTTGCTCACAACAAAGGGCGTCCCACTCAAAAATATCAAATGCATGTCTTCTGGCTAAGATCAATGAGCAAAATTTGACAAGGTTTTCCTATTTCAATATATTAAACTAATGTCTTCTTGCTAACATCAATGATTAAACTTTGACATGCTTTTCCCATTCAAAATATGTAATGCCTATGATTGTGGAACGGGCAGGGTTTGTCATCAGTTTATCATCTGATAGTCCAGTGGCTCAAGGTGACGACGAATGATTAGAGAACCATTCGATGTATTGTGAATTATGAAGTATTATGGAGGACACAAACCATCTGAACATTTTGTGCAGTTCCACTAAAATCAAGTTGACATCCCTGTGGATTTCGTATTTATATGCTACAAGAAAACAAAGGCACATTAGCACACACATGAATATTGGCCCCAGTGTCAACCTACCAATCGGTGGACTAACAAACTGAAAGTATGGTAAACAGATTACCATACCCAGATGCCCCATCATTGTTGCTTAGAATGGTATTGACAAACTTCGAGTCTTGTCATGGCTTCTTGTACTTGTATGGGCACTTTTTGCGCAGTGCACTCCACGCGTTGTAGAGTTGCCTATGCCCTCTCTAGACTAGTCATGTCACTAGATTCTACTAATACTATGTAAAGCTTCTCGATCATTCCTTCTGTAATGTAGCGCCAACAGTGACTGCTTCTTTCTACAAAGTGGTAAAACCAACTGGACCCACTAATGCAACAGTTTTCCTTAGACACATTGGCTCCTTTTGTGCAGTTCAACTAAAAGCAAAGTCGGAATAAATCCGAGCTTTAATTTTGATATCCCTGTAAGCAATAATAGGTATAAGGGAAACAATTACTAAGAAATAACGGTTGATAACTTGTCCTCCCAGAAGAAAAACATCTACTGATCTACCTTATCTTAATGGGAAACAAAGCAAGAGAGTAGCAATTCTCCATCAGGGTGATTCATTCATATTAACTGAGACATTATCTTAACAATTCCTTGTTTCAACATGTATAAAGAACGACAAAGCAGAAAAGTACCATTCCTAAAACAATGCGACTGATTCATTTTAACCGAGACATTATCTTAACAATACCTTGGTTAAAAATGTAGAAAGAACTACAAAGCAGGATAGTACCATTTGTAAAACACTGTAACTGATATATAATAAAGAGAAATTATCTGAACAATACATTTCTTAAACATGTACTCGAGCCGATCCCTAACAGAAATGGTACTCCCGCTGATCCCTAACAAGTGTTGTAGTTTTGAACTAAGATTCAGTAGTTAATTCTGAGGAAAGTCGGTACTGACCTTTCAAGACCAAAATTTGAAACAACTCGTCAGGAAGACCTAAAAGAGATCTCAACACATATATGGAAATCCGGTCTACAATAGCAACAAGTTGAATAGATATCCTTGGTTTAACAGAGGCAAAAAAGGAATCAATTACTGGACAATAAAGGAGGATGAAACATGCGGCCACAAATATGGTAATCCCGCCAATCCCTAACAAGTGTTGCAATTTTGAACTAAGATTCAGTAGTTAATTCTGAGAGTGGCATTGCTTAATTTTACCTGCGGCACTAGATTAACGAAAAACATAAACATTTCCAGGGGAGACTGGGCGCAACAACACCATGTGCTTCCATCTACTTATAAAGGGGGTGATGCAGAGTTTTGTTGTAACAAAGAAACAAGCATCATGTATGGGTTGGAACAATTTTTGCCCACTCAATGGTAAAAGACAGCAGTTCAATAGCTTCAATTCAACATTTATCCAAAATAGTACCAATACAAGTAGCACAACATCTCAAAGCACACTGCAACATCATGTGGATGAAAGCGGTACTCACCTTTCTTGACCAAGATTTAAAACAACTCGCGTGGAGGACTTGAAAGAAATCCCAACACATATATGTAAATCCATGATCTCCTTTTGTGCAACTCCACCAAAATTAAGCAAAGTCGCCGGTGTGCCATTCAAGTTGAACTGCACAAAAAACTCTTAAATCATAAGTGTTTTGTGTAGCGAAGCAAAATGTCGCAATGGCAACAATTTGAATAGATATCCCTGTTTTAACAAAGGCAAAAAAGGAATCAATTACTGGCAAAATAAAGGAGGATGAAACATGCAGCCACAAAAATAGTAATTCCGCCAATCCCTAACAAGTGTTGCAGTTTTGAACTAAGATTCCGTAGTTAATTCTAAGAGTCGCATTGCTTAATTTTACCAGCAGCATTAGATTAACAAAAGGCATAAACAGTTCCTGGGGAGAGTGGGCGCAACAACACCATGTGCTTCCATCTACTTATAACGGGGGTGATGTAGAGTTTGTTGCAACAAAGCAACAAGCATCATGTCTGGGTTGGTACCATGTTTGTTCACTACTTAATGGGAAAAGAGAGCAATACAATAGCTTCAATTCAACATTTATTTAAAATAATACCAATACAAGTAGCACAACATCTCAAAGCACACTGCACAATCATGTGGATGAAGGCCTGTACTGACCTTTCATGAGACAACCAACATATAATACGAATCTACCAACATGAATAGGAAATCCAATCTCGTTATGTGCAGTTGCACTGAAATCAAGCAAAGTTACCGGTGCGACATTAAAGTTTGCTATAGCAACAAGTTGAATAGATATCCCTGTTTTAACAGAGGCAAAAAAGGAAACAATTACTGGCCAATAAAGGAGGATGAAACATGCGGCCATAAAAATAAGCATCTACCTTATCTTGATGGAAAACAAAGTATAGGACAATAGCATTTCTAAAACGGTTGCATTGATTCATATTAACAGAGAAATTCTCTTAAAACAGTTCAGTAGTTAATTATAAGATTGGCATTGCTTAATTTTACTAGCGCCATTAGATTAAGAAAAATCATAAACCATTCTAGGGGAGAGTGGGCGCAACAACACCATGTGCTTCCATCTACTTATAAAGGGGGTGAAGCAGAGTTTGTTGTAACAAAGCAACAAGCATCATGTCTGGGTTGGTACCTTTTTTGTTCACTACTTAATGGGAAAAGAGAGCGATGCAATAGCTTCAATTCAACATTTATTTAAAACAGTACCAATACAAGTAGCACAACATCTCAAAACACACTGCACGATCATGTGGATGAAGGCAAGTACCAACCTGTCATGACGCACACAAAATCACTTACGAATCTGCCAACAAGAATAGAAAATCCAATCTCGTTTTGTGCAGTTGCACTGAAATCAAGCAAAGTCGCCGGTATGATGTTTAAGTTTGTATAGAAAAAAGTTGAATAGATATCCATGTTTTAACAGAGGAAAGGAAACAATTACTGGCCAATAAAGGAGGATGAAACAAACGGCAACAAAAAGAAGCATCTAACTTATCTTGATGGAAAATAAAGTAGGACAGTAGCATTTCTAAAACGGTTGCATTGATTCATATTAATAGAGACATTGTCTTAAAACAACATTCGTTAAGAATGTCATTTCCTTTTAACATTGGCATTGCTTCAATTTTCTGGCAGCATTCATAGATTAACAACAGCAAAATAGTTGTATGGGACATGGGACATGCCAGCACCATGTGCGTCCACATGTATAAATGGGTGATGTAGAGTATGGAGACAAGCATCATATCTGCGTTGGTCCCATATTTGTTCTCTTTGAACCTTTTCCTATGTGATGGCATCAAATCTAGTCCTACACAAACTACCCGACCCCCCAGTTTCTTTCCCTTTTCAACAAAGAGATTGGTTCCTTACAGATGTGTGTACTGGGTTACCCCCTTTTTCCCTTTTCGACCAACAAAGCGGTTGGATAACCAGTCTATACTACTTTCCCTCCCTCCTTTCCTCATAGGACCATGTCCTAGATTCATGCTCCACCCCGCCACACCCTTCTTTCCTCTTTGAACCAAGACCTAGATTCAACTACAGAATCAAAAAAGATCCGCACCGCAGGCAGCTAGAGCAATGACGGTTTCAAAGAAATTTATACCTTAGGGTCGTTGGGATGTGGCATGGCGTGCGGTGGGAGGCCGGGTCTGCCCACACAACATACGACAACGAGGAAGACGGGGTCGGTGGCCCTCCTGCACAAATGCTGGGTGAAAGAGAACAACGCAGCCGGCAGTGGATTGCCTCCCTCGCCGAAGGCGATAGAGTGAACGCTGCACCTCCTCCCCTTCCCGGTGTGACGTGATCCGGACGCCTCCTTCACCAGCTGTGAGGGGGGAGAGAGAGATAGAGGCCAACTCTAGATCTGGTGAAGAGGGTGAGTGGGTGAGAGACTGTGAATATAGCAAACCCTAGCAAAGGAACGCTGAGCCTCCAGCGTGTATATATATGTAGTGCGGCGAGAGTGTGGAGAGTGCAAACTCTAGCGAACAAGTGCTGAGGCTCTAGCTTGTATAGTACTACATATATACTATAGTATGAAATGAGCTCCAGTGCCTTAACTGCACCTGCTTTTGGCTGTATGACAGGTGGGCCAGCCAAATTTTGGGCCCACCTGTCATAAACCCAAAGGCAGGTGCACTAAGTCAATGAAGGTGTGTCCATATAGTACTCATGTATACTACTAATATATAGTGGAGTGGTTTTCTTATTCTCTCCATAACAATCATTTTAAATGTGTAAGTATGAAATGAAACTCTTAATTTAACGTACCAGTGAAGAAAACTACTACTTCCGATGAACTAATGATCCACGCGTCCTTGTCGCACTTCCTGTCTGGGGCGTGCGGTACACTACCCTCTCTTAAGTGAACAACCACACATGCGCCAAATTATCAGAAACGTGTGAGAGTGTGTATAAATAAAGAATTTTAATTTCAATTATCGGAAAGGTTTGATAGTATGTACAGTTTTCCCTCTCTCAATAATTTTAATTTCAATTACAAAGTTTGACTTCAGTCAAATCTAGTTGCGGAGTAAATAAAAATGGAGGGCTACTGCATCCATCCGGTTTTTTTAATAAAAGTTAATAGCTGGACAAATAAAATTATAGGGGAGCTGAAGACATAGTTGTGAGAAGGCTTAGAAATAAATACAAAACTTATGCTCGTAGTATCAACATCGATCCTTCTTCGAAGAAACATTTGGTTCAAAGCCAATTGTGTGACAGAAGTGCACCAACGTGAAAGACGACTGTGTCTCCAACGCAACCAAGGTGAACTGATGAAGGATATCATCTTTGTGGGTAACAAGCAAAGAGCACTGATGGAAGACAGCTTGTTTTTCGTCAAAAATCGATCTGCTTCACCAGCCGACGCAACCATGAGGCGCAACCATGAGCATTGATAGGTCATCGTGGTGATGCATCATCCATTTGGCATCAAGTTTGGGTGAGGAACCTGTGAAGTTCGACAAATCCTCACTATGGTATGTTTTGTCTCATTAATCAAGCTCGAGGAAGGAAGAACCACGTGGCAAAAGACAGTGAGGCGGAACTATAATGGCCATCCAATTTTGTGCAGTTCCACTAAAATTGAGGAAGACATGCCCGGGTATGGAGATACGCATCGCTGTTTGCAAAAATATAAAAAAAGGGATATAGTGTTGTTACTTTGTTTTGGCAGTGGTACAAGATTAACAACGACATCTCAATTGTCAATAAGAATTAATGAAAAGTACACCAACAAACAAAAGCATCATGATTATCTTGATGGGAACTAAACCAGGATACCTGAGAAAAAACATTTCTTCATTTAACCAGTGACAGTATTAGATTAGCAGCAGCAATAGGAGCATATGGACAATGACCGCACAACCACCATGTACTTTTTGTCAAAGCAACATGTATACCTGCACCAAGGCATAAATCAGGACAACTTTTCGAGTGGCATTTCCTCTATAATAGTAGGTGATGTCGGACCAGCCGATGAATCCTAGCTACTATACATGGGGAGTTTGGGAGTAGTCGCATAGTAGAAAACCTGCATGCAGCGACCTGGGGAGCTGGACCAGTATAAGAAGTTATACCTCAGTTGGGCGTGATGTCGCTTAGGCGGGCGGGCGAGATCTGCCCACATGAGGCAGCGAATAAGGGCGCAGAGGACCTTCATCTGCGCCAGCACCGGCTCCGAGAGGATGGTGCACATCGGCTTCCTCCATCACCGACGGCGACAACGTCAACGCTGCACCTCCTCACCTCCCGTAGCGGACGGGATTTGGTCGGATCTGTGACCACCAGTGAGGAGAGAGATAGAGTGGACACTGTCATATTTTTTTGATATGGAGGGGGTGAGAGAGCGAGATGCAAGAAACCCTATCAAACAAGAGGCTATATATACAATGGTGTAAAACAATCTCTCCATAGCAGTGGTTTCAAATAGAATACGCGCGTTCCTGGAAAAAAGAAACGAAAACTGGCAGACAATTTTTTAACGTACCAAGAAAGAAAACTCGATCAAAAACATGCCCCCGCTTCCAGGTCGCGAGAGTCGTCACACACACACATAGACATAGACATGCATCTGTGGATGGCTGGGTGAAACTAAATACAGATGGTTCCTTCTTGCCATAGAACGGAACTGCTGGTACAGGCATGATACTAAAGCCTTGTACAATGGTAGTTGATTAGGGGAGGTGCTTAGAGAAATAAACCAGGCTTTCTTTAAGCACCAGTGCCTATTTGTATAGGGTAGACGCTTAACTAAGCATCCCTCATGTAGAAATAAGCACTGGTGCTTCAGAAAAATCTGGTTTATCTTTCTAAGCACCTCCCTAAGTACCTACCATTGAACAAGGCCGAAGGGATCATGGGGGTGCTATAATTTTCTCTTCATGTAGAAGCTTGTGTTATTGCGCGAACGCACTGGAAACAGAATTGTTGGCCATCAAAGAGGGTTTGTCGCTCGCATTGTAGTGCAGTAATCTCTATTTTTTGACACACACACACCATAGAATGATTGTTCTATGGGAAATTATATTAATATAATAAAGTACATGTGCTGAGGATTAGGAAGACCGACTGCCTCTAAGCTCCAAATATCAATATCGAGACCAACTGCCTTGAAGCTACAAATATGGTGAGGATTAGGAATGAAGATCTTGGTAGATCTCGGTTTGGTTTTTTGGTGCGTGAGATTAGATCGCTCATGGCACTCCGAAATACTTGTGTTGCTCATGTTCGACGAAACAACAACATTGACAGTCATACTTTAGCTCATTATGGTAGGACTAGTGGTCGTATCACTGTTTGGCTAGGTTCAGGCCCTGATGGCATTGTTGAGCATTGTAACTCCGTGTGTAGCCTGGCTACGTGAGTAATACAAGTTTGTTCCCGCAAAAAAAGACATAGACATGCATATCCGTGTTTACGTAAAATTCCATCTCCATCTCCAATCATATTTGTCCAACTAGCACATTATTTACGGTGTTAATTATATATGCAGCAATATTAACATACAACATCTCTTATTTGCGGGCGTCCGGACCGCTGCCATGCCCGCTCCTGACCAACCCGAACCCTCTTCATCACCCGCGCATGCTTCCCGCCCGAAAAGGTCAGTGCCGCATCCATGCCCGGCTAGAGCGGATGCGACCTCTCACTGGCGCCGGCATTGAAGCGGCCGGCCGGCCAAGAGAGCGTCGCCCACGCCGCTTCCCGGTGCACGCAACTGCTCCGCGTTCAAAGGTCGCAATAACCGGCCACAACATGCATGTAAAAAGTTCTTGGGAGTCTATGCTATAGCTAGCTGTCCTCCCCCAACTCGTCTATCTCTTCCAGTAGTGCTATTACTCCCTGGCGTGATCCATCGACAAGCAGGCGGGAAAGTTATCGTATACTCGGTTTGCGGTTAGTGGCATGCCGAGCGACCGTGTGGGGTCGAGCCGTGGAGGAGGGTGAGACATGAACGCGACAGACGTGATTTAAACGTTGGTTTTGCTCAATGGCGCGATCTAACAAAATGAAACGTTGGTTTCTCTCCTTTCCATTTTTTCTCAGGAAAACAGAAACTTTCCACTCCATTTTCATTCCTACTCCAAGGTTGCCCCGTTACAACATTCCATTAAATACAAAGGAAAACTAACACGCATGCCGATGCGTCTCAATGATTCACAGATCATAGCAAATATTTACTTCACAACTAAGGACAAAAGTTGTGAGAGCGTGTACAAAAGAAAAACTACTTATGGGGTCACTACGACTTAAACCCTAAACCCTAAACAGGATTTAATTTCCTGCTAGGTAGAACCTGCCGAAGGAAAGATGGCTGGCACCCTCAGATCATACGATGCTTTTGTGCAGTTCCACTAAAATTGAGCCGAGCATCTCTGATGGCAAAGATATTGAAGAAGTGTGATTAGAATAATAGTAATCGCACTAGTTCATGAGACATACACTCATCACAAATAGAAGCCGGTAGAAGTAGAGAAAGATCGACATGGAGATGGAGCTACGTGGGGAGCTGCGGCAGTGGAGCAAGCCAGCTCCAAAAGGAAGATGTACTACTTGGGATGTCGGGTTGTAGCTAGAAGGGCGGTTGGGACGCGGCATCAGCCCATATCGCGGGGAACCCTCATTGGGACGCACCGACTATGGGTTTCCTCCCTCACCGATGTCGACCGCATCTACGCAGAACATATTCCCCTTCCCCCAGCGGCGGGATCAGGCCGGATATGTGACCAGCGGTGTGGCCACCATCGTTCTATGCTTGTGAAGAGAGCAACCCAAGCAAGCAGTCTTGTAGCTTAGGCTCCTGCTAGTGTATATAACTATATATAGTGGTTTTCTTTTTCTCTCCATATCAACAATTTTATATTGCGTACGTGTCATTGAAGAGTGAAATGATGGTTGCTTCTTCCGACTAACTTACTGTGTGATTTGACTGCTCCTTAGTGGCTCCTACACGTACTCCCCCTACGTGTATGACCGTTCCCGAGTCTCACTTGCACTTATCTCTATTTTCCTGCATGACATGTGAGTAGACAGGATGCGCATAGAGGAATTTTGTTACTGCATGTTCTTACATAGTACTGTACTACTAGTACCAACTCCCTCCTTTCGGTTCACTACGGGTACTCCCTCCGTCTTGGCTTATTGGTTCCCTTTGTACTCAATTCATGGACTTGTTTTCCTCAAGAAATTGTCTTTACCAACGTATTAATATCGGGAATGCATGCGTGAACAACGAATGATTAAACCTTGCATGCAACATTTTAACAAAGCATTGACTTCTGAACATGTGAATGTAAGGGACTACAACCTCGTGCATGCATGCAACAGTCACACATACACATGGACGCAAAAACGCGCGCGACGCCCTAATGGATGCATGTCCGAGCACACGACGGAACACACACGGTCACGCTCAAGTGCTCAACCTACACATGCTTAGGGTCCGTAAAAACACCGGAAAATGTATATATTGAGCGCAATGAGCATATTATGAAGTCCACTGACCGTATTTTTACAAATATACAGTGACAGACAGTGTATTTATCTTGTTTGAAATTAAGCCATATTAACCGGAAAGGAGGCAGTATGGACTATCATTACTTTGTTGTGTCCTGTCAACTTGCCGAATGAGGAGAAGCATGCAGGACAGGAGAAGCTTGCGCGCGGTGGCTCGCAGGACAAGGAGAAACTTTTAACTAATGCAAGCTCTCCCTCGCTCAGGCGGTGGAGGTGCAGCAGTTAATTTGGTGTCAGATTGCGAGAAGCATACACTATACTAGTACTAGTATCATCGTTCGACTTCTCGAAGAGGCGAAGAGCCAAGCGCAAAGTTTACTAGTACTAGTACTACTACTATAGAGGTATGTACTATACTATACTAGGAATCGGATGGAGGAGCGTATGCACTCTTATTATATTTTAATAATGTGATAAACCAATCTTCAACACATTTGGTTCTCTTCGAGGGTTCTCGCATGTGATAATGGAAGTTGATTGCATGGAACACTCGCCACAATTCTCGCTTAATTCTAGCTCAGATCCTTTTAGAAATAGGAGCGCTCGGTAATATTTCCTCTTTTTTTGTTATTCAGCATGTAAACAGGTCAGCAAACCTTGCGACACATCTTTGTGCGAACCATGCTTGCTGCGCTTTGAATGTGGCCAAGAGCTGGCTTGATGAAACACCTCGCTTCCTTCTTCTTCTTTTGCGGGGTACCTCGCTTCCTAGTGACCAGTCTCTTGGCTGATCGTCCTAAGATTAAGCCTTATTAACCGGAAAGGAAGGAGTATGGACTAGCACTACTTTTTGGTGTGTCCCGTCAACTCGCAGAACGAGGATAAGCTTGCAGGACAAGGTGAAGCTCGCTTATGCATTTTGACTAATGCAACCTACCCTCGGCCAGGCGGTGGACATGTAGCAGTTCATTCGGTATTAGATTGCCACAGGCATGCACTGCAGTACCCAACATGCGGAGTACCATCATTGTTCGACTTCACGAAGAGGTGAAGAGCCAAGCGCAAGGTTTATAGTTGTACGAGTAGTACTACTACTAGAACCGCATGGTGGAGCGTCTGTACTCTTATTTTATTTTAATCTCTAATAAAGCACACATTTATTCGGGAGAAGGGCGGAAAACGGCAGCCCAATGGTAGTGTTAAAAAACACTAAACATGCAATGATGATATCGATCAACCATGCTCGAATATATCTTGTCCTTCATGCGAGCCCGTCTGTGTGTTATTGCTCCTCGTCTCTCTCAAGGAACGGCGGGTTGGCCATTCACTACTCGGAAAAGGCCTACTAGTGGCGCACCAGTTTTGCCTACTAATGGCGCACTACTGGTGCGCCACCAGTACCACGCCACTAGTATTTTTTACTAATGGCGCACCACGCCGTGCGCCATTAGTATAGACCACCATGCGCCATTAGTATGCCTCCTAGTGGGCCATATTTACCCACGTGCTTTGGCATACTAATGGCGCACTGTGGGGTGATGCGCCATTAGTATCCTTTGGCATAGTAATGGCGCACTGTGTAGTGATGCGCCATTAGTATCCTTTGGCATACTAATGGCGCACTTTGAGGTGATGCGCCATTAGTATGAATATTAGGTTTTTTTTACTTTTCTGATTTTTGCACAGGTTACGAAATATATTATTGGACAGAATATAGACAGCAGCACACAACAACAGCAGATTCATCGAATACAATATAAGATTAGTCTCCGAATACAATTCATCATATTAGTCTCCGAATTCAAAAGACCGAACAAAGAGAAAACATTACAAGTCTCGAGACCGCGAGTAGCGAGTTTGTCTTTACATTACAAGTCGATATCGATCATCTAAACTACCATCACATAGAAGAGAGCTGCGGTCATCACGATGAGCATCATCGCGATGAAACTGGTCTTCATCCGGTTCCTCCAACGCTCCCTCCTCTCTCCCGCTAGATAGCGGGCGTATCTAGATTCCGCCTCCGCCCTAGTGGTGTACCCTTTGTAACTGTTACCGCTGAAGCGGTGAACCTGTCTCCGACACTCCTCCCAGTCGTCGTAGACTCCGGGAACCTTACCCTTGTACACGACATACGACGGCATCTCTATGCACAAGCCAAACAACAGACAATACATAAGCAATATATAAGTATGCAACAAAAGGATCGGAAGAGAAAAGCAAGACATTAATAGCACGATTCATGGTCCTACTAATAAATAGCATCGATTACATCTAAGTTGAACGACTGTCCAAACCAAAGAGACATACAATTCATTAAAGTTTAATTACAACATGAGCCAATCAATGTTTCAGAACTACACATAGCATCACTACTTTCGACTCGACTCATGGGACCGGAGCGTGGATGAAGCCGCCGTCTGTCGTGATGGTCATGAAATCGCGGGCGTTGTCAGCCTGCATTTGTAGCGTTGTGTCTATCTCACTGTTGGACGGTTGATATCTGAGGTAGAACTGCCCCGAGGTATGAAGGACATCTTGATGGATGATTTCCGCTAACTCCGACTGGATGCGAAAGAATTCTTGTCTGATGTCCGCGTCCTGGATTGCCGACAAGCTCGCGGCCCAATCTTTGAGATTATCTGGTAGCAGAAGGTGATGATGGTCCCGTACGATCGCCCGCATGTGATGGAGGGCGTAGTAGGCATCCTTCTGACCGCCAGGCGGCTGCTTGACGCAGCAGAACTTAGTATTGTGGGCGAACACGTGCCTGCCGTACCTACGAACTGGCCTGGTGAAGGTGCCTCCAGATTTGGCGTAGCCGGGGAGAACATCATCAAGAACTTTCTTGATATTTGTGTAGTCTATCTTGGAGTCACGGTTCGGGTCGAAATACGTGGCCATGGAATATTTCGGGCTTAAGAGGATGAGTGTGCAATGTGTGTCACTGCACAGAACACGGAATGTTAGAAAAAAGAAAGAACGATCGAAATCTAAGAAATCATTTGTTTCGGGGCGGTTAAGGGATGACTTACTCGGGAAAGTAAGACACGAGGAAGTTATCCTTATCTGGGTTTGCCAGAATGACGCCTTCGAGGTGTGAACTCGCGACTTGGCGGTCCCCAGCGCTGCCCAAGAGCTTGGCACGCATGTAGAAGGGGTCGACTATCACGATGTCCGGGGTCTTGTCTCTAATGATCCGCATCTCCATACTCAGCGAAAACAGCCGAACGAAGGTGTAGTGCAGCGGATGAAGGTTAAACATAGCAAAGATGTCATCAAACCGCAGGACGATCGTACCCCCGATGGCGCCATCCACAAAGCCCTTGCCCTCTGGCACCTTGGCCACGAAAACCGGGTATGCCACATCATTCTCTCTGAGACGCCGCTTCTCCAAAGAAAGAACACTGTCATGCAGACTCCGCATAGCACCGGTTGCAGCATTGAGCATATTTGTCGGTAGCATCGCCCTACCCGCCACATGCACCCTCCTCGAGATATCCTTAGGTGAAGGTGGCCCGTCCTGAGCACGGATCGTACTCGGTGCCGGCTGGCTCGCACCGGCGCCCTTTTTAGCCTTTCGTTTCCGTCCCTTCTTCTTGATCTGCTGTAATGGGACCGAGTTCTGCTCACAGACCGCCTTCTTGAGCGTGTTGGGGCTGATAATATTTCGCACCTCAGCTATCTGAGGCTCGGTGAAGGCGGCAGCTGGAGGCGTCTCCTGAGAACTGAACGCCAGACGACGCCTGTTGCAATTGGGTTTCTCCGCCGTACC
The DNA here is from genome assembly GCF_018294505.1 of Triticum aestivum. Classification (NCBI taxonomy): domain Eukaryota; kingdom Viridiplantae; phylum Streptophyta; class Magnoliopsida; order Poales; family Poaceae; genus Triticum; species Triticum aestivum. Next base: position 310,108,256 of record NC_057812.1, read on the forward strand.
AGCTAGATCGCGGTCGTCTTGGTTGGGTTCTTGAGAAGGAGGCCCGCAGAACTCGTCACCGTACCCATGTTCGGCAAAGTACTTATCGACGTTGGTAAATGTACCATCGTCGTTGTCGTCGTCGTCCGGATCCTGTGCCATATGCATGTCCGGATCCTGTGCCATAGGGATGTCCGGCATGTCCGGTAGCGTTGCGGCGTTCTTGCCATGGCTTGGCGCCGGCACGACTGGCGGTCTTGTCTGTGGGGTGGTGTCCCCCGCCCCCAAACGAATCTGGCTCTTCGGCCAAAGCAGGGGCCAGCTTACGCAGGCGCTGAGGGTCATCTCATCTTCTTCGTCGGCCCCAGCGGGTCGAATCGGAGGTAACAGCTCGTCGCAGCCTGGCAGCACCCGAACCACTTCAACCCTATACACTATGGGTGGCATCGGATTACCGTGGAACACGGGGTTGCCCGGTTGAACGATTCTGCCCTTGGCGACATCGACCAACTCGCCGCCCACGAAGTGCAGGAGAGTGCAAGGAACATCGGTGGCGCCCTGCGAAAACATGTAGGGTGTCAGGGATGCCCAGTCAAAGGCAAGGAGATGAAGTCATCGGCCGAGAGGCTTAGTTACCGTGATGCCGTCGAGCTCGGCTAATGTTGAGGCACCGCCAACGGCGGGCGTGCAACTGACGGAGGGGCCGCTTGCTGGCGAGGTGCCGACCGGCATACACCCGGGTGCATTAAGCTCCAATGCCCGTGCCAGCGCCGGAGACACGAATACCACCTCCGCCAGAGACACCAATGGCGCCGCTGGAGACACCAATGGCGCTGCCTGCGCGTTGTGCGAGTTGCTGGCCGTGAAGCTGGGAACCGGGGGAGGCCTCTGTTGGCCGCCCGCAATCCACATTGTCAGCCGATGAATCAACGTAGGCACCATGGCGTTGAGCGTCGTTCCCAGTTGTTGTTGCACTTGCTCTTGGACAATCTCCGGAATCCGCGCCACTTGTGCCTTGAGTGCTTCAACCTCGCGCGACTGGCTTTCCGAGCTGGTCTTTTTCTCCTTTCGCCCACCAGCGGTATAGTATGACGACCATTTTGTGGACAAGCCTTTGCCGGCCACACGACCAGCTGACGTCGGCTTACTGAGCTTATACTTGTTTTTCATTACGTTCAACGCCCTATTTAAAGGGGTGTCGAAAGGGGAGCTCTGAGACGACCCCGCACTACTGCTTTCATTGTCCTGCGGAAGGAATGTGAACCATTTAGAAATATTGGGGATTAATTAGAATGCAACCATATGGAGCTAATTACGCGGGGGATGTATTCCTTACCAGAACAAGCTCAAGCGCCCTGGTCTTCGGATCCGTGGTAAGCTCCTTTGTTACCGGGTCCTCCTTGTACCGGGCCCTGAGAAAGTTCCTGGTCTGCTTGTCACGGTATTTCTCGAAGCGGGGCGGTAGGCCTTGCTCGGCACGCTCCGCGTCCTCCTTGTCCCATATAGGCTCCGCCACTCTGTAACCGCCGGGACCGAGTTGGTGGACCCCTAAGTTCAACTTCCGCATTTCTTTCCCCCACTGACTTGATTCGGAGGTTGCGCTGCTCTCGCACTTGATCTTGAACTCCTTGTAGTCATCTTCGCTCATCAAAGGATATTTCGCCTTGATCTTCTCATAACTATCACCTTTTTCAATCATTGCCTTCACCGTGCTTTTCCAAGTAGACAGGGCCGTGCTCATCCTCGTGAGGGCGGCACCGTTCACTTTATTCCCTGAGAGGCGTGTGTTTGCAAACTCAGCGGGGAACTTGTATCGTTCGTGCAGCTTCGTGAAGAGGAGGCTGCGCAAATTCCCTCGGTCCTTATGCCTTAGGTTCTCGGTGTTGATCGAGACGGTGCTCCGGAGAATGCACCCGAGCTGAACCGAGTACCCCTTGACTACTTCTTTGGGCGCCGTCGGATGCCCATCGGAGTTCACTTCAGTAAATTCCTCCCTGACAGTGCCGAGCACGCTCGGGCGTCGGTCCTTCCATTGCCTCTTCGGTTGGCTGCCATCTGTGCATGCGCTGCCATCATCAGTGGTGGCATCCGCGGTGCCATCATCAGTGGTGTCATCCCCGACGCCACTAGGGGTAGTGTAGTCAGGATCGTTGTCTTCCACGGCGTCCTCATAGCGGTGAGGTTCTTCCTCCAACTCCTGGGACAGCTCCCAGAATTGCTTGCCGCCCGAACCGCCGGCCTCATCGTTGTGGCCATGTTTCGCTCTAAATAGGAAAAAAGTTTGGTCAAAAAGTTTGGTCTCATCAATTAGGATTTTTTGACACCGAGGCATCCTAAAAGCTAAGCTTTTATCATTTAGGGTTTGTCGATGCCGAGGCACCCTAAAAGCCTAAGCGTACATCATTTAGGTTCTCATCGACAGCGAGGCACCCTATAGAAGCCAAGTTAAGTTTTCATCATTTAGGGTTTATCGATGCCGAGGCACCCTAGGTTGGGCCTAATCACTTGGCACTAATCACTTGGCTCTATTGCCACCTATGTTGGGTTTATCATCTAGGGTTTATCGATGCTAAGGAGAATTCTAAGTTGGGCCTAATCACTTGGCTCTATTGCCACCTATGGTTTAATGCAGCAAGAATGGCGAGGCAGTTGATCCTACTTAACTAAGTACTAAGATACCCCGGCCCATGCATTAGTCGCAAGTACCCCATATGTCCTATTTTTAGCAAAGTCATGCTAAAATTCACGGAAAATTTCAGCATGACCTTTGCTGAAAATAGGACATATGGAGTACCCGAATTTGCCGGAACGGAAGTTAATCGACATTCCGGCAAACTCAAGGGCCTCTCGGGGTACCTGCAAATTCATCACGACACAATGGTCGGAGACAAAACCCAACAACTTTACAAGTCTTTCACAGATTTGTTTGCAAGTTCTGATATGTAATAAAGATGAGCCTCCAATGCTGATTTGTTTGCCTCAAGACAAGATGAACCTCCAATGCAACAAGTAATAAAATGTTTGCAAGTTCTGATATGTTTGCAAGATGAACCTCCAATGCAACAGTCTTAGACATTAGGACACTACAATGATCTACAACCTTATGTAAAGTGCCAACTCCACAGATTTCTTTTTCACAACTTTTATATTATTTCTAGAAGCAACACAACAGGGTTAAACACCAGAAGCTTGAGTTTAATTTGATTAAGCTGCATTGTCTTGAGGCCTGGCTTACTTGTCTTTGTCTGTCAGCCAGCTCATGCATGCATGGGCATCTAACTCACTTGAATCAGATCTGGTTATTAACAGAACAACAGGAGAAAAAAGAAAAAAAATCATATAGAAGCACATATGAGAACATAGTCAAGTCAAGCATTGTGTCAGGTTCTCAACATGAACATGAACATGCATTGACAGTCATATCACCCGGGCTGGGCACCATGCCACTGCCCTAATTAAGCCCTAAAATAAACATTTCTCTTTCCCCTCCCCCCTCCTATCCCTCTATCTCTCTTTCCCAGCTCCAACCCCAAACACAAATTAAACCCTATATTTACTTGTAATTAAGATTCAGCCTTGGATAATCAACATACTCATCTTGAACCCTATATTTACTTGTAATTAAGAGTCCATATCTCTTGACTAGAACCACACCAAACCCATCTTGTGTTATGTATCACACCAAACAGACCAGCAACTGAATACTGGGGCTTTAAGTTGCTTGCAGAGACTAGATAGCTCTACTCATTCTCAGGAGCCAGCACTACATACCTTATCCTATATTTTATTTTACTAGGATATAATAAAGAGCACAGTTTGCAATTAGTCTGTATCTAGTTGCAAACAGGATTGGATCCAGTTTCAGTCCTACATGTCTCTTACCTTGCAGGACAGTGGTAGCAGCACACTGCTTGCAATGGTTAATGTCCAAGATAACTCATTTTCATCTATAAACCATGGACAAATACATGATATAGTGCATTTTTCTTCAGTGTGTCCAGTGCATTTTTTCGTCTATAAACCATGGACAAATACATGTTTGCCAGGCACCAAGTACTCATTGCGTGATTGATGTAACAGTTTAGCGGCTTATTGCGTAGATGAAAAATAAGGACATGTTTTCTGGTAGTGCTATATAAGCAGAAAATTCTCTTTACATGGCACAACAAAGATGAGAAATGCAACACATAGTGATAATTTGCTAGGGGCAGCAAGGATAGGTAAAAGATTAGGTAGGAAATGATACCAGGGAAGTGACGTGGGAAGAAGAGCCGAAGGATGACTACAACGGATGTAATCTAGGCACCAATCTCTCCCCTGCAATTTTGATGTTTGATGATCACAAATTTGATTCAAATGTCTATATCTAATGCTGTACAAGTAAAGCAACAGAGGGACCTAAACCTAGCAAAAGAGAGAAGAAGAGGGCATGGCCGGGAGGGAGGAGAGGAGGAAGAGAGGAGAAGAGAGGCAGAGGGAGGAGGGTTACCTGACCATGATGAGGTGGTGGCCGCAGCGGAGACGACGGAGGGCGGAGACGGTGAGCTTGGGGGAGGCGGGGATAGACGGTGGGGAGGTCACGGGCCTCCTCTCCTGGTGGACGTGGGGCGGCTCCAAGGCTCCAAATCTCCTGCGGGTTTCTAGGGTTTCGAGGGAGGCGAGGGAGACGGCGCTCGGGGGGAGGCGGCGCTCGAGGTGGAGGAAGGGGAGAGGGAGGCGGCGGGGGCACGTGGGCGGCTGCGGCGCAGTGGGTCGGGGCAACGGCGGCGGTGGCGCGGTGGAGGGAGGGACAAGGGAGGGAGCGGCGCGGTGGAGGGAGAGGGACGAAGTGTCTGCCGAGAGGGAGGGACGAGGGAGGGACGGAGTGTATGGATGGGGGAAGATTACTAATGGCGCACCCCCTGGCGGTGCACCATTAGAATGTTTTTTTCATAGCAATGGCGCACCAGCGGGACCGTGCGCCATAAGTATTCTTTTTTTAGATAGCAATGGCGCACTAGCGGGACCGTGCGCCATAAGAATTCTTTTTTTAGATAGCAATGGCGCACCAGCCAGCCGTGCGCCATAAGTAAGATTTTTTTTATTATTTTGTCGCATCTAATAATTTTTTAGAAAATGAATATGAATATGAAACAATAATAAATTTTTATAAAAACAGTAATAATTTTCTAAAAAATATCATCAGATTTGTTATTTGAAAATATATATGAATATAAAAAAATATCATCAAATTTGTTTTTTGAAAATAGAATCAAATTTGTTTTTTGGATTTTTAGTTGCATTCATTTGTGACGGTGGAGCGGGGGAGGGTGCGGGGGGTGCTCGGCGGCGAGGGAGATCTGGCGAGGGGGGATAGCGATCGAGATGGAGGGGGATTGAGATCGAGTGTCCTCATGAATATTCAATATTTTTTCATGAATTCAAAAAGTGCCCATGAAATTTAAAAATATTCATGATAGTTCAAAAAGTGCCCATGAAATACAATCGAGAAATGAAGACTACAATTTAAATACAACCGATCTTAGCTAGCTAGCTATCTGTTCACAATCTTCTTGCCCTTCTTTTTCGCAAATGGAGTTCTTCTGTGGAACGGACGTCCTTTAGGTAGGGTGGTCCTGCTTCTTCTTGTGGTGTATGCTGCTACTTCATCGTCATCGTCATGTTCGATCTTCGGGTCGCCGTACTTGTCGAAGTCTTGCTCATTGGCTACTCCATCCATTCCGATGATCTTCCTTTTGCCTCTCCTCACGACAACACGATTGGGCTTTGACGGGTCCGTAATGAAGAAGCATTGGTCCACTTGGGAAGCCAGTACCCATGGCTCATTTTTCGCGGTGACGTTTGCGCCCACGGTCTTGGATTTGGCTTCAGGAATAACCATGGTGGTGAAATACCGGTCTTCTTTTAGGACGCTCTTGGCCCATCTGACACGGAACATCGGGACCTTCTCTCCAGCGTAGCTCAACTCCCAGATCTCCTCGATCCTTTCGTAGTATCTGTCCTTGTCGTTAACGGTGTAGGATTCCATCATTACCCCGGAGTTCTGATAACCATCGCTCTTCATGTCCTTGTCCTCGGTGTAGAATGTGTAGCCATTGATATCGTACGCCTCATAGGTCATCAGGTTGTGCTCGGCGCCCTGTTACAAGGCGAATATGAGTTGTTCTTCCGCAGAAGAATCCTCATGTAAAGGGTACGACAGAAGCTTCTGCTTGAACCAACGCGTGAAACATGAGTTGTGATCTTTGATTATATCTCCGTTCGTCCTCTGTTGGCCTCGGTCATTGTACGTCTTCTCAGTAAAGGTTTTGTGCTCTACCACCAAGGATCGACCTCATCTATGTGTTGTAGCGTGACTAGGTTTGCTCTTTCAAAGTCGGGGAGTCGACCCTCGAAGTCGACATGCATTTCGCGGCGACCCTCATGGTGACCCCATCTAGCGAGCCTGCCGAGGTGCCTGTTGACGGGTAGACCAATGGGGTTCTCGATGCCTAGATAATTCGTGCAGTAGGAGATGCACTCTTCGGTCAGAAAGCCCCTAGCTATACTTCCCTCTGGACGTGACATGTTGCGAACGTATCCTTTGATGACACCATTCATCCTTTCGAATGGCATCATGCTGTGCAGGAACGTCGGCTCGAGTTGGATGATATCCTCCACGATATGGACCAGCAGATGCACCATAACATCGAAGAATGCGGGCAGGAAGTACATCTCAAGCTCACATAGTATCACCACGATCTCTTCCTGTAGCCTTCTGAGTTGCCTCACGCCAACTGACTTCCGAGAGATGACGTCAAAAAAGTTGCATAGGCCAAATAGTGTTTCACGGACGTGCGCATCCATGATCCCACGGATTGCAACTGGAAGTATCTGCGTCATTAGCACGTGACAGTCGTGAGACTTCATCCCGCTGAACTTCTGCTTCGCTGGGTCTAGGTATCTGCTTATCTTCCCCGCGTAACCGTAAGGAAGTTATACTCCTACGAGGCAGGTGAAAGACTACTCGATCTCGTCCTGACTTAGAGTGAAGCACGTGGGAGGGTAGTCATTTCCGGTCTTCTTGGCCTTTTTGCCTTTGCGACGACTTTTTGTGTCCTGCTTCGCCTCGTCATCATCATCATCATCATCATCATTAGCGTGAAGCTCCTGCCTGATGCCCATTGATTTCAAGTCTGCCCTTGCTTTCGACCCATCTTTGGTCCTCTCTGGCATGTTGAGTAGGGTACCAAGCAGACTCTCGCACACGTTTTTCGTGATATGCATGACATCAAGGCTGTGAGGCACACGGTGGATCTTCCAGTACGACAAGTCCCAGAAAATAGACCTCGTTTTCCATACCTTCAGCAGCGGCTCTGGCGCCTTTCGCTTCTTTCCCGGCTCTGGCGCCTTTTGCTTCTTTCCCGGCAGTGGGCAATCTTTCCAATTTTTCAACAGCTTGTCTATTTCCTCGCTGCTCCTCGTACGCGGGGGTCTTCGGGGTTCGGTTTCACCATCGAACAGATCCTTGCGTTTCCTCCACGGGTCATCATCGCGAAGCCACCTTCGATGTCCCATGAACACGGTTTTCAAAGACCCGGGATCTCTATCTAGCTGGCGATACGTTGTGTCATCCATGCACCTGATGCATCCAGAAAATCCGTGGACCACCTGCCCCGCGAGATATCCGTAACCGAGATAGTCGTGCACCGTCGTGAGCAGTGCGGCTCTCATAGGGAAATATTCTTTCTCTGCGGCGTCCCACGTATTGGCTGGCATTTTCCACATCGTGTCTAGCTCCTCTTTCAGCAGCCCCAGATACAGATTGATGTCGTTCCCTGGTTGTTTCGGCCCTTCAATTAGCATACTCATGTGAATGTACTTCCTCTTCATGCACAACCAGGGGGGAGGTTGTACATCCACACAAACACAAGCCAAGTGCTATGTGTGCTTCTCTGGCTGCCAAATGGATTGACTCCATCAGTGCTCGGGCCCAGCACGATGTTCCTTGGATCGTTCCCAAATTCTGGGTCTTCGAAGTTCAACGCTTGCCATTGGCTCACATCCTTAGGGTGACTCAGCATCTTGTGTTTTTTATTTATCTCTGGATCATTTCCGTCATCTTCCCGCTTCTTCTCCTCCCTATCCGCGTGCCAACGCAGGAGCTTTGCTACCTTAGGGTCCGCGAAATACCGCTGTAGACGAGGAGTGATCGGAAAGTACCACACCACTTTTCGAGGAGCTTTCTTCCTCTTCTTGTATTGAGTGACGCCGCACACCGGACATATGGTAGACTCCGCGTGCTCGTCCCGATAAATGATGCAATTGTTCATGCACACATGGTATTTCACGTGCGGTAAGTCCAGAGGACACACGATTTTCTTCGCCTCCTCGAAACTGGTAGGGCACTTGTTCCCCTTGGGAAGACGTTCGTGCCAGAATGACATGTTCTCTTTGAAGCATGCGTCGGTCATTTTGTATTTTACCTTCATCTCCAGAGCCATGACCGTTACTTTCAGGCGGGTATCCTCGGGCCTGCATCCTTCATACAATGGAGTAAACGCGTCTATCTCCAGTTGATCCAACTTGGCTTTCTCTCGGGCGGCAGCTCTTACGTTATCCGTCTGCTTGAGAAGCAGCTCTTGAATATGAGGGTCCTGCACCCAGCCTCCATCATCGTCTGCTCCGGCATCTTCATCTTCATGATCATGCCCTTCGTCTTAATCTTCCTCATCATCATGTCCGGCATCTTCTACATGATGACTGTGTACAGCATCACCGTCGTGATCATGTCCTGGAGATTCTTCGTCTTCTCGCCCGCCCGAGCCGCGGTGGTTGTCTTGCTGCCCCTCCTCATTTCTTGCCCGGCCCCCATGGACGACTTCATAGTCATCTTCATCACCTTGCCACCGATAGCCATCCATGAAACCACGCAAGAGCAGGTGGTCCCGCACCTGCCCGGAATCCGGGTCCACAATAAGGCTCTTCAGCTTGCATCTTCGACACGGACATCTTATCTCTGTCTCATTCTTTTGAAGCATCTCAGCCTTCGCAGAGCTCAAAAACCTATTCACGATGCCTTCGGTCATCGTGCGGTGTCTGAATACCATCGTCCTATATATCAATCTTTACTTCTCGACCATTTTGAGACTCCTCTTTCATGTCCATGATCCCAGCCGAGACTCTGAATAACATTTGGTCACCAAATCATATAACTCATATAACACTATATCGTCAACCAACATTAAGCGTGCGGACCCTACGGGTTAAGAACTATGTAGACATGACCGAGACACCTCTCCGGTCATTAACCAATAGTTGAACCTGGATGCCCATATTGGTTCCTACATATTCTACGACGATCTTTATAAGTCGAACCATTATGACAATATATAATTCCCTTTGTGCATCGGTATATTACTTGCTTGAGATTAGATCATCGGTATTTGCATACCTAGTTCAATCTCGTTACTGGCAAGTCTCTTTACTCGTACCGTAATGCATCACCTCATAACTAACTCCTTAATCATTTGCTTGCAAGCTTATGATGTGTATTACCGAGAGGGCCGAGAGATACCTCTCTAATACTCGGAGTGAATGATACGTCTCCAATGTATCTATACTTTTTGATTGTTCCATGCTGTTACATTATCAATGTTGGATGTTTTATAATCATTTTATAGTCATTTTTTGGTACTAACCTATTGAAATAGTGCCAAGTGCCAATTGTTGTTTTTTGCATGTTTTTTACATCGCAGAAAAGCAATACCAAACGGAGTCCAAATGCCACGAAACTTTATAGGGATTTTATGGACCAGAAGATACCTAATGGGCCTTAGCTACGCCTGGGGGTGCTGCAAGGAGAGCACAACCAGCCAGGGCACGCCCTGGTGGGTTGTGCCCACCTCGGGTGCCCCCCGGGCCGCCTCTTTGGTCTATAAATACCCCAATATTCCTAAAACCCTAGGGGAGTAGACGGAATATTGATATAGCCGTCGTAGACTCCAGAATCACTAGATCCAATCTAGACACCATCTCAGATGGGGTTCACCACCTCCATTGGTGCCTCTCCGATAATGTGTGAGTAGTTCGTTGTAGACCTTTGGGTCTGTAGTTGGTAGCTAGACGGCTTACTCTCTCTCGCTGAATTCTCAATACAATGGTCTCTTGGAGATCCATAGGATGTAACTCTTGTTGTGGTGTGTTTGTTGGGATCTGATGATCTTTGAGTTTATGATCAGTTATATCTTTTTATATCCATGAAGGTATTTGAGTTTCTTTGATCTCTTTTATGCATGATCTCTTATAGCCTCATATTTCTTCTCCGATATTTGGGTTTTGTTTGGCCAACTTGATCTATTTATCTTGCAATGGGAAGAGGTGCTTTGTAGTGGGTTCGATCTTACGGTGCTTGATCCTAGTGACAGAAAGGGACCCGACACGTATGAATCGTTTCTACTAAGGATAAAACGCTGGGGTTTGTCTCTACATAGATAGATCTTGTCTACATCATGTCATCGTTCTTATTGCATTACTCCATTTCTTCATGAACTTAATACACTAGATGCATGCTGGATAGCGTTCAATGTGTGGAGTAATAGTAGTAGATGCAGGCAGGATTCGGTCTACTAATCCTGGACATGATGCCTATATAATGATCATTGCCTAGATATCGTCATGATTATTTGAAGTTCTATCAACTGCCCAACAGTAATTTGTTCACCCACCGTTTGCTATTTTTCTCGAGAGAAGCCACTAGTGAAACCTACGGCCCCCGGGTCTCTTTCTCATATATCTTCCTTTGCGATCTATTTTCCTTTGCATTTGTTTTCAGATCTATTAAACCAAAAATACAAAAATACTTTGCTATACTTTATTTTATTTGCGATCTATTTATTCAATCTATTACAATTTTCTCCCGTTCACGCACCAATTTCTAGCGCCGTTACCCGAAAGGGATTGACAACCCATTTAACACGTCGGGTTGCGAGTGGTTGTTATATGTGTGCAGGGGATGTTTACGTTGTGTTGCTTGGTTCTCCCACTGGTTCGATAACCTTGGTTTCATCACTGAGGAAAATACCTACCGTCGTTGTGCTTCATCATCCCTTCCTCTTTGGGGAAATACCGACGTAGTCCTAGCCGACATCGGTGACATATCCTAATCTCGATCTATGCCAAATCAACAAACACCTTCGGAGATACCTTTAGAGCATCTTTATGATCACCCCATTATGTTGTGACATTTGATAGCACACGAGGAATTCCTCCAGTATCCAGGAGATGCATAATCTCATAGTCGAAGGAATATGTATTTGACATGAAGAAAGCAATAGCAATAAACTGAATGATCAATATGCTAAGCTAATGGATCTGTCTTGTCCTTCACATCATTCTCCTAATGATGTGATCTCGTTATCAAATGACAACACATGTCTATGGTTAGGAAACCTTAACCATCTTTGATCAACGACCTAGTCTAGTAGAGGCTTAGTAGGGACACGATATTTGTTTATATATCACACATGTATTTAAGTTTCTGGTCAATACAAGTCTAGTATGAATAATAAACCTTTATCATGAATAAGGAAATATAAAATAACAACTTTATTATTGCCTCTAGGGCATATTTCCTTCAGTCTCCCACTTGCACTAGAGTCAATAATCTAGTTCACATGGCCATGTGATTAACACCAATAGTTCACACCGCCATGTGACCAACACCCAAAGAGTTTACTAGAGTCAATAATCTAGTTGACATCGCCATGTGATTAAGACTTAAAGAGTACTAAGGTGCGATCATGTATTTCTTATGAGAGAAGATTAGTCAATGGGTCTGTGACATTCAGATCCGTATGTATTTTGCAAATTTATATGTCTACAATGCTCTTCATGAAGCTACTTTAGGTAATTGATCCCACTTTCAATATGTATGCCAGATTGAGACTCAGGAGTCATCCGTATCAGTGTCAAAAGCTTGCATCGAGGTAACGTTATGGCAAACTCTTTATTACCTTCATAACCGAGAAATATTTCCTTAGTCCTCTTAGGTAACTAAGGATAATTTTGACCGCCGTCCAGTGATCTACTCCTGGATCACTATTGTACCCCCTTGCCAAACTCATGGCAAGGTACATAATAGGTCTGGTACACAGCATGGCATACTTTCTATAACCTATGGCTGAGGCATGGGGAATGACTTTCATTCTCTCTCTATCTTCTGTCGTGGTCGGGCTTTGAGTCTTACTTAACTTCACATCTTGCAACACAGGTAAGAACCCTTTCTTTGACTGATCCATTTTGAATTTCTTCAAAACTTTGTTAAGGTATGTGCTTTATGAAACTCCTATTAAGCATTTCGATCTATCTCTATAGATCTTGATGCCCAATATATAAGTAGCTTACCCAAGGTCTTTCATTGAAAAATTCTTATTCAAGTATCCTTTTATGCTATCCATAAATTCTATATCATTTACAATCAACAATATGTCGTCCACATATAATATCAGAAATGCTACAAAGCTCCCACTCACTTTCTAGTAAATACAAGATTCACCGTAAGTATGTATAAAACCATATGCTTTGATCATCTCATCAAAGTGTATATTCCAATGCTTACACTAGTCCAAAGATGGATCAACAAAACCTTCTGTTTGCCTCATATGCAACTCTTCTTTAAGATGTCCATTAAGGAATGTAGTTTTGACATCCATTCGCTAGATTTCGTAATGATAAAATGCGGCAATTGCTAACATGATTCGGACGGACTTACGCATCGCTACAGGTGAGAAAGTCTCATCGTAGTCAACCCCTTGAACTTATTCAAAACCTTTTGCGACAAGTCGTGCTTTGTAGACAATAACATTACCATCAGTGCCAGTCTTCTTCTTGAAGATCCATTTATTCTCTATGGCTTGCTGATCATCGAGCAAGGCCACCAAAGTCCACACTTTGTTCTCATACGTGGATCCTATCTCAGATTTCAAGGCCTCAAGCCATCTGTCAGAATCTGGGCTCATCATAGCTTCTTCATAGTTTGTAGGTTCGCCTTGGTCTAGTAATACGACTTCTAGGACAGGATTACCATACCACTCTGGTGTTGTGCTCTAGTCGGCCTACGAGGTTCAGTAGCAACTTGATCTGAAGTTTCATGATCATTATCATTTGCTTCCTCTTTAGTTGGTGTAGGCATCACGGGAACGGATTTCTTTAACGTGCTACTTTCCAATTGATGAGAAGGTACAATTAGCTCATCAAGTTCTACTTTCCTCCCAGTCACTTCTTTCAAGAGAAACTCCTTCTCTAGAAAGGATCCATTCTTGGCAACAAAGATCTTGCCTTCGGATCTGTGGCAGAAGGTGTACCCAATTGTTTCCTTAGGGTATCCTATGAAGACACACTTCTTCGATTTGGGTTCGAGCTTATCAAGATGAAGCCTTTTGAAAAAAGTGTGGCAACCCCAAAGTTTAAGAAACGACAAATTAGGTTTCTTGCCAAACCACGGTTCATATGGTGTCGTCTCAACAGATTTAGACGGAGCCCTATTTAACGTGAATGCGGTTGTCTCTAATGCATAACCCCAAAACGATAGTGGTAAATCAATAAGAAACATCATAGATCGCACCATATCTAATAACGTATGGTTACAATGTTCAAACACACCATTGCGTTGTGGTTTTCCAGGTGGCGTGAGTTGTGCAACAATTCCACATTGTTTTAAATGAAGGCCAAACTCGTAACTCAAATATTCACCCCCACGATCAGATCGTAGAAACTTTTTTTATGATGATGTCGGGGAAAACGAAACCTACGGGATCATGAGGAATCCCTTTTTGCTACAGTTGGCGGGCGCGAGGCTGTTGAAAGAGCGGGATTGAGAGATCAACGCAGGGGGATTATCCAGGTTCGGGCCGTAAGTGATGTGTAGTACCCTAGTCCTACTGGTTTTTGTTTATTTGGTGTTCTTGGACTAGCTACAAGGCGTGCAGGGTCCAAAAAATCCGAATCCCCTCTTCAGTACGCCACGGGCCTCCTTTTATAGTCAAAGGGGCTGCCAAAGTGGCACACAGGAGGTGGAAAGCTATACAGTAATCTAGTCTATCTCCTGGCACCGTAGGACAAACACATTTAATGCGCTGCCGACGTGCTCTTCTTGCTTTATCGGGGACGACAAGGAAGCTCGTCCCAGCTGTTGTCGCCTCACCTGGCTTCGACGCGCGTCTGGACTGACGAGGCTTGTAGCGCCACGCTGGCTGGCTGCTGAGTTAGTGCGGTGGCAGAGTCTTCAGGAAGATCTGCATGCCACCACGCAGGTGCTTGCCGAGTCGGCCTAGAGGCCACACATCGCCACGCAGGCCCTACCTAGCTAGTGGGCTGGCAGCTGCATCAGAACGGCGGTGGAGTCTTGGCAGATGTGGGCCTAGCTGCGGCCTAGTGGATGTTTTCGGCAAGAGTCTTGCCGGGGCCCCGGCAAGGGTCTTTCCGTGGCATCGTGGTCTTTCCCGGCAAGGGTCTCGCTGGGGGTCTCGTGGGTATCCTTGGCAAGGATCTTGCCGAGGATCGTCGTCTTCTGGTTGTCATCTAGTCTTGTGTGCTTGTGGTCTCCACAAAGATCTGCATGCCACCATGGAGGTGCCTCCCGAGCCTCAGTTCCAAAGTGGTCGATGGTGTTGGAACCCTTGGGCTCAAGGGTGGCGGCTCTGCTGGTGTTTGGCAAGTTTCCCTGGCAAGGTTCTTGCCGGGGCTGTGGAGGCCACCCCGGCAAGGGCCTTGCCTGGGGGGGGGGGGTCACATCGCCCTTCTGCTCTTCGTGTTTCTGGCTTGGCGTTGCTCTGGTTATCTTGTGGCTGTGCTTCCTTCCTACGCCCCTGCTAGGTGTGGCCGCAGGCCCAGCTCCAACTGCCCAGCTCCAACTGCCGCAGGCCCATTGTTGTGCACCGACAGGAGCCCCCAGGTCTGGGCCATACATACGCACGACACGTTGTTGGGCTAGGCCCAAAACGGTGTGTGGGCATGCGGGGCCGGGTTGTATTGCTATCACTCCCTCACCCGTCGCACTTCCCCACGACCCGCGTTGAATGCAAGACGTGGGGGTCGTGCGTGACGTGGGGGTCATGCGTGCACTACAAAAAAAAAAGACACATCTGTGACATTTTGGGCCGAACGATTTTTTTTCTCTCATACTTATGACACTTGTATGACGATAATTATGACAAAATCCGGTATCATCATAGATGTGGTGGGCTCCTACTTCTATGACAAAAAATCATGACAGAAAATGGGCTTTTCGTCCTGGGCAGGCCGAAGACGCAACTGCATGACATTCTTTGGGTCGTCCATGACGGAGAAAACCGTGGTAGTAGCGAGGGCGAGGAAAATATCAGGGGAGTTCCCGGTTACGGTGGGTGGTCGGGGGCCGAGCGATGCACGTTTCTCTCATACGTACGTGCGTGTGTGCGAGGCGTTGCGCTCTAACTGAACCCGAGCGATTGCACTGCAGGCTACGCGTTACTGAACCCGAGCGATCGATCGATCCCTTGCTGTTAACTGAACCAGAGTGATTCTTCACTACTGCTGCTAACTGAAGCCAATCGAATACAACTTCCTCCTTCCCTGGATGAACAGTGAGCATTGTTGAGGGGGTTTCGATGAACAGTTCCCGGTGGGGGGTTGGATGAACAGGAACCCGTGGTAGTAGAGGTAGTTGCCGCTGGATGAACAGTACCCTAATCGATCGAGCCGGTGGATTAACAGGACCCCGTGGAGGGCCAGATGAACAGGACCCCGTGGAGGGCCGGATGAATAGGACCCCGTGGGGGGCTGGTTGAATAGTAGCCGGTGGAGGGCTGGTTGAACAGTAGCCGGTGGAGGGCTAGATGAACAGTAGCCTGTGGAGGGGTAGTTGAACAGGAACCCCGTGGAGAGGGCTGGTTGAATACTAGCCGGTGGAGGAGCGCACGGTGGAGGCTGGATGAACAGGAGCCCGTGGATGAACAGTCACAGGTTGAGGCTGGAGGAGGTCGACGGTAGATGAACAGTAGCCCATGGAGGCAGTCGACGGTGGAGATGAACAATATCCCGTGGAGTCCCGTTTTGCGGTACGCCACACCCCTCCCGATGAACAGGACCCCCGTTTCGACCGTAGCGCTCGAACACAAGTCCGTTTCCTCCGTTTTGCGGTACACCACACCCCTCCCGATCAATAGGACCCCATTTCGACTGTAGGAGGTCTGTTTCCTCCGTTTTGCGATATGCCAGATCCCTCTCGATGAACGGGATCCCGTTTAAACCGTGGCCGGTCAAACACAAGGCCGTTTCCTCCGTTCTGCGGTACGCCATGCTTCGTTTCCATCGCCTGTTCCGTCCAAGCCGGTTAGCTCCCGATGAACAACACATGTTCCGTTGCCTCCCGATGAACACAACGCATTCTGTTGCCTCCCTATGAACACGACGACAAAGCAGTTTCTTCGTTCCGACCCAGCCACAACCATGTACACAAGCCCTGGCCGTACGTATGCGCGAGTAGGCGTTCGATACCCCGTCTGTATGTACGTATGTGGCCGTATTTACTTTTTGCACCCTGGCCGCTGTACGTACGTGTACATGCTATGTGCGCGCCTCTAGTACGACACATGCACGCCTCTACTATGACATGTGCCCTTACTTGCACGGCCACGGTTCATCGATGCGGCCAGCAGACAGACCGATCGTATGTACATACACGTTCGCAACCAGAATGACAACGCTACATACGCTTCGATCAGGTGGGTCCCGACTATCAGGCACTTCCTTGCGTGCGAAGATGTAGCTGGTGGGTCCTAGCAGTCAGGGGGAGAAAACATTATTTTTCAGGGTAAAAGGATGCAGTTGCATGCATGCGTCCATGGGCGTGGTGCGTCCCCACTATCAGCCTCTCACGTACAGTCATCTTCTGATGACTCTCGGTTGTTGACCACGTTGACCACACCGTGCCGAGTGCACCGAGGCCGGTGGACAACGGCGAGGCCCCAAACTGGAACGACCCGGAGATGGGGAAGACGCGACAGTGGAGTCGCAGATGGAGAGGAGTGGGAAACTTGACTGGTTCGGGTGCACGGCAGCACTACCGCGGTGCCGTCCACGGGAGACAGGAGCAAGAATAGAGGCTGAAGAAGGAGCATGGCTGTTGGATTAACATCCAACGGTCCAGCTGCTAGAATCATTTGTTGATTAAGTTGACAAAGACCTGCGTACATGTCCGCTTAGTAGGCCCACAAGTCAACCACCAAATTTGATGGGTCCTAGCTGTCAACAGGAGGAATAATTTTTTCACATAACAAGGAGGCACTTCATTCCGTGCGAAGATACAGCCGGCGGGGCCCAGCTATTAGGGGGAGGAAACATTTTTTTTAGCTTAATAAGGAGGAACTTTCCTTGTGTGGGACCATGGACCTTGTGGGTTCCAGCCGTCAGGCTCTCCACGTACTGTCCTCTTCCAATGACTCTCATTTGTTGACCATGGCGCACCGAGCGCAGCGAGGCGATGGACGACGGCAAGGCCCCGGATGGGAATGACCCGAGGATGGGAAGACGCGGTAATGGAGTCGCAGATTGAGATGAGGAGAAGGGTTATAACTGGTTCTAGTGCGGCGTGGGGCTGCAGTCGGTGGAGAATAACAGGAGGTGAGGAGGGGTGGAGGGATAGCCTGGCCGGTGGTGGGGTAGTGCTTCGCAGCGATGCCTGCTAAGCAAAGCCGCTAGCCGCCGGAGGCCGGACCAGGCGGTCCCGGCAACGCTGGAGGAAGAAGACAAGAGATTGAAGGTGCATGCCGGCCATTGGATATAAATCCAATGGCTGTGGATGTAATAATCATTTTTGACCAAGTTGACAACGCCCTGCGTAGGCTTCGACCTATTGGTCCCACATGTTAGCCTGCAAAAATGTGGCATATATTTAACCCATGTTTTGTCCATTTGCTGGGCTGGGTGAACAAATAATTTCACGTCCATGCGGCCCATTTATATTTTCTAAGAAATCCCAGCCCATTTGCACTTTCTTGAAATACACGAATTAGCTGGGCTCGTTCTATATATAATGTTAGGTTAGAAGGAGCAATTAATATCATAAAATAAACTGGAGTGACACAGTTTTTATATATAAAATTAAGAAATTAGCAAGTTATTGCTCAAAATAAAAATGAGCAAGTTATTATTACATTGGTCCTTAAAATCTTCGAAATTTTTTGTACGCAATCACCAGTATTTTCCTTGCCTATGAGTCAAAAACAACGAGGATTTTCCTTCCCAAGTTCTATCAAACATTTACTTTTATAAGTTAATAACACGTGGGATGTTTTTATAATCTATATATAAGTCTCTATAAAATATAAGATAATAGTAATAATATAAATATATATAATGTGGTTAGAAGGGAAAACATAAATTGGAGAGAGCATTATTATTATTATTATTATTATTATATATAGATAAATAGAACAGAGATCTGCGTTTTACTAAGAAAAATACATTGGATTGCCGATCTTTAAGAAAAAGCCCATAGGCCGATATGGACCTAAAAAATAAGTTCAAACCACTGTGTCTGTATGCTGTGGGCTACGCATGTTATAAAAAACCTAGGCCTAGCTGATACTTGTTCGCCCTCTGGAAAAAATGATACCAGCTAGATCCCCAAGCGAACTGGATTAAAGATGGGGCCGGCGGTGCGATGAAGAAGCACATCATGAGTGATTTTTTTCTTTGGTGGATGGCTCTCGATGGCGTTTTTTACCGGCTTCTGCACCATACAACTTGTATTTTGAGCCTCCCAGTCCGCTGTGGACCAGCAGCCCATTTGCTGGGTGGGCCAACCTACAGAAACCAGCACTCGATTTTCCATCAAGCCCCAAAAACAACACAGTACTATGTTTGTTTTGAGGCCGAAAACATTACGACAGGGGTTGAGCGGGGGAGGGGGGAAGACAGAGAAAAAAGATAAAAAAGAGTTGATCTGCCGTTGCTACCCTAACAAAGTAGGTGCAATTCTTCTCGGGAAGATGGTGTGCCGTTGACACCCACACGTCACAAATCCCACAGTAGGCATACTAAATAGTTCACACACAAGTACAACAGAAAAGGTAAACATTCGTATCAAACTCAGGTTCACAGGACACGTTCATATTCATAGCCAACATTCACAATCAACAACTCAAAAGATTCATATATACACAAGTTCAGCATGTCTATGCATCCAAATGATTGATAGATCACACGACAATATTCACAGATAATTCACAAAAAGATTCAGATATACACATGTTCAGTATGTTTATGCATCCAAATGATTGAGATCACAACAAATATCATCCATGGACGAACTTTAATTACCTAGGGTACAGACTGGTAAATGGTGTTCAGTCGGAGGTACTTCTTGCTAAAATTAATGCTTGTACGAGTAAACTTTCGAGTACATAAGACAATCTGAACTTTGCTTATAGGTTTATCCTCAAATAGTAGCCTCGTGCCGAGGGAGGTTTGAGCAACTTGGCCACTACTTTCATCCAACTAGTTTACTGGCTCATCTTGGTCCTGTAGCTCGCCAAAATTCTACATTGCAGACAAGAAAGGAGGCGGTTGAGAAAATGAACCACCCAAATTTTTTGTGCAGTTCAACTGAAATGGAGCATCCCTAGCGTGCAGACTGATTAGGTGCTAGATGAATATACGGGTCAACCAACTTGTCTGGAATCTTTAGACTCCATGCCATACAGTTCGCTACCATATGTGCCGATAACCAAAAGGCACAAGTTGGGACCAAAGACTGGACTGCGTTTTTCTGGGCTATGCGCCAAGCAATATTTTTGGCGTTCACTCTCCTAATACTTGGAGTTTGACAACTGGTTGACGCCGGTTGATACTCGAATGAATATAGGCACTTCTTCTTGTCAACATCGATGCTTGTCTGAGTGAACTTTGGAGTACATAGCAGAGCTATAAGTACCTGTCCATCTGATCTTTTTGTGCAGTTCTACTGAAATCACCCAATGTAATGATTTGCCTGCGAGTTCAGGCTCCAAGTTACTCCTTTATGAAATCGGCAAACAGTAGCACAATACCAAATTACCAATACATATGACAAGCACAATAATCAGGATAAAGACCAGTACCAACCTGTGTGAGGTAGCATATCAATTACTATTTCCTTTGATTGGAAGCCGAGATAAGCCAAGCGACTGACAGCAAAGGAAGAATGCAAGCCGAGATTAGCGACTGATAGGAAAGGAAGGAAGTTGTCGAGGCAATGAAGCACCCAAAGTTTTTGTGCAGTTCCACCAAAATCGAGCATCCCTGTTGGCACATATATTGAGAGAGTGAGATTACTGTAATAGTGGGACTAGTTGATGAAACATACACTAACAAATAGAAGCACCCTCATTATCTTAATGGGTAAAGTTAGCAACATAGTAGTCTTGCTTAAAGAGAGGTATTTGTTTATTTAATCAGTGCCAATTAGCTCAACACTCAAAGCATTGCCATGTATCATAGGTTGCAAAACTTTAACGTGCAAAGATAAAGGAGTTTCTCATGACAGTAGCACGATACAAATAGAGATGACAGCAAACTAATATGGATGAAGGCCATAGGCCGGTACCAACATGAGCAAAAAAGCTTATTCATGTAGTCCCAGAAGAGATGATAAAGCACTCACTGTAATCACTCAATAGTATATATTTTTGTGCCCTTCAAATGTATGGTTGAAATCACTCTTGTTTACCAATGCTGAGATTATATCAAAATATTATCAAGAACTTCCAGCAGAGTTAAAGCACTGGCTGGGGTACAGTTCATTGTATTGTCTTGTGTAGTTCCACTAAAATGTATGATTGGCACAACATGATCCCTGTTTGCACAAGTAGGAACAAGGTGAAACCTTCATTAGCTTAGTGAGAAAGGATAGAAAGACATTAGCATATTACTCTACCAGTAGCATCAAATTCATCATGGACAATACACAGAAGTGGAAGGGCTCCCTAGAGGATCGTCTCACATGTAAGGTAGACATTGCCGGAGCCCTTGAATGGCCTCGACTGAGGCCTCGGCTTCAGCAATATCACATTGGCACTATTTATTCCTCTTCTTCTTCCTCTTCATGCTATGTTTCTCTTTCTCCTCACCACTTGGTGAAACCAAGTACATGATTGGCCTTCTATTTCAAAATTGGGTTTGTCAGTGAGGGAGTACAAGTGTACTAGCAAGCAATAGCATTATTTTCTCATGGCAGTCACAAAATAGAGATGAACACATGCATTAAATATCATTCTTTCCTAAACGAAGGTTATGGTGCCAATATGGATGATGAGGATTGGAACACAAATCTTCCTTTGTGCAGTTCCACCGAAATGAACCAACTATTCCATTCTGACATTCCAGTTAAACAACACAAAAGTCACTTCTTTTAAGAAGTGTTGTGCAGTGCACCAAAAGGTCACAACAGTAACCAGGTGAAATGGATTCCCCTGTTTGCACAAATAGCTACAGACAAAACAGTCAAAGTCTCAAACAATTATAGGAAAAAACATTTGGCTAAACTTGTCATAGCTTATAACAGTGGCATGGCTTCATTTTACCAAGGGCATTAGATTAATAACAGCTAAATATTTGGTATAAGGGCATGGGACAGTGGGTGCACCAGCAGTCCAGCACCATGTACCTAAACCGGGGCATAAGGTGGTGATTCAGAGTTTGTTGCCCCGAGAAACAAACATCCAAGAAACATATCTGGGTTGGTCCCATTTTTGTTCACTCTAGCCACCTACTCCTATGTTTTTTGGAAATGGAGGCGTGCCCCCGGCCTCTGCATCATAATGATGCATGCAGCCATCTTATGCGTGGATAGAAAATCTAGTCCTGGTCATACCACAGTGTACATCATTTCCCCTATATTTCCCTTTTCGACTAAGAGACCGGTTGGATGGCCAGTCTGTACTACTTTCACCCCCTATCCTTCCTGTTTGTACCAAGTCCGATGCACATACTAAATTCCCCCACCCCCACTTTATTTCTTGTTTGAACCAAGTACAAGATTCGACTCCATGAAGTAGCTTTACCACTAACAATAGAAAAAAGGTGACGTTGGACCATCCAATCGAGAGGGGCTGAGATGGAGAAAATGATGCACATGCAGCAACGTAGCGACCTGGGGAAGTAGAGCTACGGCGGTTTCGAAGGAAGATATACCTGAAGGTCGTCAGGATGTGGATAGGTGGGCGGCGAGAGGTCGAATCCGCCCACACTAGGGCAACGACGAAGGGATCGGAGGACCTCCCGCGCCGGCGCTCGGCCAGAGATAACGGTGCGGCCGGTAGTGGGTCCCTCCCTCACTGTCCACGACAGCCTAAACGCTGCCCCTCCTCCCCTTCACCGGTGGAGGGGGATACGTCCAGATCTGTAACCAGCGATGAGGATAGAAAGACAGTGTTTTTTGAAGGGAGAAAGATAGTATTACCACCGCTATCTTGTTTAGATCTGGAGAGGATGAGAGTGTGTGAATAGAGCAACCCTAGCAAGCAAGCGCGAAGGCTCCGGCCTATATATACGTAGTGGGGTAGTTTTCCTTTTTCACTCCATCAAAAAAATTGTTTCAAATTGTGTACGTGCCAGGTCGCCGTTTTTCAGTTGTTGATTGTTTTTTGAAATAGCTACACGCTTATTCCAAGTGGTGTTACGGTGTGCCAGGTCGTGCTTTGTATCGTTCAAGTCGGGTACAAGACCCTCCATTAAATGAACAACCACTCCCTCGTAAAAATTGTGAACAAGCTCACGGCTAAAATTATCGGAAACGTGGGCTGCTCCAACATGCATTATTATTTATATTTTCTACTCCCTCCGTTCCTAAGTATAAGTCTTTTTAGAAATTTCAAATGGACTACAACATACAGATGTATGTAGACATATTTTAAAGTATGGATTCATTCATTTTGCTCCGTATGTAGTCACTTGTTAGAATCTCTAAAAAGACTTATATTTGGGAACGGATGGAGTATGTGGGAGTATCCTCAAAACAAAATGTGAGAGTACAATATTTATTGGGCCCCTTTGTAATTGGTGCTAAATTTTGACCAAAGATTTAACTAACAAAATGTTAGTGCATGTTACCAAAAATTATATCGTTTGATTCGTATTTGAATGTAGTTTTCAATGATGTAGGGGCTGTTTGGTTTCTAGCCACATATTCCACACTTTGCCACACCTCACCTTAGGAAAATTTGACCAAGTTAGGTGGGTGCTTGGTTCTAGCCACACCTAAGACAAGAATTTTTCATTAGCAGTGAACCCCACATGTCATAGACACAAAAAGTGTGGCAAGATTCCCTTAGGCAAGACAAAGTGGGTCTAACAATTTGAGCAACTCAAGTTAGGCAAGTGTGGCAAAAATAATGTGGCAACATAAGACAAACATAGTCACAATCCAAACAGCCCCGTAATTTTTTGTGACATGCATGAACATTTGGCTAGTTAGATTTATAGTAAAAATTTGGCAAGGTGCATCAAATCCACACATGCAAGTATCAAAAGGAAAGTCACGACATGCATGCATGCGTTGTACTCCCTTTGTTTCCAAATATAAGTCTTTTTAGAGATTGCAACAAGTGATTACATACAAAGCAAAATGAGTGAATCTACACTCTAAAATATGTCTACATACATTTGTATGTTGTAGTCCATTTGAAATGTCTAAAAGACTTATATTTAGGAATGCAGGGAGTAACTAATGCATCGGTAAACACAAATTATTGAAATATATCAAGTGCAATGCTTTGATGTGTCGCGTCAACTCGTACAAGACTGATAAGTTTGATTACTACAACACCCTCTCGCCTTAACAGCACCTGCCTTTGGCTGCATGACAGGTGGGCCACCGACTTGTTGGGCCCACCTGTCATAGAGGCAAAGGTAGGAGCAGTAAGTCAATGAAGCTGCATCCCTCCCTCGCCCATGAGCATGGTGGCCGGCAGGACTAGGAGAAGCTTTCATTCTCTACACACTCTCCCTCCCGCATGCGGTGGACATGTAGCAGTTAAGTCGGTGTCAGATGGCCATAAGCATACCGTAGTACTCCTCCACTACAGTAGTACTCCATCATTGTTCGACTTCCCGAAGAGGCGAAGAGCCAAGCGCAGCCCGGACGCTCGTGTGATAGTTTCATGTGTAGAGTAGTCTAGGATAGCATGTCCCGTGCCTGTAAGCTTAAAATCGTTGGGGTCGGCTCCATGTTTTTTTTTGATTAAAATAATCTTGTGGCCCTACCTATCATCCCGGTGATTCTATATTGCATGCTCATCTGGTCAAGACAGGAATATATATTTTAATTTGTGGTGGGGTAAATGTTAGAGGTTGCAGCAAATGGGGAGTATTGTACACTTCGGGTCTTTCAGCCAAGTTTAGAGGCAACCATGTGGGGCCAGGCTATGATGTGTCGCGTCAACTCGTACAACGAGGAGAAGCTTGATTTTACTACTACACGCCTTGTCCCTTGCCCATGTGCGCGGTGGCTATCCCTCCCGCATGTGGTGGACGGACATGCAACAGTGGATTCGATACTACTGTAGAAGTAGTAGTAACATCATTGTTCGTCTTCTCGAAGAGGCGAAGAGCCAAGCGCAACCCGGACATGGCAGTTGTGAATGCTTGCGTGGTAGTCTTTGTGTAGGGGTGGGGCGTGGTGCGGAGCCTTGGAGCACGCATATAGCCAGGCTCTTGCATGAGACAAAATTGCTACTTGAGCCCACTATTGTAGTACTAGTACTTGCTACTATAGCCCTATAAACCGGAAAGGAGTATTTGCCTTTCTAGAGATTTCACCTCGTGCAGTACTAGCTCAAATATCAAATCTCATCAACCAAGGCATTTTGTGATTGGAGGAATGTATCTCGTACTTTACAAAGAGTTGCCGGCGGTGTGGCCGTCATGACCCGTCATATCACAAAACCCACTTTTACCAGCAGTGGTAAAGTGGCCTCGAAGTTGGACTGGATGAAGCAACCATCATTTCACTGGAACGCTCGTTGAAGCCCATTCTCACCTTTCTTGAAGAAAACCTCACTCAGGCTACTCACTTCTCCCATTTTTCTTCTGTACCGACGAAGGAATGGTGGGCGAATTAGTGATGCTGCTTTATTTTCATTCCAAGAATCTTCTTTTTGCGAAGCACCGACCGATTCTCACAGCCTATTCTTTTCCCGTTTTCATTGCGATTGTGGTTTCCTTTCGATTGCTTTTTGTTTGTCAGTTCATTGATGGATCCTGGAGCACTAGCCAAAGAGTTGCTAGCGGACAACCCACTTGAGACAGTGATCTCCAGGAAGCGAGCACCGACCAACGAGTGGACCATGTTGGCGGGCCAACCCATGGAGACGAAGAACTCCAAGAAACAAGCACTGGCCAAAGAGTTGATGACGTTGGCGGACGAACTCCTCAAAGAAAGTTGGACGAACAACAAGGGCCCCACCGTGCCTACCCTAGAAACTCTAATGGCCACCTATGCGAGGCTCAAGGCCGAGTTTGAGGAGATAGTCGCTGTTTAGAAGCAGTATTCCCCTGGCAAGGTGATGGCCCCCATCAAGGACGAGGAGATGGCCCCCGGAGGGATGGGATCCCCCGGTGAGCTGCACAAGGTAAAAAATAATGGCTTACCATAGTTGTGGTTTTTGATTATTTGCAATGTGCTTGCTAATATGTTTGGGTTGTGCAGGTGCCGGTGGACGTCCTTGATGATTCCGATGTCGCGGCCCGTCCTGTGGAGAATGCCCCAGAGATCGTTTTCGATGTTGCGGTCCGTCCTGTTGACATCGCCCCGGAGATCGATTCTGATGCCATTGTCCATCCCGTGGATAGCGCCCCAGAGATCGATTCCGATGTCGCGGTCAGTCCTATGGACATCGCCCCAGAGATCGATTCCCATGCCACTGTTCGTGCTGTGGTTATTGCCCGAGAGATCGATGACAAGAAATAGTTGGTCGCGTTAATCCTTCAGGGTAGTTTGCATTGCCCTGTGTTTAATTACCAGAACGACGCATGTTATCAAACCATCTTAGGGCTAGTGCACTGTCTTGTGTGGGCGGTACTTGCTACTTTTGTTTGATAGTGAATCATGCGAACCCTCTCCGAGTTATGGAAACAGATTTATCCTCACCATCTTTTGATGTAATATATCGCATGCTTAGATGTAAGTTCGAACTGTTTATCATATCAGTAGGGCTTGTTTGATGATTCTTGGTGTTGGTAGGCTAGCTACTATGCCAGCTATAGTACTTGCAAAACACTCACCGAAGATAAATGTTGGGGCTGATGAGCTCATGGTACGCTTATACTTATTCGCTGTCGATCGGCCAATAGCCCAAGCTCCTAAAATTGTAGGCTTAGCGATCGATCAGACAATAGTCGACATGCATACATTCAGGCCTCATTTGGTTCATAGGGTAGGAAAATCATAGAAAAAGTATAGAGACGTACAACACAAAATCATAGTAGTACAGAGAAATACTCCCTCCGTTCCAAAATAGATGACTCAACTTTGTACTACTAACAGTACAAATCCTAGGCGGGCTAGTTTGGCCATGTGGGTTTCAGTGATATGACGTGGTATAGTGTCGTCCAGTCTTCGCATGTGGTAGCAGTATTGCGGGTATAGTAAGTTTTCTTGAAGAAGCGGAATTCAACAAAGTCATGATGGTTCCTTCATCCGACCAATAGCAGGAAAGGTTGGGCCTGCGCTACGACCGGGGTGGACCAGGATAATTTTGGTCATGGCAGGTGGACCAGGATGGTCGACGTCCCACATGTCGACGTCCCAGGAAGATCTACAACCAAGTATTTTCTGATATAGAGGACGAGCAATGAGTATTCATTGTTTAATTTTGATGAAAGCTTTTGTCTCCACTGTTACGACGGAGGAGTGTGAAACACGGCAGCCCAGTGAACTAGGCATGTGCACCACTCCCTCCTTCCTCATGTAATACTACCATAGTTTTGACTATAAGGTTGGCTATAAAGGTTACAACTTTTTCTCACCTTCTCTCTATCTATTTCCTCTCAAATGTTTTTTAGCTTTCTTTTTTTATACACAATTGTTTTTTATGCCTCTTTTTTAGAATTAGTTTTTTATACCTAGGAGCCCGTGTAGAGACGGGCTCTTGTAGAGCCCACTCCTTGACTTTGTCAATGCCTCTCTCTCCTCCACATAAGCGGGCTTATAGGCCAGTATTTCACTGGTACTACTTGCTATGAATGCGGGCAGCTGGCGTCTAAGGGGGGAGGGCTTGGAAGCGGTCCGGACTCCCGCATGGCCCACCTCACATTATCACCATATATTTCTTGGAGTCCGTGCACGGCGGGTGGGCAATCTCTTCTCCCTCCCCTGTCTCTCTCTTCTCAGCCGATGCCCGCCGAGCGATTAGATTTCGGCTATCAACGGTTTATTCAGTTGCAGTCCCACATGTCAGTGAAATTGCAACACAACGCGTGTCCCTTCTGGTGAGCGGCATGCGAGCTTGCCTATCGGGGGTGCGACACGTACAAGTCGTAAGTGTGCCGCCTTTTCTTTTTAACTTGCAAAGTGAAACATTTTCGTGCGATCGATAGATAGAAATCCAGAACAAAATGATGAGGCCGGTGCTTTCTCGTGCGTTAGGCGGGCTAGTTTGAGTGATATGACGTGCTAAAGTGCCGTCCACTTGCTCCATTTCTATGTAAGCAACAGTTTACACTCTTACGTGGGAGGAGTGCGAAGCACGGCGGATCTGATTTTGATCGAGGGATAATTGTTCCCTGCCAAATAATGGAGCACTGTTAATCTCCAGCGCTGGCCCACAAATTTACACCGGCATCTGTCCAAGGACATGATGGATGCCATCCAATGCTGCCCGCATACCTTTCGACAAATATATGAACTAACCGGACGAAATTCATGCAAACAAAGCAAATTCCAAATTAACCGGATGAAATTCATTACATTTCAAAAACTTTTCCTACAAACTGGACGAAATTCATTAAATATTTCGCACAAACCATACTAAAAGCTACTATAAACCTAATCTAAATGATCGCCGGCGCCCGACCACCATGTCCGTCCATGAACCCGAGAAAGCCGGCCATTACCTTTGCCTCCGCCTCATCCACCTCGATAACCTCCTCCTTTGGAGCACAAGGTTCTAAAGGTTTCCGCCTCCACGTCGCCGTCACGCGGCTAATCGGCCGCTGATATTTATCCCACCAAGCTTGGGGTCGATTGAGTGGAGGAGCGGTGGCCTTCCTGGGACCAGAGTGGCGGCGACCTACCGTGTACTACTTTTCCTCGTTGCCGGCTGCGCCCGCGCACGCGCCCCGGCTTCGTGGTAGCGGCGGCGGAGGGCGACCGGGGGGGGGGGGGAGCCGGCGATCTCCTTCGTCTGCTCCTGCGATAGTACGTCCAAGAGAGCTTTGGAGCGCGCCTGGGGCGGAGTCACCGATGTCCTTTGTCTGCTCATACGACAATACGTCCAAGAGAGCTTTGGATCGGCAGGAGGCCATGGCTATGGCTGGGATCTGGTGCAAACAGAAGGAAGGGACCGGAGGTGAATGAGTGTGGGTCTTTGGCTATGGCTGGGATCTGGGGCTCAAGTTAATACTAGCAATGTGCCCATGCGTTGCAACGGATCCAAAGTAGAATAGTACTTGTTCACAAACTTGAAAGAAAACACTCTTGTTTTGATATACATATATACCACTAAAAATATATTACGTTTCACTCAAAATATATTTCTCGGGTTGTTTTGATGAGGCGAGGGAGGGATGTGGTTGCTTTCAAGATAATAAGGGGTTTTCTTCAAGTTGGAGCAGAGAAGTGGGCTATTGTTGCAAAAATGCCACAACTTACCTCGCATCCATTAGATGTAGATCTAATGGTCAGAAATGACGGATGGCAGGCACGCCATCATCACCAACTGAGTCTTTTATAGGCATAGAGATAGCGGGCAAATGGCAATGAGGCGCGACAGACAGATGGATGGTTGGCGTCGTTGTAGGTTCGTCGGGCGTGAATGCAGACGCTGCTTCAGTGACTTAGCTGCAGGTGCGTTGGGTCACCGAAATGCGGGCCCAAGGGGCATCTGGCCCGCATGGCAGTGACACACCAACTGCACCTGCAGTTAAGTCTGGTGAATGCGGCATTAATGTTCTGGAGAGATGGTGACTATTTCAGGAGGGAAGCACACGCTAGCGATGGAAGGGGTTTCGGTAGGCAAGGGCGGTCAGACGCTAGCATGGTGGTAAAATTTTAACTCATGGATGACGAGTCTTTGAAATGTATGCGACACGTAATGACAACCAGGCGTCCATGCAACCGGTCTTGTTGCCAGCTAGCCTTTGACGACCATGACACCACACAACCATGCATAACTTACGAATAATGGACGAATCGATCAGACACACACTCCTGTGCAGTGGCACTATGATCGGTCGCTCACGATAGTACATACTCCGTACCATAGTACCCTATCTAGCTAGGCTGTTTTATATATTGTTGTTATGATGGATGATATACATGAGCAAGGCGCCAAGTCCTGAGTATGACCGTTGGTGTTGAGCCAAAGTGAATACATGTTCGGCGTTCGCGGAGGCCTCCATCAAACGTCTAAACATTAATGTTAGGCACCGCCGGGGCGCGCAGGTGACGGGCTCGCCGTTTGTGTTGCGCCATGAGCAGGACTTTGATTGAGAGGGCGACATGCATGCATTAGCATGGTTTGACAGTGTGAGCATGAGTGTCTGCAAGCGTACATGCTACTTGCCTCTATGGACGGTGTGCACTAATGTGTGCATCACGTATAATATAATGATCAAAGTGAGCTATCAACACAAGTTCGATGACCACAAATGCATTTTACTCGGTAATAAATGACCAGGATTGAAGGGGAATCCAAATTTCCTTCGTCTTCTATCCTTGAGCTCTTGACAAACCAATGCACTATACGGTTGTCCGGCCACTCCACCCCAGAGCTCTCACCAAGCGTCGTTCATGCCACCACGCTGCACACTAACCGGTAAGGAAGCGATGGCATCCCGCCGCACCGAGTTCCTCGCCACCCACGACCACACACAAAATGGTAGGGAAGCGATGGCATCGCACCGTGCCGAGTTCGTCGCCGCTCGCGACCTCACACCTATGTGGGCAGAATTTGAAGCTGCCAAGGCCGAATGAGCGGTAGAGCAAGAGGCGGCCATAGCCGCAAAGACGGAGCAGAGAAGTCAGAAAGCACTCAATAAAAAAGAGGCTGGCCACCGCAAGAAAGAAGAGGACGCACGCGCTGCTGCGGAGAGGTCGATGGAGATCCTAGCACGATGGGGTGTCGCCGACAAAGCCGGGAAAGAGAACGACATCGTATGGCCAGCATGTGAGAAGTAGTAGTACTAGTAGTAGTTAGTGTGTGTGTCTGTGTCTGAGTACGAGCATGTACCGGTACTACTATTTGCTACTATACTTTTTAGAGCAAATTACCAGTACATTAGCCTAGACTCAATGGAAAATTCCTATCCTATGCATCAAATTGCATCTCTTTCTCCATAGGAATTGAGATGCATGTCATCTCACTTCCTATGATTTTCATATTCCTATAAAATTCCTATCCTATGAACGAAAGGAGGCCTCTGCTGGAGTAACTACTGTAGTTAGCAGTACTGCTGGTATAGTAGTTTTCTTCAAGAAGCGGAATTTAACAAAGTCATGATGGTTCCTTCGTCCGAGCAACTTCACAGTGGGAAAAGTTGGGCCTGTGATTTGACGGCTCATTAGTCATTATTACTGCGGTGCGACGACCGGGGTGACTCTCCCTTGGAGTTCTGTGTGCATGGCAAGTGGACCAGGATGGTCGACGTCCCACATGTTGGCGAACGGAAGTACTATTCTTTCTGATATTGAGGAGCAAGGAAACCGCATGGTATTGTATCACTGCTGATTTTTTTCCTGATGAATGCTAGTGTTTAAACTCTTACGATGAAGGAGTGCCAAACACGGCACGTGCTGGATGTCCCACACGTTAGTGAAAGGAGTGAGACCTGAACAGTGTGGTAGAGCGTCTCCAGTTGTTCCACTTCTAGGTCGGAGACCATACGTAGTAGCACTAGTGGTATCAACCATACAAAGTGCGACCCGGAGGGAAAGACATGTCTAGTTGGAAGGTCTCGGGGCATACATTAAACAAATATAAAACCTAATATGTGCCTCCAATTAATATAGTAGTAGTAGAGTACTTAGGCACGTACCCCATAACATCACCATGCATTGCACATAAAACATTTAGTGGTACTTAGTAGACAAATGCCTATATGCCATGCATGTTCATACTATTTGTGCCTTTCTACTTCACTTAATGCGCTACATTACTCAGGTTCGTACGTCCACTCCTGGGTACATGTCCTACTCATAGTTCCAGTCCCACGTGTTCTTCATCGATGGAATGATCCATATCATCGCAGTTAGTGTGGCTCCCCATGATGGAGACTCATCAAGCTATGGCCAGCCTCAATGCGGAGCAGTCGCGTGCACCGGGAAGCGGTGCTCTCTCGGTTGTCGCGCTGCTTCAAAGCCGGCACCAGTGAGAGGTCGCCTCCGCTCTGGCCGGGCATTAATGCGGCACTGACGCTCCAGGGCAACAATGACCGTTTCACGCGGGAAGCGCGCGCTGGCAAGGGAGTATTGGTTTTGAACCTTTTCAAGTGTAGTACTGGTAGTTTGCAAAACTACTCAATTATTGCACTTAGTTTCATAAGAAATTGTGGTAAAAACATTACTCCATAGCCCGCTTCCCTTCTCCTTCCTCTTCCACCGCCCGCACATGTCCGCGGGAAGCAACCACTCAACCCTTATTTTTTGTTGAAACAAGGTCAACCCTTATGTAGGAGTGCTAGCACAAAAAGATGCATGCATGACCACTAAAATTTTCAGATTAAAGCGCCACTCCGGCGGGAGTATGGCATATGTCCTTACCTTCAACCGGGCCATGGCTACCGCCTACTGGGCGACGGCGACCAGAGAAGAGGTGGCGGGAGGGGAATGAATGCAGCTACTATTTGGGTTCGCCGTTTGGCTTAAATAAATGTGCACCATCACGTGTACCCGCGGGTGCACAAATTGTAACATACGTGTCACGTAACTGGTGTGTGTGTGTGTGTGTGAGATTCTAAGAGACAGAGTGCGTGTGTGTTACTCTACTCTTCGGACATGTACTCAACCTTTTGCATCGGGATATAAGTATAATGGTATTACACTTCAGCTAGTGATTTATGTGGCCATGTTACCGTGGTTGTGTAAAAAAATGTCACTTCCTGCTTGTGATTTGTGTTATATAATTACAAGCAAGATGCTCGTGCATTGCATGGAACATCAATATGCATTTTTTTTATAGAACACTTGTTGTGATTGACCCATGCAGGAGTAATCCCAAGTGTAAAAACTAATGATATCTCGAGAATTTTATCAGAAAAGTGGTATCTCGAGAATTTCATCGAAAAAATGAAATATGAGAGATAAGGTGAGGAGGAGTGGAGCGTGGTGGTGACTGCTAGTCGGACTGGGTGGAGGCATGGGGATGGACGGCGCCGGCAGGCGGCAGCGGCCACCATGCTAGATTGTTCGACAGACTTCCTTTTTTAATTGCTCAGCAATGAGGTTGTGGAGAGAGGTGCAGGTATCTTTTATAAAATTATCATAGTTTGCTTTCTATCCGTCAGATATAGATCGGGTAGTCTATATTATAAGATGGCAGGCACACCATCATCACCAACTCGGTTTTTTATAAGAGTAGAGATGATAAGTTTGCTAACTACTAAAGTAAAGTGGAATTTGTCCATCTTATACAAGTTAATTAAGGTGATTGTTTATCATACGGGTAAGGTTGGACGAAGGGTGGTAGGAACAAATGCTCCGCCTAGAGCATGTGTGTGTCAGATGGAGTCTTAGTGTGTGCATGTGTGTCTGGGGGGGTGGGGGGTGTGTGTGTGTGAGAGAGAGAGAGACAGAGTTTAGTGTGTGTGTGTGTGTGGGGGGGTGCGTGCGTCTGTGGGGGGGGGATGGTGGTGCGCGCGCACGTGCGTGTGTGTGTGTGACGCGGGTTCCTCGGTGGCGGATGTAATTTAAGTGTGCGTGGCTTCATCATAGAGAGGTGATGTGTATGGCTGAGGCTACCAACGATTGGGTGCGAGATAGAAAAGGCCCATAGAGAGGGAAGAGAATGTGTGTGTGCATGAGAGGAGTCGACATCGAGAGAACGTGTTTATTCGAGAGACACCAAGGAAGACTACTATATATCGATGGCGCATGTAGGCGGGAATTAAACGAAGGGATGGTATTATTAGTTTCAAGGATATTGGGGAAGAGTGAGAGGGGGGTAGCTATAAGGAGATTGTTAAGTGTGAGTGTGTGTTTTACCCATCCAGACGGAAGTTATGTGCACACAAGAAGAGAACGATTCGATGTGGCGTTAGGGTTGAGGGTAAATAACTACATATAGAGACATAGAGGCCTTGAGCGTGCATGTGCGAGAGGTATACATGTATACGTGGATGCGTGTGTGTGCACACGCATGATCGAGATAAAAGAAAGAAGACATAAGTCATAAGATCAACGACATGGGAGAGACGGATCGGTATGACAATATGCATGCATGTGAGAGTGCAGGGAAGAAGGCCCAACAATTGAGCATGTGTTTTTGTCTTTAAGAGATACTGGCGTGGGCTGGAGCGTGCATCTATGGCGAGCAGAGGGAGTAAGACACAACGATTGTGCAAAAGAGATCAACCTATAAATGCATGTATGGAGAGACATATATAGTGTGGGTGATAGGAGGCAAGAGTGCGTGCGAGAAAGAAATGTTGACAGAGAAACTACAGATAGATACAGAGATGGAAATGCTAGCTAGAGGAAAATCGGCTAGTTTGAGTGTTGGAGATGACCGCCGGGTGGTTCAGAGGGTGAAGTTATGTGTGTGTGAGAGAAAGATAAAAATAGGGCACTTGACTGCATGTACAGAGAAACATACATAGTGTGCGTGATAGGAGGCAAGAGTGAGGGCGAGAAAGAAGGTTGATGGTGAAACAAATAATAGAAAGATAAAGATGCTAGCTAGTGTGCATTAGAGATAGATCAGAAGGCAGCGTTATGTGTGTGGGTGTGAGAGAGATGAAGAAAGGGTGCATGTGACTCACATACAAACAAATATCGGAGAGAAATGAGATCCCGAGAAATGGAGTTTTGTGTCTGCGAGAGAGAAAGATATTTCACAATGAGAGTGATAGCTAGAGAGACATATGAGGGAACGCAAGATATCTCTAGGGAGAGAGAGTGTGTGTGAGCGACATACAAGAGAATGGTGGAGAGATATGAGACCCCTGGAGACAGATTTTGTGTTTGTCTGTGAGAAAGAGATATTTAACATGAAGAGTCGTAGCTTCTCATACCTAAGGACAGAAAGACATCTCTATGTGAGAGGGTGTGTGCAAGTGGCACACCGGGGAATAGTAGAGAGAAATGAGACCCCGGGAGACGAAGTTTGTGTTTGTGTGAGAGAAAGAGATTTCACATGGAGAATCATAGTTAGAGACACATAGTAGGGAGCGAGATATACTTAGAGAGAGATAGAGTGGTGGAGGTCGAGGGAGAGAGTACCGACAGTGTGTTGTGAAGATAAAAGATCATTGTCGACATATAGGTAGCACGAGAGATACCTGAGAGACAATGAATGTGTATAGGTCTAGAGAGATACTCCTATATAAGCATGACTGATAGCTATATGAGACGAATATCTGGATTAAAGGGGATTCAAATATTTAAACTGGAGATCACGATATCGATAATATCGTAACGCAAATTGGTGTATCAAACATGCATACTCATTTGAATTTGGGGACACATGTAATGTTATATAGTTTATCAATAGTAGTGATCCATATATTCTTTAATTAGAGACAATGCATGGTTTATATGCAATTAATGTCTAAATGGGATTACACTATATGTTGCGTGTGTGAAACACATTATACATATTTGAGAAGTAAAAAAATAAAAACCCGCATGAAACACACATTAATTGGAGACAGTTAGCGAGGAATGCATACATTGGATTTCAACATAAAGTGGTTTAAAATATTTGAAAATCCAAATTAAGATGCATACAACCTTATGAATCTGAGATCATGCCATTTGTAAACCACATTTATGTACAAGGGGTGTTGTGCTTTTGATATTATATATATAAAAATGATGTATATAGAATTTTATTCCAATCGAAAATGGATCCTGCCCGAACAAAAATAGAGTACAAACTGGATTCGAATTGAGTTGGCACGGTAAACGTGCACTCTTTCTTTGCAAAAATTTGAACGAAGCGGGGAAAGTCGCAGTAACCGCCCGAAACAAAATCTGTGAGATGGAAATTACTGCCTATCCCTGCCACAGAAAGCCTATCGGCTCGATTTCTATAGGTTTTGATAGGGGTAGGTTTGTAATTTAACTCAAACATGACATAACCGCCTCTCACCCAGATTCATACACGGTGGGCGCCCAAACACAGTGTCTCCTCGGTCGAAATCGACTCCCTCCCCGATTCATACACGTTGGGTGCCAAAAACGAACTCTCGTCGGCAAATATTCGGTGTATGCGAGATTACCGTCCTATCCCCAACCGACTAATATTGCTATGATGTAGGAAATTTTAAACAGGGGCTAAGTTTATAAATTTCCTTGCATTTGAGACAAGCGCGCCCTAAAGACATGGTTCCCCCTTCCTCTCTCCCTCCATTTCCCCATCCGTACTCCGTGGGAACCAAAACACCCTCTCCACCCCAGCCTCCTCTATCCGCTACCCCATCCTCTCTCCCTTCATCCCTGTCGTCGTCCACCTTGCCGGTGCCGCTCCTACGACCGTCTCGTCCACCGCGCCCCGTCGCCACCGTCTACCCTCCTAGATCTGCTTCCATGCCGCCGACAGCCATCGCTACCGCAACACCGTCAAATCCTCAGTAGATGCATACACGGCGCCGCACCAAAGGCGGTACTCTTTCGTATCTGCTCAACTTATTTATCACAGCAAGAAAATAGATCGCCACAGCTTTACTCTGATTTCTTGTCCATCACTTACTTGTTAGTTGAAAGCAAACATTGGTTGCGAAGTTGCCTTTGTCCGGTTTGCACCATCAGATCCGTCATGGCACGCTCAACACTATACTCGCAATGCTTATGGTTTTCCCCTTTTATATTCCACACTAGTTAAATGACAATAGACTAAATTTCAAAATTGGGTCAATCGATTTTTGAGAGCTCGCCGGAGTTCGCTGGTGCGAAGGAAGGGGCTCAGGTGGGGACGGTGGTTGTGGGGGTGGTGGTGGGGCCTCGTCGAACAAAGAAAACTCGACGCCGGTGGGGGCGGGGCTGGTGGTGGTGGTGGCGGAGGAACACAGGCGGTGGGGGCCGGTGGTTCGGTCGGCGGCCCTTGCGGTGTTCTATATGGGAAGCACAACATGTTCCTTGTCAGGAACGGGAGCAGGGACATATGCAGTCGATACCTCTATTGGGCCGGTTCTTCTAAATGATTTCGCACTTCCAGTTGGTCTGCCATAATACCCTAGAAATGGTGGGAGCCACGCTGTCTTTGATAGATTAAACTGATAGTAACAGCTGTGCACCTCAGATGAATAGAGCTGGCCTGTAGGTGATCGATAGGCTGCATATTAGTAGCGGCAAAACCCTATGTTTCCAACCAGTTCCGCTTTCCCGATTTATTTATGGTGATTATGGTGTACGCCTATTATCTACACTACGATCTGCCTACTAGCTCTGTGCTCTTGTTATCATGGTTTGGCAATAAACTATTTATACGGTATATTATGAACCTATCATCTGCCAACTATCCTTACATCTGGGGCCCCCAACAGGGAGCCTATTTTTTGTGTAGTTGTGCCAGACTATATTAATCTACTCACCATATTACAGCACACATGGGCTCTCTCATCAGAATCCAGTAATAGCATAGAAGAGTTTACAGGGAGCCTCTGTTATATTACAATATCCTATGTATTACAAAGATAATCTCACTACTATTTGTGTTTTCATGCTTTACTGATATTGTACGTAATCACAATAATGAATATAAGAATGCGCACATCTGAAGAATATTGCAGAATAGTTCAATGGGTAACAAACTTGGCATCAAGGGATTGAGGTCCATTGTGGATGGAATGAAACCCACATGCTCCCGCCTATAGATTTGTATTCAGAATATGATCCTAATGACTATTCTGAGCTCAAGGAGTCAAAGGCAGATGGCCTATCCTATTCACACAATAAGGTGGCTGTTCTAATTTGGCATGGTTTTATTGGTTGCACATATCTCGCATAAGGTGTCTTGCATTTATTTTGCTTCGTTGCACCACCATCTTCTTAGTTTACCCATGATATATGTGAAGATGCCATGCCGATCCATTATCAACACATATTCCATTTGTCTTCATACCATGTTTTTCCATTCAAATGTTGTTCTTGTGTTTCAGACATCCAAAAGGAGGAGGGTGACTGCTAAACCTGTAGGAGTACAAGCAAAGTCCTTGAAAAAGTGGTGCTACTGGAGAAATCACATAGCACCCGACGTATATTGGCAATAGAACCAGCACCGCAAAACCTAGGATATCGCAACTATGCTGGTCGCTGCTTTGCTCTTGTGAGTACCTATTGTCCTATCGCTTTCCTTACATTCATACCTGGTGGATTATGTGACATCATTGTGCATTATAGCTTGCTTATCCACTATTCGCTCCAAATTATCAGATCTATATTAATGCTTAAATTAATGTAGAATAAACACAATGCCTATGAAGAAATTTAGTTTTGCATTGTTCTTGTAAGTATCTGTTGTCCTTATATTTGTCATCTAGTTCTTCATGTACACTTTTCATCTTATTTTCCCTTGTCCTCCATTTTTCTACACATCAGATCTACATTTACTCTTGCCAAAATATTGAATAAAACCAATGTTACTGAAGATGTTTAGCTCCGCATTGCTCTTGTCAGTGCCTTCTGCCAGTATGCTGTATTTACATTTGTACTCTGCATGTTAAGTTAAATAATCGCCGTTTGTTCCTATATTTTCACATCTATATTTACTCTTAACAAAATGTTGAATAAAGGGAATACTCTTGAAGAAGAGTGTGAGGTAAACTTCTTGAATTCCCCCCTGCCAATCAAGATGGACAAGGCCTTTATAGAGCCTGTCTTCACTATTAATGTAAATTTGTCCTCCTCAAGCCTTCAAACATTGTTGTTTATATTTGGATAGCTATGAGTGCAAATGATGTTTATTTTTGTCGTCTGCATCAAATTTCTTGTTCAAAGTTTATAAAGTAGAAGTACATAAACATAAGTTTGTCGTTCTCAATTTCAGTCTTTAGTTGTACAATCTAGTTCCTTATTCGTACCATGTAAATTAAACTAAACATAGCAAGTTATCTTCTTTAGCACTATGTGTATGCTTGTGTTCTTGATCTGTAATCCAGTGGTGTGGTGAGACTACCAACAACAACACAATGTCATATCCTGCTATGTCTCAACTATGAACAATGCCATATTATATTAATGTTATTTAAATCGTGTCTCTTTATTTACCAATCTGAAATGGTATAAATTGACAGTACACTCACCATTCATGCTTATACGTTGTTTAAAACTATATTTATGCTTGTAATCAAGTGGTCTGGTGAAGCTGGCCGCTCCTGCACAATGCCATTTCCT
Organism: Triticum aestivum; assembly: GCF_018294505.1. Taxonomy (NCBI): domain Eukaryota; kingdom Viridiplantae; phylum Streptophyta; class Magnoliopsida; order Poales; family Poaceae; genus Triticum; species Triticum aestivum. The sequence continues at coordinate 310,146,999 of NC_057812.1, forward strand.
ACCGTCTTAACTATGAACAATGCCTATTATGTTAATGCTATTTTAAACCATGTCTCTTTATTTCTGACAAAGAAATGAGATGAATTCACAGCGCTGATGCTTATATGTGCAACACCTGTTATCTACCTACTTGTTTCTCTTTCAAGGTGACAACACTGCTGCTAGGAAGAACTGCCACAATGATAGTGAGACGAACCCATTGTTTGTCCCTTTAACACATATTCTAGAGGAGAAGGCAATACATATTGAGGGTATGGATACAACCACGAAGTCACATCTTGATGTACTGTCAAACTTACTCAGTGACACAAGCTCGATGAAGCCGCCGCCTAAATCTGTTCGACTTCTTCAGTCTGAAATTCAAGCAGAAATACATGCTTCCGGTCAAATACAATTGGAACTCCAATCTCTATGCAAGATTAACCGTAAGTACATGACGTTTATTGATGCTATGCATCTTAAGTTGGTGGATATGAGCGCCAAAGAAGCGCAGTCTCATCAGGTTGCTAAGCTGCTTGCGCTGCAGCTGCTGGGCCGGGCTAACCTTTCTTGAACTGTGTTGAAGTGCTGTCGGTTCTGTCTATTAGTTTTTCCGCCTGTTAACTTCCACTGGTGGCGAGCTGCCTAGTTTATGTAATCTGCTGTCTGGTTGCCCTTTATTATCACTAGCGGTGAACTTTGATACCGAGGGGATGTAATATACTGTAATTTCTTTGTTGTATAGTCTAGTGTAAGTGCATCTAGTGCCACCCCTAGTTGGTTTTGGAGTATTGACGACAAACCTAGTTTAGGGACTAATGTGTTTGTGAGAATTGCAGGATAACATAGGTAGAAGTCCCTCATTGATTCGATTTTCCTACCAGAGATGACCCCTAAAAATGTATGAAGACATTGAAGTCAAAGGTGGTATATGAAGATATTCACATTAAAGACTATGACAAGAGAAGACATCACATGAAGCCTATGGAGCTCGAAGACTTAGATCTTTCATAGTGCTTTTTCTTCTTTATTGAGTCATAGGAACCACCGTACTGTTAAGTGGGGTCCAAGAGAACCAGTCAGAATGACTGAAGTGATGCTTAATCAAAACCTATGTCTTCGAGTGAAGACTATGAGAGCGAATCTTGTCCAGAGTCGGACAAGTCAGCTTTGCTTGTAGCCCAAGTAAAGTTGCCGTGTGAGTTTGAAATCTGACCATTGGAACACTGTCAGTTCCTTAGTGACCCAGGGTCATTTCGGACAAATCAGGTCGGGTTGCCTAGTGGCTATAAATAGCCCACCCCCTACAACCATAAACGGTTGGCTGCTCAGAGTTAGTGTATGGCTTTTGTCATTTGAGAGCAACCCACCTCGAAGCCTTTGAGAGAGAATTCCTTGCGAGGATAAAGCCCTAACCACCCAGAGCCAAAGAGAATTAGGCATCACTTAAGTCTTCTTGTCTGTGTGATCTGAAGACTTATTACACTTGAGGACTGTGAATCCTCCAGCCGGTTAGGCGTCGCGTTCTGAGCATCCAAGAGACATTGTGGATTGCCGGTGAACGAAGTCTGTGAAGGTTTGGGAGTCTACCTTGAAGACTTACCAGAGTGATTGGGCGAGGTCTGTGTGACCTTAGCTCAAGGGGAATACGGTGAGGACTGGGTGTCCTTAGCTGCGTGTTCAGGACTGGGTGTCCGGGACTGTGTGTCCTCAGGTTTAAATACCTAGCCGCCCTAACCAGACGTACAGTTGTCACAGCAACTGGAACTGGTCCAACACATCATTGTCTTCAACGAGTCACTTGTTTCATCCTTCCCTTCTCTTTATGTACTGTTACTCCTTGTGAAGTCATTGTATGATTGCACTATCTTTTATCTTCACTGAGTGACTGCGTGTTCTGTTTGGCTTCATAATATCTTCCTACCTGATCCTTACTACATCGCTGCTATTAGTCATTGTGCTTTCACTCTATTGAATACTTGACTATGGCTTGCCTAGTGTAGTCTACCTTCCGCTGCAGGGTAATAGGTTTATTTCTATCGTTTGTCTTCATAACTTCCACGTTTTGAAGACTTTCATAAAAATCGCCTATTCACCCCCCTCTAGTCGATATAACGCACTTTCAATTGGTATCAGAGCAAGGTACTCCCTTGTTCTGTGTGATTCGGTTTAACCACCTGGAGTTTTAGCTATGTCGACTGCAGGGATAATCAAAGTCTCCGTTGCGTGCCCCGTCTTCGATGGAACTGAATATCCCTATTGGAAGAATAAGATGCGCATGCATATTGAAGCCATTGACGTCGACCTATGGTATGTCGTCAAGAACGGCATTCCCAAGGCTGGAGAAGGTGTCACTACTGCTGACGTCAAGAAGTTCGTTCAACTGGACTCTACTGCCAAGAATATCATCTGTGGTCATCTGACCAAAGGACAATATGGCCGTGTGAGTGCTTTGGAAACATCTAAGCTAGTCTGGAATTGGCTCTCCAAGGTCAACGAAGGCGTCTCAACCCAGAGAGATCAGAGAATCAGTGTCCTTCGCAACCTCTTCAACCGCTTCAAGAGAAATGACAATGAGAATGTCCAGCTCACATTTGATCGACTCACTGACATCACGAATGAGCTTCAAGCCCTTGGCGCTACTGAGATCACCAAGCATGAAGTCGTCAAGACACTACTGAGATCACTTGACAGTTCGTTTGACACCCTAGCCCTGATGATTCAAGAATGTCCTGATTTCAAGACACTCGATCCGTCTGACATACTTGAGAGGCTCAACACACACGAGTTTCAGCTTTCTGAGAAAAGAGATATCTACGGTTCAAACTATGGGCGAACTCGTGCCTTGAAGGCAAAAGCTGTCTCCTCATCTGAAGAAGAATCTGACAGCAGTTCTAATGATCCTGAAGACATTGGAAGGGAACTTGCTATGCTTGTGAAGAAGTTCCAAAAATTCACCAAGAAGAAAGGCTTCAGAAAGTCTTCCCGATCAAGCTCAAGGAATGATGAAGCTTCTGCTCATGACTACAAGAAGAAAACATGTCACAAGTGCAAGAAACCTGGCCACTTCATCTCTGAGTGTCCGTAGTGGGACAATGAGAACAAAAAGAAGAAGAAGATCAAGGAATATGACTCTGACGACAAGAAGAAGAAGAAATACTCAAAGTCTTCTTCCAAGTCTTCTTGAAAGTCTTCATCACACAAGAAGAGCTCATCTGGCAAGGCACGTGCATTTGTTGGCAAGGAAATGGATTCAGAGGAGGAGTCCGCTTCTGAGGAGGCGGAGGTGGAGTCTGAGGAGGAGTCCGATTCTGGCGTCGCAAGTCTGGCTACATCATACGTTGCCAAGTCCATCTTCAACACTGAAGACAATGACCTCATCACCGACACCGATGCAAATGACAAGGACTACTCTGCTCCTACCTACTGCTTCATGGCACACGGTGCCAAGGTAAACACACGCACTACTCACTATCAAACATCTAGTGACGATGACTCTGATTGTGGTTCAAAACCCAGCTACAAAACACTTGCTAAAATTGCAACCGAACAACAGAAAGCCATGGAACATATTCAAAAACTGTTAGACAAAAGCGATGATCTGTTAGGCGCTGAAATGACTCGCTCTGAGTCCTTAATTGAAGACATAAAAAATCTTCACGTTAAATATGAGGAACTTGAAAGTCGTCATGAAACGCTCTCAACAACTCATGAAAGCTTTCCTATGATTATCTTCAAAGGATGCAAGATCTTGAGAAATTGAGAGCGGCTCATGAAGATCTTCAAAAGGAAAATGAGTCACTTCGCTCAAAACAGATCAGTTCCGCTTAGGAAGGATTTGAACCACCATGTCTTAAGTGCATTGAGCGTGATAATGCTACTACTGTTGCTGAATGTTCTACTGCTGCTACTATTGCAATATCTTCAATTGTTGATGTGGGAACTAACCCCTCTGCTGAGGATTTCACTGCTATTGCTGATGAGAATGCTAGGTTGAAGACATTGCTTGAAACAGGGATGTACAAAAGTCTTAAAGGGCATCAGACACTATGTGATGTCCTCAAAAAGCAGATCTTGAACCGAAACCCAAGGAAAGAGGGTGTTGGGTTCGTAAGGAAAATGAATGCTGATGGCTCTTACTAGAAACCTGAGCAGTACCCCAAAACCACATGGGTTGCTGCAAAGGAATCTTCAGCAGATCTATCCAATCTATCTGGCTTCACTTGTGCAAACCCCATTGTCATTGATGAATCCTTTGATGCAAACTATAAACTATTTAAGAATCAGAATGGTGAAGTGTTTGCCAGGTACATTGGTACTAACTGCAGGAATGGACCGCCTATGAAGAAGATCTGGGTTTTGAAAAAGTGTCTGGAGAATCTTCCTGTGAATGTCATCATGACACCACACGTGAAGAAGACAAACCTCAGACCACAGGCTTCATACGGTCCAAAGGCTTCATACAGACAGAGGACTCACCTGAGTTGCACTAACGCAAATGTTTTGCAGGGAAACCATACCCAGGCCTATGAATATGAGCGCGGTTCATCAAACCGCCATGTTCATAAGACCAAGAACTATTCTGCTTATTCTTATGAGTACTATTGTCCGTCTGCAAGACTTTTTGCTAGGGCTCCAAAGCCAAAGTTGTCAGATGCTGCACTTAGACTTATTGCTTCTAAGCCACCCTTGAAGATGTGGGTGGCTAAGAAAGCGTAACTCTCTTTTGCAGGGAAAGGTCTCCAGCAGAAAACCAAAATCGTCTGACGCTATTGCTGGGGACCTTAAACATCTTGTAGGGCGCAAGATCAAATGCCCAAATGGTCTTACTATGTACTTCGTTCCTGAATCGCTTGCTACTCTCCCTATTAGTCCTAATCTGGATCTAAGGTTTCATAACCCACTGGTTCGTCAAATGTTTTTGCTTCACAATTCTCTTCATGAAGCCTATCCCCCTAACTGCACTGTAGGGTATGACACCAGCGTCTTCAGAATGGATTATTGATAGTGGGTGTACCAACCACATGACTGGCAAAAGAATCCTTCTTATGGACTCAACCTTACGTCCATCCGACAAGAGTCACATCACATTTGCTGACACTGGTAAAAGTAAGGTATTGGGTCTAGGTAGAGTTGCAATCTCAAAGGATCAACACATGGAGTCATGCTTGTTGAATCCCTTGGCTTCAACTTAATGTCTGTCTCAATGCTTTGCAATTTGAACATGATCGTAATATTTGGAAAATATCGCTGCCTTGTACTAATGGAATATGACAAGTCTCTAGTGTTTGAAGGGTATCAGAAAGATGATTTGTATGTGGTAGATTTTTCGGCAGGACCACAACTTGCCGTATGTCTTCTAGCAAAGGCTTCAGAATGCTGGCTCTGGCATCGGAGGCTAGGGCATGCTGGCATGAGGAACCTCCACACCCTTGCAAAGAAGAAGCATGTCATAGGCATCGAGGGCGTCAAGTTCAAGAAAGATCACTTATGCGGTGCCTGTGAAGCAAGGAAGATGACGAGGGCCAAACATCCCTCAAAGACAATCATGACAACCACTCGACCCTTCGAACTGCTCCACATGGATCTTTTCGGTCCCACTCATTACTCAACTCTTACTACTACTGCTTGCCTCTATGGCTTTGTTATTGTTGATGATTATTCTAGATATACTTGGGTGCACATAATCCTCTACAAGACTGAAGTGCAGGATGTCTTCAGACGCTTCGCCAATCGAGCAATGAACAACTATGGTGCCAAGATAAAGCACATCAGAAGTGATAATGGCACTGAATTCAAGAACACTGGCCTTGATACATATCTTGATACCTTGGGCATCACACATGAATTCTCAGCCCCATACACGCCACAGCAGAATGGCATCATCGAACGCAAGAACAAAACACTCATTGAGATGGCCCGAACGATGCTTGATGAATACAAGACTCCAAGAAAATTCTGGCCTGAAGCCATTGATACTGCATGCCATACAATCAATCGTGTTTATCTTCACAAGCTTCTGAACAAGACATCTTATGAGCTCCTTACTGGCAAGAAGCCAAATGTCAGTTACTTCAGAGTATTTGGTGCCAGGTGCTGGATCAAGGATCCACATCACACTTCAAAATTTGCACCAAAAGCACATGAGAGTTTTATGCTTGGATATGGAAAGGATTTGCACTCCTACAGAGTCTTCAATCTCTTTCTTTATAAAGTGGTTGAAACAGTGGATGTGCGATTTGATGAGACTAACGGTTCACAAAGAGAGCACCTGCCAAATGTGCTAGATGAAGTTCCATCCAGCGAATCAATCAAGCTAATGGGAACTGGAGAAATCATACCCTCTGAAGCTCAACCTGAAGAGGAACTTATCATCTCCGCACCTGATCAACCTGAAGACAATGCTCAACCTGAAGACAATCCCACTAACAATGACAATGATCAGCAAGAGCAAAATCTTCGCCCTGTACATCCTCGTGTTGCCAATGAAGTGCAGATTGAGAGAATAATTGATAGCATCAATGCACCTGGTCTGCTTACTCGTTCAAGGGCGACTCAGCTGGCAAATTTCTGTGGGCACTTCGCATTCGTCTCAATAACAGAACCCAAGAAAGTTGAAGAAGCCTTCATGGAACCTGAATGGATTCAAGCCATGCAAGAAGAGCTTCAACAGTTTGAGCTGAATAATGTATGGGAACTGGTTAAGCATCCCGATCCTTGGAAGCACAATATAATAGGCACCAAATGGATATACCGCAACAAGCAAGATGAGCATGGTCAAGTTGTCAGAAACAAAGCTCGTCTCGTTGCTCAAGGATATACTCAAGTGGAAGGCATTGACTTTGATGAAACATTTGCTCCCGTGGCTCGACTTGAAGCCATACGCATACTGCTGGCCTATGCAAATCATCATAACATACTTCTATATCAAATGGATGTGAAGAGTGCTTTTCTCAATGGCAAGATTGAAGAAGAATGTATGTTGCACAACTGCTTGGCTTTGAAGATCCAAAACATCCTGACATGGTATACAAGCTCAACAAGGCACTGTATGGCCTCAAACAAGCCCCTCGGGCTTGGTATGACACACTCAAATACTTCCTGAAGAGCAAAGGCTTCATACCTGGTTCCCTCGACCCCACTCTCTTCACGAAGACATATGATGGTGAACTGTTTGTGTGCCAAATATATGTGGATGACATTATCTTCGGCTGCACCAATCAGAAGTACAGTGAAGAGTTTGGATATATGATGCAAGAGCAATATCATATGTCCATGATGGGAGAGCTGAAGTTCTTCCTCGGTCTTCAAATACGACAACAACGCAACGACATCTTCATATCTCAAGAGAAGTATCTCAAAGATTGCCTGAAGAAGTTTGGTATGCAAGACTGCAAAGGCTTCACGACGCCAATGCCAGCCAAACATCATCTGGGTCCCGACGACAATGGTAAAGAGTTCGATCAAAAGGTATACCGCTCCATGATTGGTTCTTTACTTTATCTATGTGCATCTAGGCCATATATTATGCTTAGTGTTTCCATGTGTGCTTGATTTCAAGCAGCACCAAAGGAGTCGCATCATTTAGCTGTGAAGCGAATTCTTCGATATTTGGCTCACACCCCAACTCTAGGATTATGGTATCCAAAGGGCTCAAAGTTTGATCTGGTTGGATTCTCAGATGCTGATTATGCTGGTGACAAGGTGGATCGGAAGTCTACATCAGGCACATGTCATTTTCTGGGACGATCACTTGTATGTTGGTCTTCAAAGAAGCAAAACTGTGTATCTCTCTCCACTGCTGAATCTGAATACATTGCTGCTGGATCTTGCTGCGCTCAGCTTCTATGGATGAAGCAAACACTCAAGGACTATGGCATTCATCTAAAGCAAGTGCCACTCTACTGCGACAACGAAAGCGCCATCAAGATTGCCAACAACCCAGTTCAGCACTCGAAGACAAAGCACATTGAAATTCGTCATCACTTTCTCAGAGATCATGTTGTGAAGTAAGATATTGATATCATACACGTCAACACTGAAGAGCAATTGGCAGATATCTTCACCAAGCCCTTGGATGAGAAGAGATTTTGCAAGTTACGGTGTGAGCTAAATATCCTGGAATCCTCAAATGTCCTGTGATCAGGCACACATCCTAACACTTATGCATATTAATGACTTAGATGTGCAACACACGAAGTAAAGTATATCTTCAATCAATGAAGAGATACATTCTAAGTGTGAATACATTAATGTGGAATTTGACTTCGGAACGCCATGATAATTGTGCGCCGTGTCTGGGTCTAATACTTCCTATACGGTGGGTAACGCCACCACCAAATGTTCTGTTTGAAGTGTTTCACTCATGGCGTTACATTTGCTATGTCTTCACATTTGGTTTGGCTTCAATCTCAACATATCTTCATGATTATATTCACTATGTTGATTATATATATATATATATATATATATATATATATATATATATACTGGTGTTCTGTCGTCTACAACATTCACTTATAGCTATGTCTTCTTGTTGAATCTTTTGAACTAAGTGAATGTGATCAGACCCTAACCTCTCTATGCTTTCTATCTCAAATTCTATCTCTCCAAATCATATGCATTCTATTGAAACTGTCGAATGTCTTCTCTGCGTCCTTGTCAGCAGAAGATACAGAGACAACCATTAAGTCCGTTTTCAATGCTCATTCCTCCACCTGAAACCCAGAGAAGTGGGAACGACCACCCGACAATCCAGGCGTGCGTGGGACGTGGAACAAACCCCAATATGCTGCATGATGGCCACGTGTTCCTCAGATGCGAATCGCCAGGGGCACCTATGTAATAACACAGTGCCGCCCCTGTACCTATAAATACACACCTCACAGCAGTCATTATCTCTTCTTCCACTCTCACACGAACCCTAGCGCCACCGCTAGCCCTCGACGACGCTAGCGATGAAGCGCTTCGCTACCGCAACCTCTCCGACGCCGTCCTCACACCGACCGCGGACATCGCCTTCTCCGCCGTCGCCATAGGTGTCCTCCGTCGCCAAGTTAGGGCACGGACGATCGAACTGCTCGGCCTCCTCTTCCACTCCATCTAGCAGTTCTTCGTGTGAATCCTTACAGCATCACATAAATTCTCCCGAAGCCAGTTCCTGTTTGTCCAGCAAGCGAAAACCTTTGAAGCCTCTAAACATATTGAAGCCTTTCAGATTAAAGTTCATGGCTTCAGAAAAATCAGCAAGGAAGGGTGGCAGAAAGCGTCGTGGAGAAACTTCAAGAGATCTGCCCGATGACCTCTCAGAGCTGTACAAGACAGATCCTGAAGAGGATTACAATCAGCGCAAGACGTGAATCCAATGGATTCGACGCTATTGGGCAGAACAGTGGTTCAAGTACATATTTGTGACCAAGGAATATGCTGAAAAGAATGCCATCAAGCGACCATGGGGAGACATCCTCTACAAAAATCTTCAACCCATGACCAGAGATGAAGCGATTGAACAAGGCTTCTATCCCTGCATGGTCCGTGGACCACAGCCTGCGGATGCTGACCCATCGTCCCTGCTATGGTGTCGTGACGACATTCTGTTCAAGCGCAACTTCTAGTTTGCCCAGAACTCAGCAAAGTAGAACAAGAAGACATTGGGACTAGACTTCAACCCTGGTCCTTCTGCTCCAAGGGCTGACGGCACACGTGATGCAGAACCCAATGTCGTTGGTCCTTTCTACAACCTTGAAGGTCTCATCACCCATATCTTGGTTCAAGGGACAACTGTGGATGAGCCTGCAGATGACGCTGAATCAGATGAAGCGCCTGCAGCACCGAAGCCAAAGAAGCGGCCTAAAGCTTCAAAGCCTGCCTCTGCTCCAAAAATCTCACGGGCGAAGCCTCTGGCAACTGCACCTCCTGAAGACAGTGTGCAGTCTGAAGATTTGTCACACATCTCCAAGCCCCAGAAGGTCAAGGTGCCTCTGCCACACACCAGCCAAGAGCTAACAGCTGCTGCCATTCTGCGCAATGATGCCATTGATCTGTCAAGTGATGAAGATCTTGCAGATGACGCTCTTGAGCAACTCATCAAGAGCAAAGAAGAAGCAGAAATCTTCATTGATCTGCCTCTCTTTGATGTAACAATCATCCACAACTTCATTGACGAGTGGTTTGACACGCCAAACATTAGCTTCGAAGATCTGCAACTACCCATTGGCCTCAGTGTCGCCTTCCATGGCGCCATTGCTTCAGAGCTAGCTATTGCCTAGCGCATTGTTGAATTGAAGCAGAAGATTGACTTTGAGAAATCTCAGTTCAAGAAGTATATGGCCAAGCTCAGCGTGCAAGAGGTGAAGAACTTCAAGATTATGTTGCACGAGCTCAAGGAAGCCTTTCTCAAGAAATGTGCAGAAGCTCAGGGTTCTCGGGAGCGTATGAAGAGCCTGGCTGACAAGTGTGTGCAAGGCTACAACGAAGCAGAGAAGCGCAAGGCCCTTGGGCGTCTGGGCATTGATCCCAGGATGGCTGCTAAGCAGAAGAAGAAGCCAATTGTGGCCGAACCTCTCGCACCAAGGTAGGAAGCAGATCCCATTGTCTTCCCAACTAGAATGACTGGCTCGAAGCCAAAAAGCCGGACAACCGCTTCAGAGCTGAAGAAGACGAGGACTGCTGAGGCTGAAGCCAGGAAGAGGAAACATCCTGAAGCCTCTCCTACTGCCCCCTCCAAGAAGAAGAGGAAGACCAAGAAGGAACGGGCTGCTCACACAGAGCCCTTGATTGTTGAACCCATCTCCATGGTTCACCCTGACGCTGAACCACAAGAACGTCAACTAACAATCCATGAGCCTGCTCTCACAGAGGCTCATGAAGCTGAAGACTTTCTAGCAGCTGATCCCATTGCTGCTGAAGACATTGGTCACCATGACCATGTAGAAGATGGTGCAGTCCTTCCTCAGCTCGAGCATAGCGAACTCATCAGCATTGGTCGTCCTCTGACACCAATTGCTCAGGATGCTTCATGGGCTGATCGCCCACAAGAGGAAGAAGACTTTGAGGCCCAGCCAACTCCAACTACACAGGCGTCTCCTGCGTTGCGCAGGCTTCGCAAAGGGCCAAGGTCTCCAGTCTCTGCGTCTGAAGCTGAAACTGCTGAAGACATTCCGGCTGCATCAGCCGAAGAAGAAGAAGTCCCACAAGCTGCTACTCCCCTGTCCCACCAAGAAGCGGTTCTCGAGGAGAACGTAATTGTGACCGACCCTCTAGCTCGTCAAGTGGAGGTTGAAAATCTTGAGGCTGCCACCACCAACACCACTGAAGCCACTGGCGCTGTCATGGCTGAAGCTAATGTGGGGCCCTCACCAATAAAAGCACCAGAAGCCAGTGAAGCCACTTATCCCACTGCTTCTGTTCCTACGCCTGCTGCCGGTCCTCAGTTCGACTATCATGTTGAGCACAGGCCTCAGGTAGAAAAGCCAATCCCAAGATTGCCCAGTTTCTCAGGTCCTGCATCAGCACCTGGATCCTTCAATATCAATGGCTTTAGAGCAGACAACACATTCTTCAATAGCTCCAGGAACCCCTACTCAAGGGAAAGAATATCATCTGATCGGTTCTGGAGCTATCCACATCGAAGCTATTACTCTTGCATTCTCTACAATCAAGGTCGCATCTTCCCACACAAGCGTCTTGACATTGAAGCAATTGCTGGTCTGCCCTGTCTGGAAGAAGCTCTGGATTGCTTCAAAGAAGTTGGATTGCTGCCGTTCGTCACTGACCAAGAGCATTGGAATGAAGAGTTGCTGCTTCAATTCTATGCCACACTTCACATCCACGGGTATAACAGAGATCCGAAGACTTGGTTCCTGGAGTGGATGACAGGAAACGTTCATCACGAAGCCAAAGCCTTTGACATCATTGAGCTCACTGGTCTACCCACTCCCGGCGATCTCTACAAATTTGGCTGTCAACTTCACAGTGAAGCTGTGGAGAGCATCTTTCAGAAGCCTGAACCTAACATGAGTCAGATGCTCAGTATGATGAAGCCATTACCCCAAGATGCTGCATATCCCAAAGAGTTCTTTGTTGAAGACCTAGAGTATCTGCCAAGGACTATTTATCACATCATAAGGCGAATTCTCTGGCCCATCAAAGGGCACTCTCCACATGCCAAGCTGGAAGGTGCAATGAAGACTTTGGTCTTCTATATTCTTCATGGAAAATGCTTCAATGCGCAGGACTTCTTCATTCGCCAACTTGCTGCATCAGGCTCTGATCTGTTTGGCTTGAAGTTCTACACCCCATGGATAATGCGGCTGATCAAACTTCACTCCGCTATCTCATATCAGCCATCTGCTCGCAATCATCGGATTTTTCTGCCTGATGTGGATATGTCTATTGAAGCCATCTATCCTGAGCCTGCCAAGGAACCTCTAAGTCTTCAGAATGCAGAGCATCAAAGTTTTTCTCAGAACATTGAAGGAGTTGAAGCAGTCACTCATGTGTATCCTTTGGCTGGCACTACACGTGCACCACATCCTGCTCTCACTGAAGCCACTGACAGTACAACTTCCCCACGACCAAAGAAGCGCACTCGTGTTCTCAATGACCGAGAGCTTCTTGTGGCTCTTCATCAGAAACAGGATAGGCATCATGACTGGCTGAAGCGTCAAATGCAAAGCCTCTTGGTGGATGTTAATCGCATTCGCAATCTTGCCACCAAGAATGCCTTTGTTGCCCATGAAACCTCTCGACGCACATGGAAAGGGCTGACGCTGATGTGTTCTGAAGATGATCTTCAAGAGGATGGCTTCTCTGAGCGCTTCAAGTTTGACTCCACACCTCCTCGAAGGGCAGTACTGCGACAAACTCCATCTCTTGAAGACTCTGAGTTCTCTTCCTCTGCTACAACTGTAAATGCCAGAGTGATCGAGGATGACGACGATGCTACTTCACCGCCGCCTCCTTCAGTATGCTTCGACACTGCTCCAAGCTCTTCTGCACCGCCGAACACCACCAACGACCCGCTGCTTCACCTACTCTTCATGGGAACGAGTAGAGGCTCTATGTCTTCAAACCTTTTTGTTCCTTACTGACAAAAGGGGGAGAAGCATATGAGTTTAATAGTCTTCAAGCGGGTCCATATGGGCGGGTGCTTTATATTTTGCTTCATGTTTACAACTCTCGTTTTGATACATTTGGTTCTTTGAGTTGTAACACTTAAAACTCGATGGTCGTCTGCTACTTATTTGCCACCTTGTGATGCGATGATAAATTCCGCATGTGCAACGATAAATTCCGCACTTAGATCATTTTGCAGACGTCCATTTTCCATTATGCATGTCATTATCTTCACATACCTTCACATGCATAGTGGATTGTCATCATAAGTTAAAGAGGATCTCAACAAGCACAACCTGCCATGTGCATTTCATTCCAAAAGAAAATTACTTATATGCACATCTTCAGGGGGAGCCCTTGCGACTTATGAAGATAATTCCTTATCCTCTACAATTTCACATATTATATTCCCCGTTGAAAACTTCAACTAGTTTGTCATCAATCACCAAAAAGGGTGAGATTGTAAGTGCATCTAGTGCCACCCCTAGTTGGTTTTGGAGTATTGACGACAAACCTAGTTGAGGGACTACTATTAGTCATTATGCTTTCACTCTATTGAATACTTGACTATGGCTTGCCTAGTGTAGTCTACCTTCTGCTGCAGGGTAATAGGTTTATTTCTATCGTTTGTCTTCATAACTTCCACGTTTTGAAGACTTTCATAAAAATCGCCTATTCACCCCCCCTCTAGTCGATATAACGCACTTTGATCTAGGTTTATTCTTGGTCGGTATGCTGTAATTTAGGCTGGAAGGTTTAGTGGATCTCAGTGTTATTGGTCTTCAGGGTGGCCCGTTACTCATATAGGCTAAAACGTGGGCCTATAATCATCTTGGGCCATTAGCAGGTCTGAAACTTATGGTTGTTTCCCACCTTTAATAGGCTGAGTGAAGTTCCGGCCAGCTGGGCTAGAGAATACAATGGGCTTTTAACAACCTAAAACCTAGATTGGGCTAGCCTTGAGCCAAAAAATGCACGGGCCAATACAGGCCGAAACTGCCTAAGGTCCATGTTTGGCCCAAATAGGATGAGCAGTTAATAGGCCAAAATATATCTCGGGCCCGTTTGGCCCAATAAAATTATGGGCTTTAAGTAGGCCGGTATCCATGCAGGCCATAGGCCCAAAAGTGTCACGGGCCATTATCAGATGGGCTGTAAGCAGGACGGATTCAATGCAGGCTATAATTAGGCCCAACTGTTACACGGGCCATTAACAGGCCGATAGGCCAGTTGGGCTGAAATTTATCCACGAAGACTATGGGCCATTAAGAGGCCTAAAGTTACTTCGGACAAGAAATAGCCCAGTTTCTGCGTGGGCCCTTAAATGGCCTAAAGTTAAACAGGGCCGACAACGTCCCAGATACTCCACAGGCCGCTAACAGGCCGAAACTATTATCGGGCCGAACTAGTAAATAGGCATTTAACAGGCTGAAATACAAACCTGTCTTAGAATGGGCCCAAAGGTACAGTGTCCTGTTAATGACCCTGATCCAATATGGGACGTAATTTGGCCCAAAACTCGATAGGCTGTGAACGGGCCTGATCTTATATGGGCCTCAATTTGACCTAAAACATGGCAGGTTGTTAACGGGCCAGCCCACTAGTGTCTGAAAAACATGGTGGGCCTTTAGCTGGGCCAGCCTTTTCACCGGAAGGGGCCTCTATTGGGCTGACCATGTGTCGATGTATCTGAGGCGCCTCCTGTCCAATCAGTGGATGACATCTGTCCCAACCAGGAGCTGACACGTGGTTCCGTCGGCCAATGAGAATTTTACACATGGGAAATCCCCATTGGTCCGGGCTGTTAATGGGTTATCGGATCCAAAACCGGACACGATTGCTTAACGGCGAGCCGTTACGGTCGATGCCACGTGTCGGTCACCCTTGACAAAAGCACTTCTATGACGCACGATTTATCGTCATGGAAGTGGACACTTTCGTGATGATAATTTTGGTAATGTCATGGAACACTTCTACGACAACACGTGTATGACTATCTTGATTCTGTCATAAAATCCTCCTGGATGTACATGCATGACAGAATACGTGACCTACTGTGGTAAACACGTATCGTCACGGAAGTGTATTTTTTTGCAGTGGTGGGGCGGTTGTTGCCCTCATGCGTCACATCATAGTAAATGGTAAAGAGGCGACCCGCGCCTTCCCCATAAAAGGGAGGAAAGCGCAGGGGCGCGGCTCATTTACTAGGTGGACTTGGGTCGCGGCCTTCAAGGTGCCCAGGCCCCATGGTCACAGGGTGGAATGCGGTCACTTTAGTCGTCCTCCTAATTCCGGTTCGCTTGCCATGTGTCCTCCATGCCCCAAGGAGGGTAGGTGGTGGAGGCGGAGGGCACATGCCATAATGTGGAGGCGGGAAACTGGGTCATCGCTGATTGGAGCAGCAGGTCGATGACGATTCCCTGTGCCCCTTGGCGGCCAGATTGGACGAGCGGGGCGGCCGAGCCTCGCCCCCTCCTCTTTATAAGAAGAAGCGAAGGGGGACAATGTCCGTCGATCCTTCAGCACTCATCTCCTCCGCCTTGACTCCTTTCTTCCCTTTGTCATGGCAAGAGGGCGTGCTGGTGCTCCGATGGCGGCGACGAGGGCCTCTGCTCGACAACGTGCCCTTCCTTCCCAAGAGCTCGTGGTGGCGGAGCCGGCCACGAGAGGAAGAGGGAGGGGCAAGGCTGAGGCCGCCGTGGCACTCGGCGAGGAGGAGGACGGGGCGGTGCACTGGCTTCGCCTCCGCCTGCGGCCCCTCCTCCAAAGGAGGGCCATATTGGATACCAGCCCCGCGAGTTCTTCGTCAGGCTGCGCAGGCCAGTGCATGGCTGTCTTCGTCTCCCCACTCCGTTTGCTCGGGAGATGGAGCTTGACCCACCTCAGGCCTTGAGGCTGCATATGAGGGGTTGCGGGAATGGCAGCATGTGGGTCGACGTCGACTTCCCAGCCCCTCATGTTATGTATCTCCGCCGTGGATGGAAGACCTTCGCTCATGCCCATAGCCCGTCGGAGGTGCTCGTCCTCCGGCCTGCTCTCCGTCAAGGTCTTCGGGCTCTTGGGAACTTGCTTAGGGTGTTGTGTGGAGAGCTCCTCTGACGGTGAACCCTCCTCCTTGAGCGGGAGTGATGAGGAGCACAGCGACAGCGACGACAAGGGCGTGAAGAGGGAGGACATGGACTCCGACTGACCGCACCTCCCCCTCCCTCGGCCCTGCGCCCTGCCGAGGGTCTTCCTCGTCAAGCTCTCCATCGGTGTGTTCCCCGCTGCTCCCTTTTTGCCTCAACCTACCGCACCTGGGAGGAAAGGGGCAAGAACGGAGATCACGAGGAACCTATCTTTCTTTTTAAATTGTAGGTACTTGCCAAATATTAATTTCTATATAATGTAATCTCTCGAGCCCATCCTTGTATCATGTAACCTTTGTACTGGCATCAACATATTAATGAAAAAGTATAGTCCTGCCGGTAACTCGTGCACGTGTATGTTCGTGCAGAGGCGAAATGCCTCCTTAATGTATTTAAATGAGTCCTTTCGGCAAGCCACCTTCCCGGCGCCCCTTGCACCTGCCAGAGAATTACATCTGCTGGGTTACACACAAAGGCCCTAGCCCCCCATCCACCTCTTTTTGACAAGTGTCACCACGACCATTCTGACCGAAGCAACGTTCGAGTCGGAAATGGGAGCCCCCAAGTCCTTAAAGACGAGTGGCGAGGTTTTCTAATGCAAAAGTCACAGGTTACGAATACGAATGGGCAAGAGGTT
Source organism: Triticum aestivum (assembly GCF_018294505.1). Lineage (NCBI taxonomy): Eukaryota > Viridiplantae > Streptophyta > Magnoliopsida > Poales > Poaceae > Triticum > Triticum aestivum. The sequence continues at coordinate 310,163,859 of NC_057812.1, forward strand.
AACTTTATCTGTTTGGTTTGCCGTGGATCATCGTGCCGGGCGGTCTTCTTAACTTCTTGCTGGAGCCGGGTCCTTGGCAGGATCACACGTCTTTGCCGTGACTGGAAAGAAGTGAGGACAAAATCATGTAACCTCGGTGGTTCACTGACATTTTATTGAATCAAAAAGTAGTACAGTACCCTGGACAAGCATGCATATAGGTATATACACAAACATGGAAATCGACAGGAAACTATACAGACTAAGGGATTCCTTTTCCCTGACTGCGCATAGGGTCTGCGCCTGGCTCCATACATAGGGTTACATGCCTTGGCGGCAAGGCTAGTATGAAACGGGGGTTGCTGTGACTCCCGGCAACCACGCCTTAGGGGTAAAACTTGTGAAGATGTTCAATATTCCAGGAGTTGCTCACCGGAATGCCATCTTCGGTCTCCAGGTGGACTGCGCCAGGCCTGCTGACTCGTATTAGCCGTTATGGGCCTTCCCACTTTGGCATCAACTTGTTTGGATTCGTGGGGTATTGGATCCTCCCATGAACAAGGTCACCTTCCTCAAGGCTTCGGGCGTGAACTTTGCGGCTATGATAGCGGCGCAAGGCTTGCTGATATCGAGCGGCTCGCACAGCAGCCCAAAGACGATCTTCCTCAAGGAGCGTCGCATCATCTTGGTGCAACTGCTCTTTCTCAAGCTCATCATAAGTGAGCACTCCAGGTGACCTATAAAGGAGATCAGTGGGAAGAACTGCTTATGCCCTGTATACCAGGGCAAAGGGTGTCTGGCCAGTGGCTCGATTTAGTGTTGTCCTGATTGACCAAAGAACTGTTGGCAACTCATCAATCTAGCGCCTTCCACACTTGTGTAGCTTGTCAAAAGTCCTCGTCTTGAGGCCACGCAGCACTTTCGCATTCGCCCTCTCAGCCTGGCTGTTACTTCTGGGATGGGCAACAGAAGCAAAACAAACCTTGCTGCCAAGGTCTTGAATGTACTGCATGAAGGTGCGGCTCATGAACTACGTGACATTGTTGGTGATGACCCTGTTCGGCACACTGAAACGACAGACTAGTCCCTTGAAGAACTTGACGGCTGACTGTGTTGTTACCTTACTCACTGGCTCCACTTCCGGCCACATTGTGAACTTGTCAATCGCGACATACAAGTACTAAAAGCCCCCGACAGCACTGTGGAAGGGCCTAGTATGTCAAGCCCCTAGACCGAAAATGGCCAGGAAAGAGGGATTGTCTGAAGATCTTGGGCGGGTTGAGGAAGCTTCTTTGAATGGAGCTGGCACGCTTCACACTTGGTTACTAGTGGAGTTGCATCCTGGAGGGCGGTGAGCCAAAAGAAACCTTGTCGGAACGCTTTGCCGGCAAGAGCCCTTGACCCTATGTGGGAGCCACAAATGCCACCATGTATCTTTGCCAATAGCCTTAGTCTGTCCTCCCGAGGAATGCACTTCAATTTCACAACATTCGGCCTTCTTCCACAGAGGGCATCATCCACAAACTGGTACATGCTGGACCGACGGGCTACTTTCTCTGCTTCTTCCTGCTCCTCGGGGAGCTCTCCTGTTTGGAGGAAACGGACGGTGGGCTGCACCATGCCAGAGCTTGGGGCTCGACGGCAAGGGCTAAAGGCTCATCTTCAGCCGTAAGGGCATCTGTTTCTATGGCCAGGCTATGAGGCCCTACCGATGGTTGCTGCCCTCCGGCAAGCTTGGGACTCCCGGCAACGAACTTGCTGGCGGTTCCTAGGAGCTCAACGGGAAAGTACTTGTCGGGGCCCGCCTTCCTTCGTTTGTTCTGTCCTACTGATGGTTCAACGTATGCGTGATTTAACTGAAGCACAAAGGTACCTGGTTCCATAGCCAACTTGAGGGCAGCACGCTTTGACAGGTCGTCAGCAATGCCGTTCTCCGCTCGGGGAACATGCTCTGCTTGCAATCCGTCAAAGCGCTCTTCCGACTTCCTCACTTCATCAACATAGGCCTCCATCAACGGGCTCTGCTAGTCCTTGTTTACTTGCTTGACGACGAGTTGCGAATCACCTCTGACGATGAGCTTTCTGATTCCAAGGTCTATCGCTATCCCGAGACCGACCAACAACCCCTCGTACTCCGCCGTGTTGTTCATTGATTTTTCCCGGGGAAAGTGCATGTGGATTATGCACTTGAGGCACTCTTCGGTGGGTGCGATGAGCAATACGCCGACACCAGCACCTTGGAGTGAGAAAGCTCCATCAAAGTACATAATCCAATCACTGCTCTTCTCCTTGCCGGGGAGGGTGGTCTCTTGAATCTCCTCATCGGGCGTTGCGATCCATTCTGCTATGAACTTCGCCAGGGCTCGGCTCTTGATTGTTGAAGTACTTTCAAACTTGAGGCTGAAGCTTGACCGCTCCAATGCCCACTCCACAATCCTCCCAGTCGCATCTGGCTTGTGCAAGATTCATTGCAACGGGAGGCGTCTGACGACTGTGATCTCATGTGCTTGGAAATAGTGGCGCAACTTTCCCGAGGCCATGAGGAGGTTGAAAAGTAGCTTCTGCATACCAGAATATCTTGACCTAGCCCCCTGCAGGATGGAACTGACAAAATAGACTGGGTGCTACACCATGTTCTTCTTCTGTCCTACTTTTCTCATCTGCTCAGACTCCGCCTTGCTGGGATCGGGCCTCGCCGGGGGTTCTGTCTTGCCAGCATCAGACTTTGCCGGGGCTGGCCCTGGCCCGCCACCCGATGGCTCCGCTGCTACTGCCGCCTCTTCCTCAAGTTCCCTCTTTGCCACCAGCATGGCACTGACCACTTGATTCGTTACTGCCAAGTATAGCAGCAACGGCTCTTGTGGTTTGGGCGCGACTAGTATCGGCATGGAGGAGAGATACCTCTTCAAATCTTGTAGTGCAGCCTTTGCCTCCGGAGTCCACTTTATTGGACCCGCCTTTTCAAAACCTTGAAAAAGGGGAGGGTGCGCTCAGTAGATTTGGAGATGAATCTACTCAGGGCGGCAACGCAGCCGGCGAGCCTACGGACGTGTTTGACCCACTTCGGTGCTTCAATCTGCTCAATCGCCTTGATCGTGTCGGGATTTGCTACAATTCCACGCTGAGACACAAAGCACCCAAGAAGTTTTCTGGACGGGATATCGAACATGCACTTCTCTGGGTCGGGCTTGAGGTTTATCTTACACAGATTTGCAAATGTTTCTTGTAGGTCTTGTATGAGCATGGCCCTGTCCTTGGTTTTGACCACTATATCATTCATATAGGCTTCCATATTTCTATGTAGCTGGGGCTCAAAACCAATTCGTACCGCTCGGGCAAACGTCGAACCGATGCTCTTCAACCCAAAAGGCATCCCTACAAAACAGTATGTACCACAAGGGGTGATGAACGCGGTCTTCTCATCGTCTTCTTTCATCAGGAAGATCTGGTGGTATCCTAAATAGGCGTCGAGGAACGACGGCAGGTCACACCCGGCAGTGGAGTCTACAATCTGGTCGATGTGTGGCAGGGGGGAGGGATGCTTTGTGCAAGCTTTATTGATATCTATGTAATCAATACACAACCTCCACTTCCCATTTGCCTTATGCACCACTACAGGATTGGCCAACCACGTGGGGTGGAGTACTCCTCTAACCAGGCCTACCGCCTCCAACTTCCTGATCTCTTCTATGATGAACTCTTGTCGCTCCAAAGCTTGCTTCCTGACCTTTTGCTTGACGGGCCGCGCATGAGGACACACAACAAGATGGTGCTCAATCACCTCCCTAGGAACATCGGGGATGTCAGATGCTTGCCATGCAAACACATTGACATTCGCCCGCAGGAAGGCGACGAGCGTGCTTTCCTATTTTTTGGTGAATGCCCCGACCATGTCGTCCTTCTTAACAGACACCTTCTTAGTTTCTGGTGGTGTAGCCTTGGACTTCTTGCTCTTGCTGGCGGAGCTCTCTGGCACGTCCTCAACGGGAGCGCAGCACTCCAAAGAGGTGCGCTTGCCAGAGTGGGTGCAAGAGGTCTCGCCGGAAGAGGTCTTGCCGGAAGGGGTCTTGCCGGCCTTCTTCTTCCCTAGAGCTTGAGCGGCAGGGGCAAGTGCCTTCGTGGCAGTTGCTGCAACTACCTCTCGGTAAGTTTGATCGGCGCAGATGAGTGCATCTTTCTTGTCGGAGGGGACGGTGATGATGGTCAACGGCCCTGGCATCTATAACGTATTGTAGGCGTAGTGGGACGCGGCCATGAACTTGGCCAGCGTTGGGCGGCCAAGGATACCATTGTATGGCAAGGGGATCTTGGGGACATCGAAGACGATCTTCTCCGTCCTAGAGTTCAGCTCGCCTCCAAACGTAACAGGGAGTGTGATTTTACCTTTAGGCTGGCTCCTTCCTGGGTTGACCCCTTGAAACGTGCCCGTCTCTTCGAGGTCCCCATCAGGAATCTACAGCTTTGTCACCTTGAGGTTGGATATCAAATTCAGACCGGCCCACCGTCAACCAGCACTTTCGTCACATTGAGGTTGTGTATCATTGGCGATACCAACAACGACAAACACCCGACCGCAGTTGTGCAATTAGGGTGATCCTCAGTGTCAAAAAATGATGCAAGTGCGGGACCACTTCAGGGGATTTTGGGCATCGAACGATGGCTCTGCCGCAGTGACCTCACGCGCCCACTACTTTAGCTGGCGGTGTGAGGTGTGCAACGAGGCGTCACCATCGACGCACGTGGCCTATGTAGCCTTCTGGAACTCGTGCTCGCCGGACTCGTCGTCCTCGTTGGTTATCTTTGCCGCGGCGACCCCCTTGGCCGCCACGCTTCTTGCCGGATCCCTCAGCACCACCCTGACCTTTCTCCTTGTCTCGGCTTTCGTATTCAGCCTTCTGCTTTTCAACAAGCAGCTCAACTTGTTGGCAGTTCTGGAGGTCATGGCCCTTGGTGCGGTGGATCTTGTAGTACTACTTGTTGGAGCCTCCTGGCTTGCCGGAGCCGCCAGGGCCAAGCAGGCGGCACACCCGGCAACCTCCTTGCCGGGGTCGTCAGCCTTGGCCTTTTTGGCGATGCCGAGCTCGCCGGATCCCTCAACGACAAGCACAGTCTTGACCTTGCGCTTCCTGTTGCGGCGCCGGCCCTTCTTTGTCGGAGCGGCGGTGTCTTCGTCTGTGGGGTCGGTTTCTGCACTGGCGTCCTTGCCAGGGAACGTCCTTCCCTCTTCAGCTCGAGCACATCTATCGGCTAGAACATAAAGTTCGGGCACATCCTTAACCTTGTTCATCGCCAACTCATCACACATCTTGCAGTTGCGCACATTCTGATGGAATGTGCTGATAATTGCGGCGGGATGAACATCTGGGATGTTGTACTGCACTTGGCTGAACCTCTGTATGTACTTGCGCAGGTTTTCTCCTTCTTTCTGGGGGATGATGTGCAAATCGCTTGCCTGGCCATGAGCTTAGTGGCCTCCAGTGAAGGCACCAACAAACTCATGACACAAATCTCACCAAGAAGAAATGGAATCCACTGGCAAGTGCATCAACCACGACATGACATTGGATTTGAGTGCTAACGGGAAGTAATTGGCAAGCACCTTGTCGTCGCGAGCTCCAGCAGCTTGCATCGCGATGGTGTAGATGCTGAGGAACTCTGACGGGTAGGTCTTGCCGTTGTACTTCTCGCCAATGTCGGGCTTGAACATGCGGTGGGAGGGCCACTAGAACTGCTGCAGCTCTCGGGTAAAGGCTGGACAACCCACCTTGTAAGGCAGGTCGCCGGGGCCCCCCGGCGCTGGGTGGTCCATAGTAGGCCCCGCACACCGATCTGACTGATGGCGCGTCTCCCGTCTTCGTTCGGTGGTAGTTCGAGCATCTTCCTGGGCCCGTTTCGGAAGGACTTGACGTTGGTCGCGGCGAGTTCGCGGGTCGGACGACGCGGTGGAAACATTGTCACCGACGTCAAGTCGACGAGCCGGTGCCTGTAGTTGCGGTCGCAGGGGGGAGGGGGAGGGTGCACCGTGGTCGCAGCGTGTCTGGTCCACCCACCACCAGCGTGCCCCGGCTTGTCAGGACGCTGGTGCGAGGGTCCCGCTCGGAACGGCTCGTCTTTGTTGGCGAAGCTCACAAGGCACCGGTACACGCGCGCTAGCGCTTCTGGTGGCATAGGCGACGGCGGGATCTGCATAGACCGTGATGTGCTTCAACTTCTAACCGGGTTAGAAGGGGCTCTGTCACGGCCGCGTGCCGCCTACACTGGCGTCTGAGCGTGCACGCCGGCCTAGTTCGTCCTGCGAGTGGCGCATGGGGCTCTTTCCGCGGCGGTGCCCGGGGGCTCCGGCATCGCGGTGTTTCTCATCACGCGCGGCCTGGGAAGGGGCGTGGCGCGGGCGCCAGCTGGGGTGCCGTAGAGGCTGACGCGCCCCCCGTGGGTAGCACGGCCCCGCCCCTGGACCCAGCGGTGTGCGGCTCGTCATCTCGGATTCGGACGATGCCACTCGCCTGGCTCCGATCACCAGAATGTTGTGGATGCTCGCGGGCCATGTCTCCGGCCCCATCTGTGGGCACCCGGCCGTCTGCTCGCGCTAGCGCGAACGGGCCGGCCCGGACAAGCCGATCGCTGTGATCCCCTTTCTCTTGGGGGCCATGGTGATGATGAAGTCGGTGTGCTAACCTTCAAACCGGATTTTCACAGCTTGCGCCCCCTACCTGGCGCGCCAAATATGTCGGGGGAAACGACACCTACGGGATCACGAGGAATCCCTTTTTGCTACGGTTGGCAAGCGCGGCGCTGCGGAAAGAGTGGGATTGAGAGATCAACACTGGGGGATTATCCAGGTTCAGGACACAAGTGATGCATAATACCCTACTCTTGCTGGTTTTTGTTTATCTGGTGTTCTTGGACTAGCTACAAGGCGTGCAGGGTCCAAAAAATCCGAATCCCCTCTCAGTACATCGCGGGCCTCCTTTTATAGTCAAAGGGGCTGCCAAAGTGGCACACAGGAGGTGGAAAGCTATACAGTAATCGAGTCTATCTCCTGGCACCGTGGGACAAACGCATTTAATGCACTGCCGACGTTCCCTTCTTGCTTTATCGGAGACGTCAATGAAGCTTGTCCCAGCTGTCACCGCCTCACCTAGCTTCGACGCGAGTCTAAACTGACAAGGCGTGTAGCGCCACGATGGCTGGCTGCTGAGTTGGTGCGGTGGCAGAGTCTTCATGAAGATCTGTATGCCACCACGCAGGTGCTTGCCGAGTCGGCCTAGAGGCTGCACGTCGCCACGCAGGCGCTTGCCTAGCTTGTGGGCTGGCAGCTGCATGGGAACGGCGGTGGAGTCTTGGCAGATGTGGGCCTAGTTGCGGCCCAGTGGATGTTTTTGGCAAGAGTCTTGCCGGGGCCCCGGCAAGGGTCTTGCCGTGGCATCGTGGACGTCCCCGGCAAGGGTCTTACCGGTGGTCTCGTGGGTATCCTTGGCAAGGATCTTGCCGAGGATCGTCGTCTTTTGGTTGTCATCTAGTCTTGTGTGCTTCTGGTCTCCACAAAGATCTGCATGCCACCAAGGAGGTGCCTCCCGAGCACGGTTTCCAAAGTGGTCGATGGTGTTGGAACCCTTGGGCTCAAGGGTGGCGGTTCTACTGGTGTTGGGCAAGTTGCCCCAGCAAGGTTCTTGTCGGGGCTGTGGAGGCTGCCCCGGCAAGGGCCTTGCCGGCGGGGGGGGGGGGGGGGGGCTCACCCCGCCCTTCTGCTCTTCGTGTTTCTGGCTTGGCGTTGCTCTGGTTGTCTTGTGGCTTTGCTTCCTTCCTCTTCCCCAGCTAGGTGTGGCCGTAGGCACGGCTCCAACTGCCTGCACACAAGTAAAGGGGTACAAAATAGGACCCCTCCTTTTGTGCACCGACAAATGATTCTCCACTTCACTCTGAAATTCTTTGAACTTTTCAAATGTTTCAGACTTGTGTTTCATCAAGTATATATACCCATACCTACTCAAATCATCTATGGAGGTCAAGAATAACCATACCCGCCGCGTGCCTGACCACTCATCGGACCACATACATCGGTATGTATTATTTCCAATAAGTCGTTAGCCTGCTCCGTTGTTCCGGAGAATGGAGTTTTAGTCATCTTGCCCATGAGGCATGGTTTGCAAGAATCAAATGATTCATAATCAAGTGATTCCAAAAGTCCATCCGCATGGAGTTTCTTCACGCGCTTTACACCAATATGACCTAAATGGCAGTGCCACAAGTATGTTGCACTATCATTATCAAATTTACATCTTTTGGCATCAATATTATCAATATGTGTATCACTATGATCGGGAGTCAATAAACCATTCATAATGGGTGTATGACCATAGAAGGTTTTATTCATGTAAACAGAACAACAATTATTCTCTAACTTAAGTGAATAATTGTATTGCAATAAAAATTATCCAGTAATATTCATGCTCAATGCAAACACCAAATAACATTTATTTAGGTTCAACAGTAATCCCGAAGGTAGAGGGAGTGTGCGATGGTGATCGTATCAACCTTGGAATCACTTCCAACAGGCATCGTCACCTCGCACTTAACTAGTCTCTGTTTATTCTGCAACTCCTATTTCGAGTTACTAATCTTAGAAACTAAACCGGTATCAAATACCCTGGGGTTGCGACGAACACTAGTAAAGTACACATCAATAGCATGTATATCAAATATACCTTTGTTATCTTTGCCATCCTTCCTATCCACCAAGTATCTGGGGCAGTTCCGCTTACAGTGACCATTCCATTTGTAGTAGAAGCACTTAGTTTCAGGCTTGGGTTCAGCTTGGGGCTTCCTCACGGGAGTGGCAACTTGCTTGCCGTTCTACTTGAAGTTCCCTTTCTTTCCCTTGCCCTTTTTCTTGAAACTAGTGGTCTTATTAAACATCAACACTTAATGCTCTTTCCTGATTTCTACCTCCGCTGATTTTAGCATTGTGAAGAGCTCAGAAATAGTTATAGTCATTCCTTGCACATTATAGTTCATCACAAAGCTCTAGTAGCTTGGTGATAGTGACTGGAGAACTTTGTCAATCACTATCTTATCTGGAAGATTAACTCCCACTTGATTCAAGCGATGGTAGTACCCAGACATTTTGAGTACATGCTCACTGAATTAGCTATTCTCCTCCATCTTGTAGGCAAAGTACTTGTCAGAGGTCTCATACCTCTCGACACGAGCATGCATCTGATATACCAATTTTCAGCTCTTGGAACATCTCATGTGCTCTTGTGGCATTCAAACGTTTTTGAAGTCCCGATTCTAAGCCGTAAATGATGGCGCACTAAGCTATCAAGTAGTCATCATATTGAGCTTGCCAAACGTTCATAAGGTCTGCATCTGCTCCTGCAACAGGTCTGTCACCTAGTGGTGCATCAAGGACATAATTCTTCTATGCAGCAATGAGGATAATCCTCAGATCACGGACCCAGCCGCATCGTTGCTACTATCATCTTTGAACTTAGTTTTCTATCGGAACATATCAAAAAAAATAGAGGAGCTATATCGCGAGCTATTGATCTACAACATAGTTATGCAAAACTATAAGACTAAGTTCATGATAAATTAAGTTCAACTAATCAAATTATTAATGAACTCCCACTTAAATTAACAACCTTCAAGTTATCTAAGTGATACATGATCCAAATCAACTAACCGATGTGTGATCATCACATGAGATGGGGTAGTCATCAATGGTGAACATATCTATGTCGATCATATCTACTATATGACTCATGTTTGAGATTTCGGTTTCCAGTTTTCCAAGACCATGTCTGTAAATGCTAGGATCGTCAAGTTTAATCCAAGTATTCTGCATGTGCAAAACTGCCTTACACCCGATCATCACGAGGTGCTTTGAAATGACGAACTTTGGCAATGGTGCATACTCGGGGAGAACACTTTTATCTTCAAATTTAGTGAAGGGGTCATCTTATAAAGCTACTGTAATGCCCACGATGCGGCTATATCTCCCACGTGTCGGAGCACGACTTAGAGGCATAACTGCATTGTAGGCAATGTCGCAAGAGGGGTAATCTTTACACATCCCATGTACTAAATAAGGAAAAAGGTACATAGTTGGCTTACAATCGCCATGTCACACAATGCATAAATATAACATTACATTCATCCGGATACAATCAAGGTCCGACTATGGAACCAAAATAAAGACAACCCCAAATGCATAATGTCCCCGATCGCCCCAACTGGGCTCCACTACTGATCGTCTGGAAAGGAAACATAGTATCGTCCTGAGTCCTCATCGAACTCCCACTTGAGCTCAGTCACATCTCCTGGAACGGTATCATCGGTCCGTGCATCTGGTTTTGGAAGTAATCTGTGAGTCACGGGGACTCAGCAATCTCACACCCTCGTGATCAAGACTATTTAAGCTTATAGGTAGGGTAAAAGTTATGAGGTGGAGCTGCAGCAAGCACTAGCATATAAGGTGGCTAAAATACGCAAATGAGAGCAAGAAGAGAAGGCAAGGCACGGTCGAGAAACTATGATCAAGAAGTGATCCTAGAACAACCTATGTTCAAACATAACTCGAGACCGTGTTCTCTTCCCGGACTCCACCGAAAAGAGACCATCACGGCCACACACTCTGTTGAGTCATTTTAATTAAGTTAAGTTTCTACAACCCGACATTAACAAATTCCAATCTGCCCATAACCGTGGGCACGACTTTCAAAAGTTCAAAACCCTGCAGGGGTGTCCCAACTTAGCCCATCACAAGCTCTCACGGTCAAGGAAGGATATTCCTTCTCACAAGACAACCCGATCAGACTCGGAATCCCGGTTACAAGGCTCTCGACAATGATAAAACTAAACCAGCAAAACCGCCCGAATGTGCCGACAAATCCCGATAGGAGATGCACATACCTCTTTCTCAGGGCACACTCGGATGAGACATCCTATGAGTAAAACCAACCCTCAAGTTGCCCCGAGATGGCCCCGTAGTCTAATCGGTTTGGACAAACATTCAGAGGAGCACTGGCCCGGGGGGTTTAAAATAAAGATGACCCTTGAGTCCGCGGAACCCAAGGGAAAAAGAGGCTAGGTGGCGAATGGTAAAACCAAGGTTGGGCTTTGCTGGAGGAGTTTTATTCAAGGCAAACTATCAAGGGGTTCCGATTATAACCCAACCGTGTACGGAACGCAAAATCAAGGAACATAACATCGGTATGACGGAAACTAGGGCGGCAGGAGTGGAACAAAACACCAGGCATAAGGCCAAACCTTCCACCCTTTACCAAGTATATAGATGCATTAAAGTAGACAAGATATAATAATGATATCCCAACGAATAAACATGTTCCAACAAGGAACAAACTCCAATCTTCACCTACAACTAGCAACGCTATAAGAGGGGCTGAGCAAAGCGGTAACATAGCCAAACAACAGTTTGCTAGGACAAGGTGGGTTAGAGGTTTAACATGGCAATATGGGAGGCAGGGTAAAGCATGTGGTAGGTATCATAGCATAGGCATACCAATAGAGCGAGCATCTAGCAAGCAAAGATAGAAGTGATTTCAAGGGTTTGGTCATCTTGCCTACAAAGTTCTCCGAGTTGACATTAGCTTGATCCTGGTAAGCGTACTCAACTGGTTCCTCGATCATGTACTCGTCTCCCAGCTCTACCCAAAGCAAGAACACAAGCAAAGGGAGACACAATCAACCACGGTGCAATGCACAAGCAACATGATGCAAAACATGGCATGATATGCGGGATGTGATATGAAATGCATATGCATGTTTCAGAAAGGAAAGATTGAACCAAGCCTCAACTTGGAAAACCAAGAGTTGCACTGGAAAGATGAGTTGATTTCGGTCGAAATCGATATAAAGATCACCAGAATCGGATGCACGATATGCAAATGGCAAGCAAAACAATAATGGCACAAAGCTGCGATTAACAACATGAGGCCATCTAAATGCATCAAGAACAACAAGCTACTGCACTCTAACATGACAACAAATCACATGGCAATGATCAACTCAAGATGCTTGACAAAAGATGAACACTAAGCTACGGCTAATTCACTCAAAAGCAGGTTCAAACAAGCATGGCAAAAGTGCAAAAGATATCAGGTTCACAGACTTAGTGGAAATAACAACATGGCAGGATTTTAACATCAGGAAGCAATGTTTAGAGCAAGATAACAACATGCTACAAGATCATATCATGGCAAAACAAAGCATGGCATGAAGCTACTCAAAGCATACAACAAAAGTCCCTTAATGACCATGAGCCAAAAGGGACCAAAAAATACAATGGCAAACATGTGAACATAGCAACTTTCATTAACAGATTCAGACTTAGCAGAAAACTAGAACATGGCAAAACAGATTCACGTAGGCATGTTTGCGAGCTCGATGCACTCACCACAAGGCATTGCATGACAAACTAAGCATACACCAAGCAAGTAGACATGATGAAAAAGCTAACCATGGCAATAACAACCTCATAGCATGCATGGATCAACTACCACAACCTCGGCAAAATTGCTAAACACGTAAACAATCTGCCAAGAACATTTTATAGCAAAAGTAGAGCTTGATTGACTCATGCTTTGGCGCTCCATAATTGCAAACAAAGACATTGATGGATAGAGCATAACATTATCTCAAAATCATCCTTACGGAACATGCTCAAAAGAGGCATGGATCACTCTATAGCAACAAGAATACATGGCATAAAAATATTATCAGGGAAAAGACTTAGAAGATTTCTAAGTCCCTAAAATCAGCAACATCACGAGAGCTACTTTGCATGCTTGTGCTAGTCACCACAAAGATCACAAAAATACATGGCATACATCCCTGTAAAGATGGCATGGCATACTTCCAAACACATGTAGGGCTCAATTTCATAGGAGGCACACATTAATCCTGGCAAAAATGGCAAATGTCCAATCTCTGATAAGAAACTAAAACTAACATTGCATAGCACTCTTGCAACAGCATTTAGGGCATCAAGATGAACTCAAATAAACATGGTGTAATGGAATGAAATGAAGTACACGTCGAGACGAACAATTTGATATGCTACACGCCCAAAACGGAGCCATGGGTGCAAAGATATGATGCAATGAAAAAAGCTAAAAGTAATGGAAAACTGGGACGAAGTCAACCCTAGGGTTCGTCCAGATCTGGATCTGGGGCACGCTTTACGAGGATCACCGGAATCCAGCCGGAGTTGATGTGGAGGTGGCCCGATCTCGCCGGAGAGACGACGCGGCGGCGCGGGCGGAGACGGCGTGGGCTCGCCGGAGTTGCCGCGGTGGCGGGGCAGCGCGGCGACCGGCGAGGAGGAAGGCACGGCGGCTCAATTAACCGTTGGAGTATCAAACGAAGTCCAAATGACACGAAACTTGACAGGCGGTCTACCGGTAGTAAACCACAGCCGCTTGGCAAGTCTCGGTCCAATCCGAAAACTTTTATCACCCGCACACGAAAAAAGCAAAAGGGGACACCGAAGGACATAGTAGCGCCGGAATGCAAAACGGACAACGGGGAAAATGCTCGGATGCATGAAACGAACACGTATGCAAATGTGATGCACATGATGACATGATATGAGATGCATGACAAAGACAAAAGCAACACGAAGTCAAAACCCAACAACGAGGAAATATCATAACTTAGTGCCGGAAATGGCAAGAGTTGGAATACAAATATGGTAGGTTACATACGGGGCGTTACAACACTCCACCAGTACGAAAGGATCTCGTCCCGAGATCTAGGACTAGAAAAACTTCGAATATTGAGAACGGAGGTGGTCCTCGCATTCCCAGGTGGCTTCACGGTCGGAATGATGTGACCACTTCACTTTCAGGAATTTGATAGACTTGTTGCGAGTCTTGCGCTCAATTTCTTCAAGAATAGCAATGGGGTGCTCATGATAAGACAAGTCTTCTTGGAGATCAATCTCTTCGAAGTTAATGGTGCGGTCAGGAGTCTTGAAACACTTGCGAAGCTGAGACACGTGAAACACGTCGTGCACGTTTGCAATGTTGGATGGAAGCTCATGTTGATAGGCGAGATCGCCTCTTTTGCCAATGATCTTGAAAGGACCCACGTATCTAGGGGCAAGCTTCCCTTTGATACCGAAGCGATGAGTACCTTTCATTGGAGAGACGCAGAGGTACATGGTCTCCGATCTCGAAAGCCAAGTCACGATGCTTTCTATCATAGTAACTCTGTTGGCGCGATTGCGCTACTTTGAGATTTTCACGAATGACTTTGCACATTTCTCCAGCCTCTGTGATCAAGTCATTGCCAAGAAGTTGGCGTTCAGTAGTCTCTGACCAGTTAAGAGGAGTACGGCACTTCCTGCCATAGAGAATCTCGAATGGGGCCTTGCCCGAACTCGCTTGGAAGCTGTTGTTGTAGGAGAACTCGACATATGGAAGAGAATCTTCCCACTTCATACCGAAAGAAATGACACATGCCCTGAGCATATCTTCAAGAATTTGATTTACTGCTCGACTTGGCCACTAGTTTGAGGATGAAAAGCTGTGTTGAAGCGAATGTTGGTGCCCATGGCCTTCTGAAAGGAGTCCCAGAACTTGGAGGTGAAGATGCTTCCACGATCTGAAGAAATCAATTGCGGAATGCCGTGCAGAGAGACAATCCTGGAGGTATATAGCTCTGCCAACTGAGCTGCTGTGATAGATTCTTTGATAGGAAGAAAATGAGCCACTTTAGTGAGCTTGTCGATGACAACGAAGATAGCATCATTGCCCCGCTTGGACTTGGGAAATCCAGTCACGAAGTCCATCTCAATATGGTCAAACTTCCATTCCGGAATGGCAAGAGGTTGGAGGAGACTAGCTGGTCGTTGGTGTTCTACTTCCACTCTTCTGCAGACATCACATTCATTCACGAACTGAGCAATCTCGCGCTTCATTCGAGTTCACCAATATGACTGCTTGAGGTCATGGTACATCTTTGTACTTCTAGGGTGAATAGAGAGAAGTGAATTGTGAGCCTCGTTCATAATGACTTTACGAAGGTCACCTTTAGGCACCACAATGCGATCCTCGAAAAATAGAGTATCCTTGTCATCAAGGCGATAGCACTTGTACTTGGGTTGACTCTTGGCAATCCCAGTCTTCACCTTCTTCACCATAGCATCAAGAAGTTGAGCCTCCGAATCTGATCTTCCGAAGTAGGAGAGACTTGGAGGTTGGCAAGGAATCCTTGAGGAACAACTTGGAGATTAAGTTTGCGGAAAGCTTCACAAAGCTCTGGTTGGTAGGGCTTGAGAATCAAACTGTTGAAGTAAGGCTTTCTGCTCAAAGCGTCAGCAATGACATTGGCCTTGCCTGGAGTATATTCAATACTCGGATTATACTCTTGAATCATTTCGACCCAACGAGTCTGCCTGAGGTTGAGGTTGGGCTGAGTGAAAATGTACTTGAGACTCTTATGATCAATGAAGATGTCCACTTTTCTTCCCAACAAGAGATGTCTCCATGTTAAAAGAGCATGTACAACTGCCGCCAACTCAAGGTCATGAGTGGGGTAGTTCTTTTCGTTGGGATTCAACTAGCGAGAGGTATAGGCCACAACTTTCTTCTCTTGCATCAACACTGCACCGAGACCTTGAAGGGAAGCATCACAGAAAACCTCTAACGGTTTGGATTCATCAGGAGGAGTCAGAACTGGAGTAGTGACTAACTTCTCTTTGAGGGTGTTGAAAGCGGTGCCACATTCAGGAGACCAGACATACTTCACATGCTTCCGGAGAAGGTTGGAAAGAGGCTTTGCGATCTTAGAGAAGTTCTCAACAAACCTTCGACAATAGCTTGCAAGCCCAAGGAAGCTGCAGAGTCGCTTCACATTCTGATGTGGTTCCCAATTCACAATTGTAGACACCTTCTCAGGATTAACAGCTATGCCCTTAGCATAGATGATATGCCCAAGGTAGAGAACCTCATCGAGCCAAAACTCGCACTTTGAAAACTTCGCATGGAACTAATGTTCTCTGAGTTTATCCAGCACCAATCTCAAGTGCTTGGCATGATCCACTTTGTTCTTGGAAAAGACCAGAATGTCATCAAGATAGACCAGGACGAAGTCATTTGTGTAGGCGTTGAAGATGAAGTTCATCATACGAGAGAATGTTGGAGGGGCGTTGACATGGCCGAAAGACATGACATTGTATTCATTTGAACCATAGCTTGTTCTGAATGCTGTCTTGGGGATATCTTCTTCACCAATGTGAAACTGATGATAGCCCATACGAAGGTCAAGCTTGGAGAATACTTGAGCACCTTTGAGTTATTCGAAAATCTCATTGATGTTGGGAAGTGGGTACTTGTTCTTTATGGTCTTCTTGTTCAATGGACGGTAGTCGACACAAAGTCGGTCCGTTCCATCCTTCTTCTTGACAAAAAGAACACCACAACCCCATGGAGAAGAACTTGGTCGGATGAGACCAATACGCTCTTGAATATCCAGTTGTTTCTTCAGCTCCTTCAACTCTTCAGGTCCAAGCTTGTAAGGATGTTTGCAAATAGGTTCCATGCCAGGTTCAAGATCGATGACGAATTCAACTGGCCGGTGAGGAGGCATTCCTGGAAGCTCTTCTGGAAAGACGTCTTGATATTCACAAACGACTCAAATCTGATATATGGCATCCAACTCGCCCTTCTCATTGAGAGAAAACAGTCGAATTGTATCATCACGAGCGGCAAAAACGATTACATCCTCAGACGAATGTGTCAATTGAATCTGCCTGGCAGCACAATCAAGGTGAGCCTTGTGCTTAGAAAGCCAGTCCATTCCGAGAATAAGATCAATATCCGAGTTACCAAGGACCACTGGAGAGGACAGAAACTTATAGTCGCCCAACGTGATAGAAACATCGGGAGCAACCAAACAAGAAGTCATAAGCTTTCCGGGAGAAACAACTTGCATGACTTTGGGAAAAACCTCTGTGTCAACATTGTGCTTCGATGCAAAAGGGAATGACAAGAAAGAATGCGATGCACCAGTATCAAAAAGAACTCTTGCAGGAATATCGTTAATAGGAAGGTTACCCATGATCACATCTGACGAGTCCTCTGCCTGAGCTGCGTTCATCATGTTGACCTTCGCAAACTTGGGATTATGCTTGACCACTGCGGTGCTAGCAGATCTCAAAGGAGGGGGAGGAGGAAGACGCCTCTAATTGAAGCATTTGTTGGCATAGTGACCATTCTATTGACACTTGTTGCACGTGACCTCTGAAGGCGGACGGTGATACGGAGCACTTGATCTTGGAGAATGAGACGAAGTCTTGTTCTGAAAGCCTGGGTTGGGTGGGTGGGAAGATCCATTGCCACCTTTGCTCTTCTTCTAATAAGGCTGACGGAACGGAGGAGGAGGCAACCAATACTTTTGCTGCTTAGTTGTCACTTGAGTTGGGGAAGAAGGAGTTGCATCCCTGACTCGTTTCTTGGAAGCATCGCACTTGAGTTGAGCAGTCTCTTGTTTCAGTGCCATGTTGTATAACTCATCGTACTTCTTCGGCTCAAAAAGCACGAGAGCTAGTTGTAGATCTTCTCTGAGGCCACCTCTGAACTGATAAATCATGCTCTTCTCGTCAGGGACGTCTTGCTTAGCGAAACGAGCGAGCCTCTGGAACATGATGTTATATTGGTAAATAGACAAGCTGCCTTGCTTCAGATTGCGGAACTCCTCACGCTTGCTCTCAACAACACTCTGAGGAATGTGATGAGCTTTGAAGTCTTGACGGAATTCATCCCAGGAAATCACACGACCTCCTCTGGAATCTTTGTATTGCTGATACCACTCTGCAGCTTGGTCTTTGAGTTGGAACGAGGCAAACTTGACAAAGTCCTCAGGCCTGACGTTGCTGCACTCGAAATGCTTGCAGATATCCACGAGCCAATCATCAGCACCTGTTGCCTCGACACAGTTACTGAAGGTCTTTGAGGAACTGGTTGAGTGTAGCAAACTGATTCTGATTGTTGCCATGGCCTTGATTTCCTTGGTTGCACTCTTGCAAGAGTTGCATGATCAGCTGCGTGTTGGCATTGGTAGTGGCCATCACAGCTTTCCATGCCTCCGGAGGTGGAGGTGGTGGCGGCGGTTCAGGATTCTGACGCGTTGGAGGAGCCATCCTGAAGAGGGTGACATCCTTTAGCATCTTGACAGACATATATTCAAGCTGAATCAAATGGATCGAAATCGTAACATATAGTCTTAACATCCGAACAAGAATGAATGAATGCATTCCAAATTAAATGGTCACACTTCCATAAATTGAGAAGCCACTTAGATAGAGGTAGATGAATAAAACAAGGTACGAACATGAACAAATACTTGGTAAGGATAAACCAATCACAAACCAAATATCCGCGGAAGAAATACTAGAGCTACATGAATTCCCACCTATGAAGCTCCCAAAATTTTCCCGGTTATGCAATCAGGTGTTGGGGATACAAGGGAAGCATAATATCTCACCCAAAGCTAGCAAATCCTACATCCAGCTGTATCCATCCTTCAACACATAACCAAGAAACCTTCGGAAATCATTTACCTCAACCTTTGAAAAGCATCCGTTAAACGAGTTATGGCAATACTCCCGAACTCCCGCCCCAGTACTAGGTGGCGTCGAGGTTATCTCACCAACAACTTCATAAAAGAGATTTTCAATGTCGGCGAAACTCAGGTATTCCAGAATTGCAACGATAAAATTGTGACGACAACACCTCGGAGCTCAACTCCCCGGGACACTGCCACAACCCCTAAATGTCAGAAGGTACCAAGAACAATGTTCTCGTCACAAAACCATCGAAACGATTCCAAGATACCCGCGTGATACTAATTTTTTTAGTGAAATTTGAGAAAAGAAGAGTCAAAACTCTACGTCAGGATGCCTCACTAGAGCGACGAAGGGACTGGGGAGTAAAAAGAATCCTACTCTCCGATATATATAATCCTAATAGACTCAAAATGTTTTTCTAGACTCAACAACGCCAATGATTCGATCAAGCTGGGGGCTCCTAAGTCGGGGAAGGCTCTGATTACCAACTTGTAACGCCCATGATGCGGCTATATCTCCCATGTGTCGGAGCACGACTTTGAGGCATAACCACATTGTAGGCAATGTTGCAAGAGGGGTAATCTTTACACATCCCATGTACTAAATAAGGAAAAAGGTACATAGTTGGCTTCCAATTGCCACGTCACACAATGCATAAATATAACATTACATTCATCCAGATACAATCAAGGTCTGACTACGGAACCAAAATAAAGACAACCCCAAATGCATAATGTCCCTGATCGCCCCAACTGGGCTCCACTACTGATCGTCTAGAAAGGAAACGTAGTATCGTCCTGAGTCCTCATCGAACTCCCACTTGAGCTCAGTCGCATCTCCTAGAACGGTATCATCGGTCCCTGCATCTGGTTTTGGAAGTAATATGTGAGTCACGGGGACTCAACAATCTCACACCCTCGTGATCAAGATTATTTAAGCTTATAGGTAGGGTAAAAGGTATGAGGTGGAGCTGCAGCAAGCACTAGCATATATGGTGGCTAACATACACAAATGAGAGCGAGAGCAGAAGGCAAGGCACGATCGAGAAACTATGATCAAGAAGTGATCCTAGAACAACCTATGTTCAAACATAACTCGAGACCGTGTTCTCTTCCTGGACTCCGCCGAAAAGAGACCATCACGGCCACACACTCTGTTGAGTCATTTTAATTAAGTTAAGTTTCAGGTTTTCTACAACCAGACATTAACAAATTCCCATCTGCCCATAACCACGGGCACGTCTTTCGAAAGTTCAAAACCCTGCAGGGGTGTCCCAACTTAGCCCATCACAAGCTCTCACGGTCAATGAAGGATATTCCTTCTCCCAATACAACCCGATCAGACTCGGAATCCCAGTTACAAGACATCTCGACAATGGTAAAACTAAACCAGCAAAACCGCCCGAATGTGCCGACAAATCCCGATAGGAGCTGCACATATCTCATTCTCAGGGCACACTCGGATGAGACATCCTACGAGTAAAACTAACCCTCAAGTTGCCCCGAGGTGGCCCCGCAGTCTACTCGGTTCGGACCAACACTCAGAGGAGCACTGGCCCGGGGGGGGGGGTTTAAAATAAAGATGACCCTTGAGTCTGCGGAACCCAAGGGAAAAAGAGGCTAGGTGGCGAATGGTAAAACCGAGGTTGGGCTTTTTCTGGAGGAGTTTTATTCAAGGCGAACCGTCATGGGGTTCCCATTATAACCCAACCGTGTAAGGAACGCAAAATCAAGGAACATAACACCGGTATGACGGAAACTAGGGCGGCAAGAGTGGAACAAAACACCAGGCATAAGGCCGAGCCTTCCACCCTTTACCAAGTATATAGATGATTTAATTAAACAAGATATAATAATGATATCCCAATGAATAAACATGTTCCAACAAGGAACAAACTCCAATCTTCACCTACAACTAGCAACACTATAAGAGAGGCTGAGCAAAGCGGTAACATAGCCAAACAACGGTTTGCTAGGACAAGGTGGGTTAGAGGTTTAACATGGCAATATTGGAGGCGGGGTCACGCATGTGGTAGGTATCGTAGCATAGGCATAGCAATAGAGCGAGCATCTATCAAGCAAAGATAGAAGTGATTTCGAGGGTTTAGTCATCTTGCCTGCAAAGTTCTCCGAGTTGATGTTAGTTTGATCCTCGTAAGCGTATTCAACTGGTTCCTCAATCATGTACTCGTCTCCCGGCTCTACCCAAAGCAAGAAGACAAGCAAAGGGAGTCACAATCAACCACGGTGCAATGGACAAGCAACATGATGCAAAACATGGCATGATATGCGGGATGTGATATGAAATGCATATGCATGTTTCGGAAAGGAAAGATTGAACCAGGCCTGAACTTGGAAAATCAAGAGTGCTGCTGGAAAGATGAGTTGATTTCGGTCGAAATCGATATAAAGATTACCGGAATCGGATGCACGGTATGCAAATGGCAAGCAAAACAATAATGGCACAAAGCTGCGATTAACAGCACGAGGCCATCTAAATGCATCAAGAACAACAAGCTACTGCACTCTAACATGACAAAAATCACATGGAAGTTATCATCTCAAGATGCTTGACAAAAGATGAACACTGAGCTACGACTAATTCACACAAAAGCAGGTTCAAACAAGCATGGCAAAAGTGCAAAAGATATCAGGTTCACAGACTTAGTGGAAATAATAACATGGCAGGATTTTAACATCAGGAAGCAATGTTTAGAGCAAGATAACAACATGCTACAGGATCATATCATGGCAAAACAAAGCATTGCATGAAGCTACTCAAAGCATACAACAAAAGTCCCTTAATGACCATGAGCCAAAAGGGACCAGAAAATACAATGGCAAACATGTGAACATAGCAACTGTCATTAACAGATTCAGACTTAGCAGAAAACTAGAACATGGCAAAACAGATTCATGTAGGCATGTTTGCGAGCTCGATGCACTCACCACAAGGCATTGCATGACAAACTAAGCATACACCAAGCAAGTAGACATGATGAAAAAGCTAACCATGGCAATAACAACCTCATAGCATGCATGGATCAACTACCACAACCTTGGCAAAATTGCTTAACACGTAAACAATCTGCCAAGAACATTTTATAGCAAAAGTAGAGCTCGATTGACTCATGCTAGGGCGCTCCATAATTGCAAACAAAGACATTGATGGATAGAGCATAACATTATCTCAAAATCATCCTTACGGAACATGCTCAAATGAGGCATGGATCACTCTGTAGCAACAAGAATATAGGGCATACAAATATTATCAGGGAAAAGACTTAGAAGATTTCTAAGTCCCTGAAATCAGGAACATCACGAGATCTATTTTGCATGCTTGTGCTAGTCACCACAAAGATCACAAAAATACATGGCATACACCCCTATAAAGATGGCGGCATACTTCCAAACACATGTAGGGCTCAAGTTCATAGGAGGCACACATTAATCATAGCAAAAATGGCAAATGTCCAATCTCTGCTAAGGAACTGAAACTAACATTGCATAGCACTCTTGCAACAGCATTTAGGGCATCAAGATGAACTCATATGAACATGGTGCAATGGAATGAAATGAAGTACACGTTGAGATGAACAATTTGATATGCTACACGCCCAAAACGGAGGCACGGGTGCAAAGATATGATGCAATGAAAAAGGCTAAAAGTAATGGAAAACTGGGACGAAGTCAACCCTAGGGTTCGTCTAGATCTGGATCCGGGGCATGCTTTACGAGGATTACCCGAATCCCGCTGGAGTTGATGTGGAGGTGGCCCGAGCTCGCTGGAGAGACGACAGGGCGGCACGGGCGGAGACCAGTCAGACGCGGCGGCGCTTGGACGCGGACGGGGCGGCGCTGGGCGCAGTTGCCGGAGCCGGCGGAGACAGCGCAGGCTCGCCGGAGTTGCTATGGCGGCGGGGCAGCGCGGCGGCCGGCGAGGAGAAAGGCGCGGCGGCGAGGCGGCGCGCGGGCGGCGGGCGAAGCGGGGAGGCGCGGGGGCGGCGATGGGCCTCGGGGGCCGGTGTTGGGCCCGGCGGGGCGCGGCGCGGGAGGCGGCCGGCGGGACACGTGGCGCAACACCAGTGGCTGCGGGGCGGCGGCGCGAAACGTCTGTTACGGCCCGGACGTGTCCGGCGCGCGGATGGAGCGGGGACTAGGGTTAGGGTTGGAGTGGATCCGGGATTTTCGGGGGGAGATGCCTTTTATAGGTAGAGGGAGCTAGGAGGCTCCAAATTGAGCACGGTTTGCGGCCACGCGATCGCGATCGAACGACTGAGATGATGGAGGGGGTTTTGGTGGGTTTTGGGCCACTTTGGAGAGGTGTTGGGCTGCAACCCACACGAGGCCTTTACGGCTCCTCGGTTAACCGTTGGAGTATCAAACGAAGTCCAAATGACACGAAACTTGATAGGCGGTCTACCGGTAGTAAACCAAGGCCGCTTGGCAAGTCTCGGTCCAATCCAAAAATGTTTAACACCCGCACACGAAAAGAAGAAAAAGGGGACACCGGAGGACATAGGAGCGCTGGAATGCAAAACGGACAACGGGAAAAATGGTCAAATGCATGAAACAAACACATATGGAAATGCGATGCACACAATGACATGATATGAGATGCATGAGAAAAGACAAAAGCAACACGAAGTCAAATCCCAACAACGAGGAAATATCATAACTCAGTGCCGGAAATGGCAAGAGTTGGAATACAAATATGACAGGTTACATACGGGGCGTTAGAGCTACCATCGTTCTAAGTAAAATAATATGCATAAAGGATAAACATCACATGCAATCAAAATATGTGACATGATATGGCCATCATCATCTTGTTCTTTTGATCTCCATCTCTGAAGCATCATGATACGTCTCCAACGTATCTATAATTTATGAAGTATTCATATTGTTTTACAATCATTTATAGCAACTTTATATCATTTTTGGGACTAACCTAATGACACAATGCCCTGTGCCAGGTGCTGTTTTTTGCTTGTTTTTTTACATCGCAGGAAATCAATATCAAACGGAGTCCAAATACCGTGAAACTTTTTGTGGATTTTTTATGGACCAGAAGACATCCAGTGGGCCAGAGCAGCACTTGGGGGTGCCCCGAGGGGGGCACAAACCACCAGTGTGCGCCTGGGGGGCTAGGCATGCCCCCATGTGTTGTGCCAACCTCGGTGGCCTCCCGCACCCCCTCTTTGCCCTATAAGTCACTAAATATTCCAAAAACCCTCGGGGTAAACCTAGATCATAAGTTCCGCTGCCGCAGGCCTTTGTAGCCACCAAAAACCAATCTAGAGCCCATTCCGGCACCCTGCCGGAGGGGGGAATCATCATCGGTGGCGATCTTCATCATCCCGGCGGCCAACACAATGAGGAGGGACTAGTCCAACCTCGGGGCTGAGGTTTTGTACCAGTAGCTATGTTTTTAATATCTCTCTCTCTCATGTTCTTGATATGTCACAATCTTGATGTATCGCTGGCTTTGTTAATATAGTCGCATCATATGGTGTTTTCCCCTCTCTATCTTGTTGTGATGAATTGAGTTTTTTCCTTTGAGATTTTGTTGTTACCAGATTGAATACTTTTACAGATTTGAGAGCACTTGATATATGTCTTGCATATGAATACTCGTAGTGACAATGGGGTATCATATTGATTCACTTGATTTGTGTTTTGGCATTCAACTCGTGGATTCCCGCGATAACATTAGGGTACTCTATGCATAGGAGTTGATGCATGTTCTCGTATTTTGTTTCTTCGGTAAAAAGCTTGGGGCACTCTTTGAGGTTCTTTGTGTTGGATTGAGTATTATGAATCTGAAATTATTTGGTGTTATTTTAGTACGAACTCTTGGATAGATCGATTGGAAAGAATAGCTTCGAGGAGGTTTCGTACCCTATAAACGATTTCTTCTTATGTTCTCTGCTAGATGGGAACTTTGGAGTGATTCTTCATTGCACGTTGAAGAATGGTTATACGATCCAATTATATTAGCATTGTTCAGAGATTGCACTAGCGAAAGTATGGACCCTAGGCCTCATTTTCAAGCATTGCAATACCATTTTTGTGCCCATTTACTATTTTCTTCCTTGCTGTTTTTATTTATTCAGATTATAAAAATATATTTCTACCATCCATATTACACTTTTATCACCATCACTTCGCTGAACTAGTGCACCTATACAGTTTTCCATTGTATTAGGTGTGTTGGGGACACAAGAGATTTCTTGTATTTGGTTGCAGGGTTGTTTGAGAGAGACTATCTTCATCCTACGCCTCCCAAGGATTGATAAACCTTAGGTCATCCACTTGAGGGAAAATTGCTACTGTCCTACAAAACTCTGCGCTTGGATGCCCAACATGAGTCTACAAGAATAAAGTTGCATAGTAGATATCAAGCTCTTTTCAGGCATTGTTGCCTGGGAGGTGAGTGCATGAAGGTATATCTTTAGATCTTGCAATCGAATCTTTTAGTTTCTTGTTTTATCACTATAGTTTGGTTTATAAAATAAAACTACATATGGAATTGAGGTTGCATCATATTATTGATCATCTTTATAATATGTTTCTTGAAAATGATGGATCAGAAAATTGTGCTCAATTGTTAGAAGAAGAAGTCAATAAAATGTTTGGCACAAAATATTGGAATAATGAGCATGATTGCAATGTTGTTAGTATGAATTCTTTGAATATCCAAAACGCTAATGACTATTGCATTAGTCATGAGAAAAATGTTTCTTATAAGCATGTCAATTTTTGTGTAGTGCATAAAGTTTGTGAAGACGTGCCTTATAGGGAAGATAGATTTTGTAAGCAGCATAAACATGATAGAACCAATTCTTTGCTCAAAGTGATAGATGAATTAGCTACAAAATTATGTTCTCTCACTACTGCAGGATGCTGCTAACGCGACACTACGATCAGAGACCCTTCGATGAAACTGTGTGTGATGCAATAATTGCAAATGGTGGTGTAAAAAAACCGTCAAAAAGGCGCAAAACATTGCGATGACGGATGCATCAAACACGGTTTACATTTTAGTTGCGTTTGTGATTCAGGGCATATGGTTCAGTTCAATTAACCGTTTTCGATGAGTAGGAACAAAAGAAACGGGGCAGACAGATGAAGGTGTGCGCGATGTACAGCATACAATTCACTCGGATGAACTATTTGTGATTAGGCAACACAAAAGAAATGGTTAGCCAGATCAAGGTGTGTGCGATGTATAGCATACAGTTCACTCGGATGAACTGTTTGTGATTAGGCAACACAAAAGAAACAGTCAGCCAGATCAAGGTGTGTGCGATGTATGACATGCGGTTCACCCGGATGAACTGTTTGCATTGAGACAAGAGAACATAAGCGGTTCAATATAACAAATACCATAAATATTGCAAGGTTCAAATTCAAAGATTACAACGCCCAAATTCAAACATTGCAAGCTGCATCATTTCTAAAAAGGGATCAGCTGCTGACAAGTCATGTATGGGTTTGACACAATGATTTCCAATTGCTTTGCCATATGTTCTTCCCATATGAAGTTTGGCATTTTTGGAGGCACTTCCATTCAACAGTACCAGCTGGCTCTAATGAACATACTATTGATCTTTCCTAATTAAATGCGTGTTCAACCTCAGTACACTCAGCACCTTTGCTCTGGAAAGAAAGAACCCAGCGAATGTAATCTCTGGTGGGGTCCCTCGGTAGGAGTTCAAAGTAATGTTTGAGAGATTCAGATCCAGGCATTCGATGTGATTGTCGTTATAAACATCATCCACCGGGCCTAATATGCACTACAAAAGAAGAGAACATGTTAGTGCCTACATGCAGTTTTGAACACTGCTACACGCCCATTTGATTTGTAGGATTGGTAAAATGCACCAACATGCCATCTTCGATCTGGCATGATTAACATGGTAATTTGATTACAATCTAGAAACATGTAGCCTTCTTCACAAGAGGTTGGATTGGATGAAAAACTCCCTAAGAAAACTAGTAAAGATGATCCAAAGGAGAAATTCTTATGGACGATTGTAACCATATGAATGAAGCAACCAATATGGGGTGGGGGTGTATGTCCTAGAATCCTCCAAAATTCCTTCAGAAATAGTAGTACATTGTCATTGTGAACTTGGGAAAAGGTGCAAAAAATTGAACTCCCTTATGGTTAACATTTAACAGGAAAGGAACATCACCTCAATATATAGCTTCTTTAGGCACGGAAAGTATCTCAGGCAACTGAAAACTTCGTCCAGGTTGGGGACGACAGATTCTAGTGCCAAGACCTTCATTGTGCCCAAAGTCTGGGTGAATCTTCGCTAGATGACAGACGAACATACATCTTTAAAACTAGTTATAACATTTTATCAAAAAGGAGAGGTATATAAGGCGACTATTGTACCTGAAAGTTGTAGTATTTGACATTGATTCTTGTTGGAGCTTGTTGATCAACTACGAGTAACCTTGTTGATCAATTTCGGCGCAGAAATGACATTGATTCTTGTTGGACCTTGTTGATCAACTACAAGTAATCTCTCAAGTGAAGTTGTGTCCTTGATGACCATATTGTGGTCCACCTTTTGTGATCTCTTGTTGCAGCACTAGCAACACACATAAATAGTGTGGAGAGTCCTGGAGGTGATGTGCAAGGTACTCGACCAATTCATCTCCTGAAGACGAAGGAACTCGAGTGTAGTACAGCCGCGGAGAAGGTGCTCCATGTCATCCTTTGGGATGCGGACGATGACAAGCTCGAGGTGCTTCATTCGTGGTAGAAAAAGAGTGGGCACGTCATTAAGGGGGGTGGCAGTTCATGAACTTGGCGAGGCACAACATGGGCGCGAAGCGGAGCGCGGATGTTGGCAACAAGCTCATATGCCCATAATTATACCTTAGCTTCTCGAGCTGATCTATGGCGTGTGATCGGAACCACTCATCAAGCTTGGGTCGCTACTTGCCATTGGAACGGAACTTGCCTGCAATAAGGCTTTTGATTGGGCCATGGTGACTGCTGAGGATCTGGGAGAATGCATCCAAGCTTTGGCGATAGCCATGGCAGAGCTTGTGGGCGTGGAGGAGGTCGACAGGGGTGCGGAGCCATAGGGTGCGCCACCGCTGGGAAACGGCGGCTGTCCTCGCCTGATTTCTGATTGGGAGGAGGGATATGATCACTATCAACATATAATCGGGGAGGTTGTTGTTGAAGTCTAGGCCTGCTGGAGTAGCTTGAGGTTCTTTCTCAACCCTCCTCCGCTTGTTGGCAGCCTCGTTCTCCACCTCGTCGGCGGGGACAGGAACCTCTGTATCCATATTCACGCCGTGCTCCGGTGCTTCAGCAGCCCCAGCGTCGCACTCCCTCCGATGGGGCGCTTCGGCGGCATCCTCGTACACTGACGGCTTTGAGGACTCAGAGCGGCGTCGAGGATGCGAGCGGAGAGAGAGGAATTGTGTGTGTGGTGAGGATGGGGGGTGTGGCCGCTCAGCGGCACCATTAATATAGACCAATGGGAGCGAGGAGGGCGGTGGTCCAAGGCTGTCTCGCTTCCCGGTGAGAACGACTGCTTAATCTCTAGTATGAATGAAATATATGCTTAATTACTAAATTTTAGTTGCAAAAATAGATGGTGATATTAATTTTTAGCTGCATATTTTGAAAAATCGCAGTGTCTCTTGGCTTAGAACCGAAGTCTGGCTTTAATTTGCATACCGTAATCTGAACCGTTTGCATTGAAGAGATGCACAAATCCTGCGTTAAACAGCTTGTACAATTCCGGGTAAGCCTGCGCACCGGACTGCGGGCGCACGCCTCCCGTTCAGTCAAGCAGCTATCCACACGGCATCTCCTATAGCCATTAAAACTAAGACACGTGGCGTCACGTGAATGGTTAACCAAACGCACAAGGTTTGAATTATACAAACGTTTGAGATATTAAAGTGGCAGCTATTTTTTTCAAAATGCCTTTGTTGGCTGTCATTATTCGAGTGCGCCTTCTCTCAAAATGGACACGAAAAATACCATAGCATGTCGGGTGCCCTTCCATGATAGCATGCCGAGTTTCATGAATTTCAGACGAGTTTTGGATTTACTAGAATTTAAAAACCAGGCATCTCAATGTTTTGCCGGCAATCAATGATGCCCTGGTGTTTTAAATTAATTCCCATTTCTTGCATGGGACCTAAGCATGCACCCAAGGACACATATTTGATTTTTCAACGAATTTATATGCGCCGGAGCATGCGCATGTAGTTAAAATTTGAATTATGCACATAAATGCATCGAAAACTCAGTTGATGCATAAAAATGTCCAAATGAACCCCGAAAAATCACAAAAATTCACACAACACTCCTGTTGTTCGATGATGACACGAGAAAAAAACTTGAAAGCAATAAGAGGCAATGGATATCATTTCGTCCCCAAAGGTAGGACTTTTCCCTACTGAAAACCATCATGCTTGTTGTGAGAAGCTCCGGTTTGTGAGAAGCATATACCCAAACCTGCCCCAAATGGGACAAAATTTGTACCACGGCATGTTGATGCCGCTCCATGATAGCATGCCAAGTTTCATGAATTTCAGATGAGTTTTGGATTTACTAGAATTTAAAAACGAGACATCTCATTGTTTTGCCGGCAATCAACGGTGCCCTAATGTTTGAAATTCATTCCCATTTCTTGCATGGGACCTAAGCATGCACCCAAGGACACAGATTTGATTTTTCAACGAATTTATATGCACTGGAGCATGCACATGTAGTTCAAAGTTGAATTATGCACATAAATGCATTGAAAACTTAGTTAATGCATAAAAATGTCCAAACAAACCCTGAAAAATCACAAAAATTCACTCAACACTCATGTTGTTCTATGTTGACATGAGAAAAAAAACTTGAAAGCAATAATAGGCAATGGATATCGTTTCGTCCCCAAAGGTGGGACATTCCCTACCGAAAACCATCATGCTTGTTGTGAGAAGCTCCGGTTTGTGAGAAGCATATACCCAAACCTGCCCCAAATGGGAAAAAAATTGTACCACGACATGTTGGTGCCCTTCGATGATAGCATGCCAACTTTCATGAATTTAAGACGAGTTTTTCATTTACTAGAATTTAAAAACCAAGCATCTCAATGTTTTGCCAGCAATCAACGGGGCCCTGGTGTTTGAAATTCATTCCCATTTCTTGCATGGGACCTAAGCATGCACCCAAGGACACATATTTGATTTTTCAATGAATTTATATGCACTGGAGCATGTGCATGTAGTTAAAGTTTGAATTATGCACATAAATGCGTTGAAAACTCACTTAATGCATAAAATGTCCAAACGAACCCTGAATAATTCCAATTCTTTAATGATCACTTCAAATAAAAGGTCTAGCAATTCAAACACCATCCATGGCCGCTGTGACCCCATTATGTAATTCAAATCAAGACCAAAAATCAAGTAGATCCCACACAGTTTATTATAACCAACCGTGTGAGATGTAGCACAAAATATCTTCGGATAGTGACTGAATAAGGGACCGTGTCTGATGACATTTTGCGCGCCATTTTTTTGGCTGAAGCGATTACAAATTTTCGGCTTCCGCAGAAATATCTACCTGCCCGCCCCTCCCCCTTACCAAAAGCCACATTTCCCCCCTTTCCGCCTTCCTTTCCAAGTTGAAACCTTCACTCCTTGCTTGCAGTGCCGCCGCCTCCTCGCCGGCGATGCTCCTTCATGCTGCTCGGCCTCGCCTATCCAGGCATGTAATCCACACCCGACCCCCATCCTCCTCCTCCTTACCACAACCCACATGCCCCGACCGCCGACGCGAGCGCAACACCTTTCAACCAAATCAACGACCCCTCCACCAAATAAGTGTCGGCCTAAGCCATGGTGCACGCAGTATAGCCAAGACCTAAAGGAGCATTTGGCAGAGGAGAAGCAAACCCCGATCCTAAGCCACATCGATCTAGAATGTAACACATCATATCACTTTGCGGCCTCACGCATTGTATTCCCACGGGTACCACCTTACCTGGCCCGAGACCGTTCGCGCCTTTTGGCTCACGTATATGATAGTGTCGCTAGAATCCATATGACAGAGAACCCGGGCTGACATGACTAGTCGTGAACCCAAAGTGGCCCTAACTTACAGGGACAGGCATACATGACCCAGCATTGAACGTGTCGGTCATCAGCGAGTGAATTCGGGTTGTAGCAACTGGGCTAGCAGGGCTCCAGGAATCCGGGCTGTAGCAGGCTAACAGGACTCCAAAAGACACTACATGACATTTCCCCGAAGGGACATACACATGATCGAAGAAGGACACATGCCGGCCAGTCTAAGTGTTCCGGAGCAGTAGTAACTAGGCTAACATGACTCTGGTAAACAGGGCTATAGCAGACAACCATGGTTTAGTGGAAGCACTAGACTACATTTCCCCATAAGAGAGGCTACCAAGGATAGACAACTAGGTTGTCGGATCCCACACATACCAAGTATTTCAATCATACACACAATATGCTTGATATGTGTAAATACAATATGGCATCACAACGAAACTCTACGACTCAAAGTATTTATTCATAAGACTCCGAAGAGTCAGATATTACAAACATGGGTCTCATGACCCAGCATTCAAGTCATACAAGCAATAGCACATGCGGAAGCTTATCTTGTCTGAGTATAAACAACTACAAAGGAAAAAGGCCGAGAAGCCTGACTAACTACAAGACCCTGCCGAGGGCACAAGATCGTAGCTGAGGTAACAAGCTAAACATCGAAGTCCACATGGAACTACTAGCGAGACTAAAGTCTCTCTGCAAAAACATAAATTAAGCAAACGTGAGTACAAATGTACCCAGCAAGACTTACATCAGAACTATCTACATATGCATCATTATCAACAAAGGGATGGTGGGGTTTAACTGCAGCAAGCCAGTTTTGACTCCGTGGCTAACCTGAACTACTACTGCAAGTAACTCTTTGAGGTGGCGCACACGAGTCCACATATTCACCAATCA
This sequence comes from Triticum aestivum, assembly GCF_018294505.1. Taxonomy (NCBI): domain Eukaryota; kingdom Viridiplantae; phylum Streptophyta; class Magnoliopsida; order Poales; family Poaceae; genus Triticum; species Triticum aestivum. The sequence goes on from NC_057812.1 coordinate 310,195,440, forward strand.
ATACACCACTATGGATCCGCTCCTGTCTCCCTACGAGAACGCCATCCATAGAACTCACGCTTATCTTGCACATTTTAGAGTATCCGCTTTCACTTGTCTATGAACTATATAGGCAACCCAGAGGTCCTTTACCGTGGACGCGGCTATTCGAATAGATCATTCATAACCCTGCAGGGGTCTACTACTTCACACATGTTTCCACCACTTAGCGTCTGCACACGACATGTGTTCGGTAGACTTCAAGCGAAGCCGACATGGGTGTAGACCACAACTTGGCTAAACACAGAAGTCTCTAGTCCAGGTTTATCGCCTATTCAGGTTCCATCCATAGGGAGTTCGGTCGAGGTTTCCACATACGGCCCCCGAACAAAGTGTACAGGGTTCCACAACACCAAACGGGCGCCCGGCATACCCTACCATGTGCCTACCGCATCACAGCCCACCCCTCAGGTTAGCGCTGCGCACAGCCTCCAGCATACTACAAACACCAGAAACTACTTGCAAATCCTGGACAGAGGACAAGGGTGGTTAATAGGTCGAGCGGGGTCATATTTTAGGGACCAACGTGTGGTAGCACTACAAAAAAAAGACACATTCGTGACATTTTGGGCAAAACGAAATTTTTTTCTGTCATACATATGACACTTCTATGATGATAATTGTGACAAAACCCGGTATCATCATAGATGTGGTGGGCTCCTACTTCTATGACAGAAAATCATGACAGAAAATGGGCTTTTCGTCTTGGTCAGGCCGGAGACGCAGCTGCATGACATTCTTTGGGACGTCCATGACGGAAAAAACCGTGGTAGAAGCGAGGGGAGGAAAATTTCGGGGAGTTCCTGGTTACGGTGGGAGGTCGGGGGCCGAGCGATGTGCGTTTCTCTCGTACACGTACGCGCGTGTGTGCGAGGTGTTGGCTCTAACTGAACCCGAGCGAGGCATTGGGCTCTAACTGAACCCGAGCGATTGCACTGCAGGCTACACGTTACTAAACCCGAGCGATCGATCGATGGCTATTAACTGAACCCGATCGAGCGATTCCTTCGCTAGTGCTGCTAACTAAAGCCGATCGATGCTGCCTCTGGGATGAATAGTGAGCGTTGCGGGGGGTTTGGATGAACAGTGAGTGATGGCGTTGCCTCTGGATGAACAAGCCCCCGTGGTGTGGTGGAGGGCTAGATGAACAGTAGACGGTGGAGGGGTGCCCATGGAGGGGTGGTTGAACAGGACCCCGTGGTGTGGAGGGCTGGATGAATAGTAGACGGTGGAGGGGTGCCCATGGAGGGGTGGTTGAACAATAGCCGGTGGAGTAGCGCGTGATGGAGGTTGGATGAACAGGAGCCCGTGGAGGCTGGAGGAGGTCGACGATAGCCCGTGGAGGCTGGAGGAGGTCAACAGTGGAGATGAACAGTATCCCGTGGAGTCCCGTTTTGCGGTACGCCACACCCCTCCCGATGAACAGGACCCCCGTTTCGACCGTAGCACTCCAACACAAGTTCGTTTCGTCCGTTTTGCGGTACGCCACACCCCTCTCGATCAACAGGACCCCCGTTTCGACCGTAGGAGGTCCGTTTCCTCCGTTTTGCGATATGCCAGACTCCTCTCAATCAACAGGACCTCATTCTGAACGTAGGAGGTCTGTTTCCTCCGTTGTGCGGTACGCTAGGCCTCGTTTCCATCGGCTGTTCCGTCCAAGCCCTCCCGATGAACACGACCACGCATTTCGTTCCGACCCAGCCGGTTGGCTCGCACGCGTTCCATTGCCTCCCGATGAACATGAGGCATTCCGTTGCCTCCCCATGAACACGACGCATTCCGGTGCCTCCCCATGAACACGACGACGACGCTGTTTCTCCATTCCGACCCAGCCATGTACACGAGCCCTGGCCGTACGCAGGCGTGAGTAGGCGTTTGAGACCCTGCCCGTATGTACACATACGTGGCCGTATTTTCTTTCTTGCACCCTGGCCGCTGTACGTACGTGTACATGCTACGTGCGCGCCTCTACTACGACACGTACGCGCCTCTACTATGACACATGCGCGCCTCTACATCCACCAGTATATATGTACATACACGTTCGCGACCAGAATGACAACGCTACGTACGCTTCAACCAGGTGGGTCCCGACTGTCAGGCACTTGCTTGCCTGCGAAGATGTAGTTGGTGGGTCCCAGCAGTCAGGGGGGCGAATCGTTTTTTTTGCCCGGACGCACTTCCTTGCATGCGAAGATGTAGCTGGTGGGTCCCAGCAGTCAGGGGCAAACGTTTTTTTCACGAAATACGGTGGCCCGTCCGGTGGGTCCCTGCTGTCAGGTGGAGGAATAATTATTTTGCACGTAATAAGGAGGCACTTCCTTGCTGTGGCCATGGACCCAGCTGTCAGCCTCTCCACGTACAGTCCACGTCCGATGGAAGCCGTTCCTTGACCATGTTGACCACGCCGCGCCGAGAGAACCGGGGCGGTGGATGACTGCGAGGCCTAGGAATGGGACGACGCGGAGCCGGGGAAGACGCGGTAGTGGATGCCCACGCGTAGAGGAGTACGATGGTTCACTGGTTCGCTGTGGTGTGAGGCTGCTGTCGCCGCAGAATAACAGGGGGTGTGGGTGAGTAGAGGGATGGCCTGGCCAGCGGTGGGAGTAGTAGGGGGCGGTGAGGCCTCCGCTGCATCGCATCCGGCCACGGGAGGCAGGAGCACGAGGCACGACCGGCGCTGGTTTGTGCGGCTGGAGCAAGAAGACCAAAGGTCAAAGAAGCACTATGGCCGTTGGATGGACATTGTATGGTCACTGGAGCTAGAATCATGCATATTGACTAAGATGACAAAGCCCTCCGCCCCCGTCAACTTAGTAGGCCCACAAGTCAGCCTGCCACTATACTGGGTCCCAGCTAACAGGGGGAGTATTCATTTTTTTGTGCGTAATAAGGAGGCACTTCCTTGCATGCGAAGATATAGCTGGTGGGTCCGAGCTGTCAGCGGCGGTAACGTTTTTTTCGTGAAATATAGAGGCCCTTTCGGCGGGTCCCTGATGTCAGGTGGAGGAATCATTATTTTGCGCGTAATAAGGAGGCATTTCCTTGTGTGCGGCCGTGGACCCAGCTGTCGGCCTCTCCATGTACAGTCAACTTCAGATGCATGTCGGTCGTTGACCATGTTGACCAGGCCACGCCGAGAGCACCAGGGCGGTGGACGATGGCGAGGCCTAGGAAGGGAACGACACAGAGGCAGGGAAGACTCGACAGTTGTTTCCCACGTGGAGGGGAGTACGATTGTACGAGGGTTTACTGGTTTGTCTGCCGTCACCGGAGAATAACAACAAGTGTGGGTGAGTAGGGGGATGGCTAGGCCAACGATGGGAGTACGGTGGGGCGGTGAGGCCTGCTCGGCAACACGGCCGGCCGTGGGAAGGAGGGAGCAGGCAGTCTCGCCGGCGCTTGTTTGAGCGGCTGGAGCAGGGAGAGCAGATATTGAAGAAGCACGACGACCGTTCGATGGACATCCAACAGTCACTGCTTGTGCGTCAACCTTTTTTTAGGAAAGCCTTAAATCTGCGGAAAACAGCATACAACCCATCTGCCATTATTTCTAATAATTTACAGCTCATTTGCTAATTATTAAGGTTTTTTGGAGCCCATATTGTTTTTGTTAGCATTACAGCCCATATTGTGGCCACGGTTAAAAAATTATATGAGATTTTGCATATTTCGGTGCGGTCCGAACTGTTTTTAATACCAAAATTTCGACTCACATTCAACCATATAAAATCCAACAAATTCTCCACACATATAAATTAATGTAATTTAAAATCTCGAAATGAAAAAAAGATATTTGAAACTAATTGCCGATTTGATGTGTTTTAAAAATGTACAGCCCATTTCTCATTACTGATGGGCCATTTTCTCGGCCAGCCGAATGAAAGCTCTCGTCGTCTTGAAAGATTTGCAGCCCAACAGGCCTGACAAAGCGACTTACTTGGCAAATCACAAAAAAATTGGGATGTGGCCGTGGACCCAGCTGTCAGCCTCTCCACGTACAGTACTCTTCCGATGCAAGTCGTTCCTTGACCACGCCGCGCGGAGAGCACCACAACGGTGGACGACGGCGAGGCCTAGGAAGGGGACAACACGGAGCCGGGGAAGACACGACAGTGGAAGCCCGCAAGGAGAGGAGTACAAGGGGTCACTGGTTCGGCTGCGGTGTGAGGCTGCCGTCGCCGCAGGGCCTGGCCAGCGGTGGGAATAGTAGGGGGCAGTGAGGCCTCCGTGGCAGCACAGCCGGCCATAGGAGACAGGAGCATGCGGCACGATCGGCGCTACTTTGGGCGACTGGAGCAAGAAGACTAGAGGTTGAAGAAGCACTACAGCCGTTGGATGGACATCGTACGGTCACTGGAGCTAGAATCGTTCATATTGACTAAGTTGAGAAAGCCCTTCGTCCCCGTCAACTTAGTAGGCCCACAAGTCAGCCTCCCACCAAGGTGGGTCCCAGGTAGCCGGGGGAGTATTCATTTTTTTGTGCATAATAAGGAGGCACTTCCGGTGGGTCCAAGCTGACAGCGGGGGGAATGTTTTTTTGCGAAATACAGTGGCCCGTCAGGTGGGTCCCAGTAGTCAGGGGGCAAAAGCTTTTTCGCAAAATACGGTGGCCTGTCAAGTGGGTCCCTACTGTCAGTTGGAGGAATCATTATTTTGCACGTAATAAGGAGGCACTTACTTGCTGCGGCCGTGGACCCAACTGAGACTCTCCACGTATAGTATACTTCCTATGGAAGTCGTTCCTTGACCATGTTGACCTCGCCGCGTTCCGTTGCATGCATGTGTCCATGGGCGTGGTGCGTCCCCACTGTCAGTCTCTCACGTACAGTCATCTTCCGATGACTCTCGGTTGTTGACCACGTTGACCACACCGTGCCGAGCGCACCCAGACTGGAACGACCTGGAGATGGGGAAGACGGGGCAGTGGAGTCGCAGATGGAGAGGAGTGGGATACTTCACTGGTTGGGGTGCGCGGCAGCACAGCCGCGGTGCCGCCCACGGGAGACAGGAGCAAGAGCAGAGGTTGAAGAAGGAGTAGGGCCGTTGGATTAACATCCAATGGTCCAGCTGCTAGAATCATTTGTTGATTAAGTTGACAAAGTCGTGCGTACACGTCCGCTTAGTTGGCCCACAAGTCAGTCACCAAATCTGACGGATCCCAGCTGTCAATGGGATGAATAATTTTTTTCGCAAAACAAGGAGGCACTTCCTTTCGTGCGAAGATACAGCCGGTGGGTCCCAGCTGTCAGGTGGAGGAAAAAAATTCAGCTTAATAAGGAGGAACTTTCCTTGCGTGCGACCATGGACCTCGTGGGTCCCAGCCATCAGGTTCTCCACGTACAGTCCTCTTCCGATGACTCTCGTTTGTTGACCACGCCGCACCGAACGCAGCGAGGTGGTGGACGACGACGAGGCCCCGGACGGGAATGACTCGGAGATGGGAAAACGCGGCAGTGGAGTCGCAGTTTGAGAGGAGGAGAAGGGTTATAACTCGTTCTGTTGCGGCGTGGGGCTGTAGTCTGTGGAGAATAATAGGAGGTGTCGAGGGGTGGAGGGATAGCCTGACTGGCGGTGTGGTAGCACTTCGCAGTGATGCGTGCTAAGCAGAGTCGCTAGCTGCCGGAGGCCGGACCAGGTGGTCCCGGCGACGCTAGAGGAAGAAGACGAGAGATTGAAGGTGCATGCCGGCTGTTGGATATAAATCCAATGGATGTGGATGACACAATCATTTGTAGACCAAGTTGACAATGCCCTGCGTAGGCTTCGACCTATTGGCCCACATGTCAGCCTGCAAAAATGTGGCATATATTTAACCCATGTTTTCTAGAATGTACAGTCCATTTGCTGGGCTGGGTGAACAAATAATTTCGCATCAATCATGCCCATTTATATTTTCTAAGAAGTCCCAGCCCATTTGCACTTCCTTGAAATACACGTATTAAGTGGGCTCGTTATATATATAATGTTATGTTAGAAGGAGCAATTAATATCAAAGAATAAACCGGAGAGGCACATTTTTTATATATATAATTAAGAAATTAGCGAGTTATTGCTCAAAATAAAAATGAGCGCGTTATTATTAAATTGGTCCTTGCCTGTGAGTCCAAAACAACTAGGATTTTCCTTGCCAACTTCCATTTAACATTTACTTTTATAAGTTAATAACACGTGGGATGTTTTTATAATGTATACATAAGTCTCTATAAAATATACGATAATAGTAATAATATAAATCTTTCCCTAATAATAAAGCACGGATTGACTCTTTGGGCTCACCGTCACAATACGCTTCTTTCCGTGAATTTATGCTTTCAGTCTTTTTCGTTAGTTTTGATTGACAATCCGTCCAATTGCTGCGAGGCGGTACTAAAAACTTTGTCCATCCAATTGGTCCACGTCCACATTGTCTTATTGGGCCTGCATGCATGTTTCGGCCTGCATGCACGCTTCTGTATCTGTACCTTACATGATTTTCACACATGTACTCGGAGTAATCCCACCTCGATTGCTTACATGAGAGTCTACCAGTTTATATACCTGGAAAATTGCATATCAACAACGAGCCTCTTGAATCAACAAACACAGAAAGAGAATGGCGGGAAATTGTACAACGAAACGGCAGTCCAGCGCGAAGCTGTTCAGTCCAGCGCTCGCCGGGGTGAGGAAGCAGAGGCGCAGCATGCAGATGCCTACGACGCAGCCTATTCCACCCGCTGGCCACCTCCACACCACGCACGACATGGACACGAGCGTGACGGCAGGGTGGCTTGAGGCTCGTGGTGGACCGGATCCAGCAAGGGGAAGGTCGGATCCGTCGGCTTGGATAGGGAGGTGTGGAGGAGCACGCGGGAGAGAGAGGGCGGAGGAGGATGGAGGTGGAATGCCGAGGTCGGGCTGTGGAGTCGGAGTGGAGGAGCCACGGAGAGGCCCGGGAGCCACCACGGCAGTCACGCGAGCGAGATGGGCCTGGCCATGTTCGGTGGTCGTCAGCCGACTTCGTGTTTCTCTGCTGATGATCCCTGACCACCTGCTGCCCGGGGTCGGCTACATGCTGTTATCTCAGTTTGCTTGGTAGTTTCATTCTTGCTTAAGATTAGACCTAGCCATGTAGATGCGGATGGATATTGGAGGTACAGTGTTGGCACTGACGACTTGGATAAAAATGTTTTTGTATGCACTCCGAGTGGGTCAGTCTATATACACTTAAATTTTCACATTCAGTTTCCTTCAGTTAGACGACAGCAAGGAGATAATGCACTCCTTTTTTCTGAAAAAATATCATAAGGGACATCTTTTGGAAGAATGATGAGCCATGTTGGCCGTAGTTGGAGTGAAAGAATTACAACTTTTTTGTGCCAAATAATCAAATATAGCACTGGTTCAGAAAAAAACCGAAACCATGAGAAATGTTGTTGTTGGATGTCAGTGCGTATCATATATCCTCTTGGCCATGCTGGTCATAACAGCAACAACTTTCTTCAGGCTGGTGATGCTCACATTGTCAATCATTCTCATTGTGGTGCCTGAGACAAAAACTCCTAAGGTAGTTTGGTAATTTATGATGTTATTACTCCGGAGCACATGTAATGACAGACCCGGTAAAGAAGAATAGAACGTAAGTGTGTGCCATATTTTTTTCCGGATGCAATGCATGGGCCCTTATGCTAGTATACATAATGTGGTAGAAGGGAAAACATAAATTGGACAAATCATTACTTTTATAAGAGACCTGCGTTTTATACCCCACAGTAGGCATACTAACAAGTTCACACACAAATACAACAGAAAAGGTAAACATTCATATCAAACTCAGGTTCACAGGACACGTTCATATTCATAGCCAACATTCACTATCAACAACTCAAAAGATTCATATATACACAAGCTCAGCATATCTATGCATCCAAATGATTGATAGATCACACGACAATATTCATACATAATTCACAAAAAGATTCAGATATACACATGTTTAGTATGTTTATGCATCCAAATGATTGAGATCACAGCCAATATGATCCATGGACGAACTTTAATTACCTTGGGTATAGACTGGTAAATGGTGTTCAATCGGAGGTACTTCTTGCTAAAATTAGTTCTTGTACGAGTAAACTTTTGAGTACATAAGAGGCAGCACAGACAATCTGAACTTTGCTTGTAGGTTTATCCTCAAATAGTGGCCTCGTGCCGAGGGAGGTTTGAGCAACTTGGCCACTACTTTCATCCAACTAGTTTACTGGCTCATCTTGGTCCTGTATCTCGCCAAAATTCTACATTGCAGACGAGAAAGGAGGCGGTTGAGAAAATGAACCACCCAAATTTTTTGTGCAGTTCAACTGAAATGGAGCATCCTTGGCGTGCAGACTGATTAAGTGCCAGATGAATATACGCGTCAACCAACTTGTCTGGAATCTTTAGACTCCATGCCATATAGTTCGCTACCATATGTGCTGATAACCAAAAGGCACAAGTTGGGACCAAAGACTGGACTGCGTTTTTCTGGGCTATGCACCAAGAAATATTTTTGGCGTTCACTCTCCTAATACTTGGAGTTTGACAATTGGTTGACGCCGGTTGATACTCGAATGAATATAGACACTTCTTGTCAGCATAGATGCTTGTCTGAGTGAACTTTGGAGTACATAGCAACAGCATAAGTACCTGTCCATCTAATCATTTTGTGTAGTTCTACTGAAATCACCTGATGTAATGATTTGCCTGTGAGTTCAGGCTTCGAATTACTCCTTTATGAAATCGGCAAACAGTAGCACAATACCAAATTACCAATACATATCACATGCACAATAATTAGGATAAATACCAGTACCAACCTGTGTGAGGTAGCATATCAATTACAATTTCCTTTGACTGGAAGCCGAGATAAGCCAAGCAACTGATAGCAAAGGAAGAAAGGAAGCGGAGATTAGCGACTTACGGGAAAGGACGGAAGCTGTCAAGGTAATGAAGCACCCAAACTTTTTGTGCAGTTCCACCAAAATCGAGCATCCATGTTGGCACATATATTGAGAGACTGAGATTACTGTAATAGTGGGACTAGTTGATGAAACATACACTAACAAATAGAAGCACCCTCATTATCTTAATGGGTAAAGTTAGCAACATAGTCGTCTTTCTTAAAGAGAGGTATTAGTTTATTTAATCAGTGCCAATTAGCTGAACTCAACACTAAAAGCATTGCCATTTATCATAGGTTGCAAAACTTTAACGTGCAAAGATAAAGGAGTTTCTCATGACAGTAGCATGATACAAATAGAGATGACAGCAAACTAATATGGATGAAGGCCTTAGGCCCGTACCAACCTGAGAAAAAAATGCTTATTCATGTAGTCCCATAAGAGATCATAAAGCACTCACTGGAATCACACAATAGTATATATTTTTGTGCACTTCAAATGTATGGTTGAAATCACTCTTGTTTACCAGTGCTGAGATTATATTGAAAGATTATCATGAACTCCCAGCAGAGTTAAAGCACTGGCTGGGATACAGTTCATTGTATTGTCTTGTGTAGTTCCACTAAAATGTATGATTGCCACAACATGATCCCTGTTTGCACAAGTAGGAACAAGGTGAAACCTTCATTAGCTTAGTGAGAAAGGATAGGAAGACATTAGCATATTACTCAAATAGTAGCATCAAATTCATGATGGACAATACGCAAAACATTGCCTCATTGAACCAATGGCAATAAATTAACATGCAAAACAATAGCACTATTATGTCATGACACTAATAATATTCCCTCCCTGCTCCACCACATGATTCACCTCCATAGATACACACGTACATGATTCAGCATAGGGTCTTACTAAAGATTTGATACACTCCAACAGGAAAATTAGGCAGTAATAAATTAGTGGTACTTAAGTACTCCTAATTAATTAAGTGAGACATCAGAAGTGGAAGGGCTCCCTGGAGGATCGTCTCACATGTAAGGTAGTCGTTACCGGAGCCCTTGAATAGCCTCGACTGAGGCCTCTGGCTTCAGCAAGATCACTTGGCACTATTTATTCTTCTTCTTCTTCCTCTTCATGCTCTGTTTCTCTTTCTCCTCACCAGTTGGTGAAACCAAGTACATGATTGGCCTTCTAATTCAGAATTGGTTTTGTCAGTGAGGGAGTACAAGTGTACTAGTAAAAAACAACATTATTTTCTCATGGCAGTCGGAAAATAGAGATGAACACATGCATTAAATATCATTCTTACCTAAAGGAAGGTTATGGCGCAAATATGGATGATGAGGATTGGAACACAGATCTCCCTTTGTGCAGTTCCATCAAAATGAACCAACTATTCCATTCTGACATTCCAGTTAAACAACACAAAAGTCACTTCTTTCAAGAAGAGTTTTGTGCAGTGCACCAAAAGGTCACAACAGCAACCAGGTGAATTGGATATCCCTGTTTGCAAAAAAAGGTACAGAGGAAACAGTCAGAGTCTCAAACAATTACCGGCAAAAACATTTGGCTAAACTTTTCATGGCTTATAACAGTGGCATGGCTTCATTTTTACCAGGGACATTAGATTAAGAACAGTGGGTGCAATAGTAGTCTAGCACCATGTATGTAAACAGGGGCATAAAGTGGTGATTCATAGTTTGTTGCCCCGAGAAACAAACATCCAAGAAACATATCTGGGTTGGTTCCATTTTTGTTCACTCTAGCCACATACTCCTATGTGTGGATAGCAAATCTAGTCCTGGTGATACCACTGTGTACAGTGTTACCCCTATATTTCCCTTTTCGACCAAGAGACCGGTTGGATGACCAGTCTGTACTACTTTCACCCCCTTTCCTTCCTGTTTGTACCAAGTCCGATGTACATACTAAATTCCCCCACCCCCACTTTATTTCTTGTTTGAACCAAGTACTACAAGATTCGACTCCATGAAGTAGCTTTACCTCTAACAATAGAAGAAAAAAATATGTGATGTTGGACCATCCGATCGAGAGGGGCTGAGAGGTAGAAAATGATGCACATGCAGCGATGTAGCAAGCTGGGGAAGTAGAGCTAAGGCGGTTTCGAACGAAGATATACCTGAAGGTCGTTGGGATGTGGATAGGTGGGCGGCGGGAGGCCAGATCCACCCACAGGCAACAACGAAGGGATTGGAGGACCTCCCGCGCCGGCGCTCGGCCAGAGATAATGGTGCAGCCAGCAGTGGGTCTCCTCCCTCGCTGTCGACGATGGCCTAAACGCTACCCCTCCCCCCTTCACCGGCGGAGGGGGATACGTCCGGATCTGTATCCAGCGGTGAGGATAGAAAGCCAGTGTTTTTTGAAGGGAGAAAGACAGTGTTACTACCCCTATCTTGTTTAGATCTGGAGAGGATGAGAGTGTGTGAATAGAGCAACCCTAGCAAGCAAGCGTGAAGGCTCCGGCCTATATATACGTAGTGGGGTAGTTTTCCTTTTTCACTCCATCAAAACAACCATTTAAAATTGTGTACTACTACATGCCAGGTCGCGGTTTTTGTTAGTTGTTGATTGTTTTTTGAGATAGCTACCCGCTTGTTCCAAGTGGTGTTACGGTGTGCTAGGTCGCACTTTGTATCGTTCAAGTCTGGTACTACAAGTCCCTCCATTAAATGAACAACCACCCCCTTGTGAAAATTGTGAACAAGCCCACGGCTAAAATTAGAGGAAACATGGGTTGCCCCAACATGCATTATTATTTATATTTTCTACTCCCTCCATTCCTAAATATAAGTCTTTTTTATTAGCCACACCTAAGACAAGAATTTTTTTATTAGCAGTGAACCCCACATGTCATAGACACAAAAATTGTGGAAAGATTCCCTTAGGCAAGCCAAAGTGTGTCTAACAATTTGAGCAACTCAGGTTAGGCAAGTGTGGCAAGTGTGGGAAAAATAATGTGGCAACATAAGACAAACATAGTCATAATCCAAACAGCCCCGTAATTTTTTGTGACATGCATGAAAATTTGGTTAGTTAAATTTATAGTCAAAATTTGGCAAGGTGCGTCAAATCAACACATGCAAGTATCAAAAGTAAAGTCACGGCATGCATGCATGCGTTGTACTCCTTCTATTTCCAAATATAAGTCTTTTTAGAGATTGCAACAAGTGACTACATACGAAGCAGAATATGTCTACTCCTACATACGAAGTAGCCCATTTGAAATGTGTAAAAAGACTTATATAGAGTGCAGTTCTTTGATGTGTTGCGTCAACTCGTACAAGACCGAGAAATTTGATTACTACGATGCCTTCTCCCTCGCGGACTGAGCTCCGGTGCCTTAACTGCACCTGCCTTTTGCTGCATGACAGGAGGGCCAACCACCTGTTGGGCCCACCTATCATAGACGCAAAGGCAGGAGCAGTAAGTAGAAGCTTTCGCTACACGCTATCCCTCCCGCACGAGGTGGACGGACATGCAGCAGTGGATTTGATACTGTAGAAGTAGGAGTAACATCATTGTTCATCTTCTCGAAGAGGCGAAGAGCCAAGCGCAACCCGAACGTGGCAGTTGCGAACGCTCGCGTGGAGCGGTTCCTTGGAGTACTAGCCAGGCTCTTGAATGAGACAAAATTGCTATTGTTTAACAATTAAACTCCATTATCCATTGGTTGATACTCATTTTGCATAGGTCCACACGCTTAGCACCGTTTCCTCCTGGGGTCACCAATGTTTATTTGCTAATTAATAGCATTGCATGCAATGAACTAGCCATTGCAAGTCATTAAAAGCATGCACACCTCTCATCTCTTATTGGTTGATATGTCAAGAAACAAGAAACAAGGTAGAAGTTAATGCACCGCGCCTAAGTGTTTTGGGACTATTTGGTTTTCGTAAGATGACTTACACACCTAGATGGAGGGAGTAGTATAGCCCTGTAAACCGGAAAGGAGTATTTGCCTTTCTAGAGATTTCAACGTGACTATACTACACCGTGTGCAGTACTCCCTCCCTTCCAGTTTATAGGGCTCAAATCTCAAATCTCATGAACCAAGGCATTTTGCGATTGGAGGAATGTATCTCGTACCTTACAAAACTACCCTAATTAAACTCATGCATTAATTACGTAGTTCTCTCATTTTCCTCTCCGCCTTGGTCACGGTGCACAATATTGAGCACTCCTATATGACTAGCCGCTCTATCTACACGCGGGACATTTCAAAGCATCCGGGCCCGCGTGCCATCCACCAAATCACAGCGAGGTGCTACAGTCGAGACTCACTTGTAACCCCGGTGTGGCCGTCATGACCCGTCATATCACAAAACCCACACCTTTACCAGCAGTGGTTAGGTGGCCTCCATGTTGGACTAGACGAAGCAACCATCATTTCACTAGAACGCTCGTTCAAGCCCTTTTCCCTTTCTTGTAGAAAACCTCACTCCAGGCTACTCACTTCTGCCATTTTTCTTCTGTACCGATGAAGGAAAGGTGGGTGAATCAGTTATGCTTCTATATTTTCATTCCAAGAATCTTCTTTTTGCGAAGCACCGACCGATTCTCACATCATATTCTTTTCCCGTTTTCATTGCCATTGTGGTTTCCTTTCGATTGCTTTTTGTTTGTCAGTTCATTGATGGATCTTGGAGCACTAGGCAAAGAGCTGTCGGCAGACAACCCACTGGAGACAGCGATCTCCAGGAAGCGAGCACTGACCAACGAGTTGACCATGTTGGCGGGCCAACCCATGGAGACGAAGAACTCCAAGAAACAAGCACTGGACAAAGAGTTGAGGACGTTGGCGGATGAACACTTCAAAGGAAGTTGGAAGAACAGCAAGGGCCCCACCGTGCCTACCCCAAGAACTCTGATTGCCACCTATGTGAGGCTCAAGACCGAGTTTTAGGAGATAGTCGCCTTTGAGAAGCAGTATTCCCCTGGCAAGGTGATGGCCCCCATCGAGGACGAGGAGATGGCCCCCGGAGGGATGAGATCCCCCGGTGAGCTGCACAAGGTAAAAAATAATGGCTTATTACCATAGTTGTGGTTTTTGATTATTTGCAATGTGCTTGCTAATATGTTAGGGTTGTGCAGGTGCCGGTGGACGTCCTTGATGATTCCGATGTCGTGGCCCGTCTTGTTGGCATCACCCTGGAGATCGATTCCGATGCCGCTGTCCATCCTGTGGACATCGCCCCAGAGATCGATTCCGATGTCGCGGTCAGTCCTATGGACATCGCCCCAGAAATCGATTCCCATGCCGCTGTCCGTGCTATGGCCATTGCCCGAGAGATCGATGACAAGAAATAGTTGGTCGCGCTAATCCTTCAGGGTAGTTTGCATTGCCATGTGTTTAATTACCAGAACAATGTGTGTTATCAAACCATCTTAGGGCTAGTGCACTGTCTTGTGTGGGCGGATCTTGCTACTTTTGTTTGATAGTGAATCATGCGATGAATCATGCGAACCCTCTCCGAGTTATGGAAATAGATGTATCCTCACCAGCTTTTGATGTAATATATGGCATGCTTAGATGTAAGTTTGAACTGTTTATCATATCAGCAGGGCTTGTTTGATGATTCTTGGTGTTAGTAGGCTAGCTATTGTGCGAGCTATAGTACTTGCAAAACACTCACTGAAGAGAAATGTTGGGGCTGATGAGCTCGTGGTACGCTTATACTTATCCGTCGTTGATCGACCAATAGCCCTAGCTCCTAAAATTGTAGGCTTGGAGATCGATCAGACAATAGTCGACATACATTCAGGCCTCATTTGGTTCGTAGGGTAGGAAAATCATAGTAAAAGTACAGAGAACGTGCAACACAAAATCATAGCAGTGCAGAGATGTACTCCCTCCGTTCCAAAGTAGATGACCTAGGCAGGCTAGTTTCGCCTAGTGGGTTTCAGTGATATGACGTGGTACAATGCCATCCAGTCTTCGCGTGTGGTAGCAGTATTACGGGTACAGTAAGTTTTCTTAAAGAAGCCAAATTCAACAAAGTCATGATGGTTCCTTCGTCCGAACAACTTATAGTGGGAAAGGTTGGGCATGCGATACGATCGGGGTAGACCAGGATAATTTTGTGCATGGCAGGTGGACCAGGATGGTCGACATCCCACATGTCGGCGAATGAAAGTATTCTTTCCGATATAGAGGATGAGCAACGAGTATTCATTGTTAATTTTGATGAAAGATATTGTCTCCACTGTTACGACGGAGGAGTGTGAAACACGGCAGCCCAGTGAACTTGGCATGTGCACCACTCCCTCCTTCCTCATGTAATGCCCATGTTACAGCTTTTTCTCACTTTCTCTCTATCTATTTCCTCTCAAATATTTTTTACCTTTCTTTTTTTAAGACACAATTGTTTTTTATGCCTTTTTTTAGAATTTTTTTATACCTAGGAGCATGTGTAGAGACGGGCTCTTGCAGAGCCCACTCCTTGACTTTGTCAATGCCTCTCTCTCCTACACATAAGGAGTACTACTTGCTATGCATGCATGCGGCGAAAACCTGGGCATCATCTCGGGATGGCTGATCTGGAGTCCGTTCGGGGCTCCGAAGAGGGGGATTCATCGCCGTCGTCATCATCAACCATCCTCCATCACCAATTTCATGATGCTCACCACCGTGCGTGAGTAATTCCATCATAGGCTTGCTGGACGGTGATGGGTTGGATGAGATTTATCATGTAATCGAGTTAGTTTTGTTACGGTTTGATCCCTAGTATCCATTATGTTCTGAGATTGATGTTGCTACGACTTTGCTATGCTTAATGCTTGTCACTAGGGCCTGAGTGCCATGATTTCAGATCTGAACCTATTATGTTTTCATGAATATATGTGAGTTCTTGATCCTATCTTGCAAGTCTATAGTCACCTACTATGTGTTATGATCCGGCAACCCTGAAGTGACAATAATTGGGACCACTCACGGTGATGGCCATAGTTTGAGGAGTTCATGTATTCACTATGTGCTAATGCTTTGTTCCGGTTCTCTATTAAAAGGAGGCCTTAATATCCCTTAGTTTCCAATAGGATCCCGCTGCCACGGGAGGTTAGGACAAAACATGTCATGCAAGTTCTTTTCCATAAGCACGTATGACTATATACGGAATACATGCCGACATTACATTGATGAATTGGGGCTAGTTCTGTTTCACCCTATGTTATGACTGTTACATGATGAACCGCATCCGGCATAATTATCCATCACTGATCTGGTGCCTACGAGTTTTCCATATACTGGTTTACGCTTATTTACTTTCCCGCTGCTACTGTTACAATCACTACAAAGTACCAAAAACATTACTTTTGATGTCTTTACTTTTGTTGCTGCTACCACCACTATCATATTACTGTGCTACTAAACACTTTACTGCAGATACTAAGTTTCCAGGTGTGGTTGAATTGACAACTCAGCTGCTAATACTTGAGAATATTCTTTGGCTCCCCTTGTGTCGAATCAATAAATTTGGGTTGAATACTCTACCCTCGAAAGCTGTTGCGATCCCCTATACTTGTGGGTTATCAAGACTAATTTGTGGCGCCGTTGCTGGGGAGCATATCTCTATTCTTTGAGTCACTTGGGATTTATATCTGCTGGACACTATGAAGAACTTGAGAGATCGAAAAACTAAGATCTATCCCTCAACTACGAGGGGAGGTAAGGAACTGCCATCTAGCTCTGCACTTGATTCACCTTTTGTTATGAGTAAGTTTGCGACACCTACACCTGCTTCTGCTATTCGTTTTGATATGTCGCATGTTATTGATGATGCCACTTCTGCTATGCATGATACTTATGATGAAACTGCCTCTATGCCTGATACTACTGTGCCCCTTAGTGAATTTCTTGATGAACAAATTGCTAGGGCTAGAGAAAAAGAAATTATCGAATCTGAATACGATGATGATAGTGATGATGAAAATATGCCTGTTATTCCTGAGGGCCATCTTTTTGATAGGGAATCTTCTGCCGCTATTTTAGCTTGCAAAGATAGATATGAGCTTAAGAGGTTATTAATTAAATGGAACAAAGAATCACTTAGAGATAAAATGAGGCCCGACCCTGCTTTTGCTACTTCACCTATATGTGTTCCTGATAAGGATTATGAATTCTCTGTTGATCCTGATATAATTACTTTGGTTGAATCTGATCCATTTTATGGCTATGAATCTGAAACTGTTGTGGCACATCTTACTGAGTTAAATGATATAGCTGCCCTGTTCACTAATGATGAGAGATCGTGTTACCTTTATATACTCAAAATATTTCCGTTCTCATTAAAGGGTGATGCTAAGATATGGTTTAATTCTCTTGATCCTGGCTGTGTGCGTAGTCCGCAGGATATGATTTATTACTTCTCTGCTAAATATTTCCCTGCTCATAAGAAACAAGCTGCTTTGAGGGAAATATACAACTTCATACAAATTAAAGAAGAGAGTCTCCCACAAGCTTGGGGGAGGCTTCTCAAGTTACTTAATGCTTTGCCTGATCATCCTCTTAAGAAACCTGAAATACTTGATATCTTTTATAATGGACTAACCGATGCTTCTAGAGCTTACCTGGATAGTTGTGCTGGTTCTCTTTTTAGGGAAAGAACACCGGATGAAGCTGAAATCCTATTGAATAATATGTTGACAAATGAAAATAATTGGGCACCTCCTGAGCCAGCTCCTGAGCCATCTCCTGCTCCAATTACTGAGCCTATTCCTAAATCAACTCCAAAGAAGAGAGGTATTCTATTTCTCAGTCCCGAAGATATGCAAGAGGCAAAGAAATCTATGAAAGAAAAAGGTATTAAAGCTGAAGACGTTAAGAATTTACCTCCTATTGAAGAAATACATGGTCTTAATATACCGCCTGTTGAAGAAACATATGATATCAATTCTTTATTTACTGAAGAACCTCATGATCCCGATATCCCGACACAGGTAGTAAAGGTAAATTCTCTCTATAGATGTGATAAAGCTGAAGTCCCTCCTACTAAAATTGCTAGTCAGTGCTTGGATGAGTTTGATAACTTTATGTTTAAGCAAGACGACTTCAATTCTTATTTTAGTAGACAATTAAAAGAAAATGCTTATATGATTATATGCTTGGGTGATTATATGGCTGATATTAAAGGTGAACTTAAACTTGTTAGCAAACATGCTTCTATGGTTACCACTCAAGTAGAACAAGTACTTAAGGCTCAAAAAGAAGTGCTTGATGAAATGAATAGTAAGAAAAATGATTATGCTGTTAGAGTGGCTACTAGAACTGGTAGAATGACTCAGGAACCTTTGTATCCTGAAGGCCACCCTAAGAGAATCGAGCAAGATTCTCAAAGAAATAATATAGATGTTCCTAGTTCTTCTAAAAAGAAGAAGAAGAAGAATGATAGAACTGTGCAAACTTCTAGTGAACCTATTGTTGAACCACCTGATAATCCAAATGATATCTATGTCTGATGTTGAAACACAATCTAGTAATGAACAAGAACCTAGTAAAAATATTAATGATGATGTTCATGATGATGCTCAACCTAGTAATGATAATGATGTAGAAACTGAACCTTCTGTTGATCTTGATAACCCACAATCAAAGAATCAATGTTATGATAAAAGAGACTTTGTTGCTAGGAAACATGGTAAAGAAAGGGAACCTTGGGTTCAGAAACCCATGCCTTTTCCTCCTAAACCATCCAAGAAAAAGGATGATGAGGATTTTGAGCGCTTTGCTGAAATGATTAGGCCTATCTTTTTGCGTATGCGATTAACTGATGTGCTCATAACAAATCCTTATGCTAAATATATGAAGGATATCATTACTAATAAAAGAAAGATACCAGAAGCTGAGATTTCCACCATGCTTGCTAATTATACTTTCAAGGGTGGAATACCAAAGAAACTTGGAGACCCCAGAGTACCTACTATACCTTGCTCCATTAAAAGAAATTATATTAAAACTGCTTTATGTGATCTTGGAGCCGGTGTTAGTGTTATGCCTCTCTCTTTATGTCATAGACTTGACTTGAATAAGCTGACACCTACTGAAATATCTTTGCAAATGGCCGATAAATCAACTGATATACCTGTTGGTATTTGTGAGGATGTGCCTGTTGTAGTTGCAAACATTACTATTTGAACGGACTTTGTTATACTTGATATTCCTGAGGATGATAGTATGTCTATTATTCTTGGAAGACCTTTTCTTAATACTGCAGGGGCTGTTATTGATTGCAACAAAGGCAATGTCACTTTTCATGTTAATGGTAATGAGCATATGGTACACTTCCCGAGGAAACAACCTCAAGTTCATAGTATCAACTCTATTGGAAAAATTCCATCGATTATATTTGGAGGTTTTGAATTTCCTCTTCCTACTGTCAAGAAGAAATATGATATACTTATTATTGGGGATGTGCATATCCCCATTGAGGTAACTTAGTGTTATTCGAAATTTCTCCGGTTTCATGATTATCGGAACGAGTTTGTTAACAAGACTTGATCAACCTTGTTAGTGGATTCTTTTTGATGAGTGTGAGATGGATGAAACTAGAACCACAAACTTCTGTACCCCACTTTTACTTTCTGTCATTTATATTAAATAAAGTAAAAATAGTATTTTCTGTCTGTTTCCTGACTTATCCATACAATATAAAAATATCCTGAAAATAAAAGTCCTCAGAATGACATGCCAATTTAATATGATTGTTTCAGGAATATTTGAGGATTTATTGTGCAAAAATTACCGCGGGAGGAGCTGCCACCTAGCCACGAGGGTGGTGGGCTCCCCCCTATAGGGCGCGCCCCCTGCCTCGTGGGCCCACGGTGGCCCTCCTCCACTTATCCCAGCACCCATCTTCTTCCTCTATCTCACACAAACCCGAAAAACCAACTCAAGCACGAGTTCCAGCCACTTTTGTTGTGATTTTCGATCTCCTTGCTCAAAGCACCTCTCACAAAACTGCTTGGGGAGATTGTTCCTTGGTATGTGACTCCTCCATTGGTCCAATTAGTTTTTGTTCTAGTGCTTTATTCTTTGCAAATTTGTGCTGCATAGGTGACCATGTTCTTGAGCTTGCATGTCAAATTTATATGGTTCCAAGTAATTCTAATGCTTGATATAGGCTCTAGGCACTTGTAGGAGTAGTTGCTATCAATATTATTGAGTTTGGTTTACTTTTATTTTGAAGTTACTAAAAAATTCAGAATTTTTCAGAGAAAAACAATATGTTTAGGAAGATGTTCCAAGGTGGTTCCTCTAAGAAGCAAGGACCCAGGATTGCTATGCATGATGCTGACGAGGATCCACTAAGAGACGCTCCAGTACGGGCTTGCGAATGGCCGTCGGAAAATTTTATGGACCGTGCGGGAATTAAAGAAGAATTCAAAGCATATTTGTGCAATGCCGGTCTTGAAGATTTTGAGGCTAACAAATGCCCCTAGTATCATGATCTCACAGGTTCATTTGTGAGGAGGTTTGAGTATTCATCTTCGCGTAATTCTCCTTCAATCATGTTTGATCTTTATGACAAATCTTATACAATGGACCTAGAGGATTTCACTTCTGCTTGCGAACTTCCATCATGGGGTAGTGTTAGGGATCCCCCTAAATCTGAATTTGGAAACTTTCTTGCTAGTATAACTGTTGGGGAATCTAGAGATATAACGCAGGCTCCCATAGGGAGCATTCACTTTCCTGCTATAAATTATTTTGCTCTTTTCATCGGTAGATGCATAAATGGTAAGGATGAAGCATGTCACATGTGTGTCCCTGATCTCAGCATTCTTAGGAGTGCTGTGTTAGGAGACCAATCTTATCATATGGGAGCCATTGTAGCTCGTAGGTTGCATCATAATAGACATAATGGAGATTTCTTTGGAGGAATTTTTGCAACCCGCTTAGCTCATTTTCTTGAAATAGACATTCGTGAGGGTGGTATGGAGTTGCCTCCTGCATATTTAGATTATGACTCTATGGCTTCGCACCAGTTTGTCGAGAGGCCTGAATCACCTCTCTTATATCGTTTAATTTTTGATAAACGACGTGTTTTTCGTATTACTCTCCCTGCTCCTGCCTTCTTTGATTCACAGACAAAAGGAAGATATGTTATTACTAGAGAGGAGGCAGAAGAGTACGAGAGGAGAGCGGAGGCAGCTCGACTCCACGTCGCAGCTCAGCAGGCGATAACCACTGCACATCAGTATGATCCTAACTATTCTTCTTCATCACAGTACGACCCCAACAACAAATATTATGGATATTCGCCAGGCCAGCCGTGTCCATAGACCAACTTAGGCCAAAAGCCTAAGCTTGGGGGAGTACGTATTTCTCACCGACATTACATTTATGTTCACACACACTCATTGCTAGATGTTGGTGCTCATACTTTTTCACTGTAATATCCATGCTAGTTTATTTTCTTTTTCCTGCTTTTCTCTTGTATGTTTGCTAAAACTTAAGGAAAAACCAAAAAATTAGTAGTAGTTTATTTTCTGCTGTAGTAGTAATAATTAAAAAGAAAACCCAAAAATATTTCCCATTCTTCTTTTGCTTGTTGGGAGCTTTCCCATGTAAATAGTTTTATTTCTTTTCTTTTCTTTGGGGGTAAGTAGGAGAAGACCATAATTAAATTGTTGAAGTGGCTCTTATATGCATTATTGTTGATTTAACCAAGAGCCCATATTGCCTTGTCTTCTCTTGTTTATTGAATGCTCGCAGATTCCAGCTTTGTCCAATGCACGTGCACTCTTATTATTATTCACACCGTTCGGTCGTGCAAGTGAAAGGCAATTATGATGATATATGATTGCCCGACTGAGTTGAGAAAAGCTGGTATGAACTCGGCCTCTTTTTTTTGTAAATATGATGAGCCCGTCGTTCTTGATTCAGCTTATTATGAATAAACATGTTTGCAATGACAATTAGAGATTAGAGTTGCTTGTGCCATGCTTGATTAGCTATGAGTTATAATGGTTTACCTTGTGTGCCAACATGCTATTGAGACGATTATGATGTGGTATGATGGGGTGGTATCCTCCTTTGAATGATTTAAGTGACTTGACTTGGCACATGTTCATGCACGTAGTTGAAACAAAATCAACATAGCCTTCACGATATTTATGTTCATGGTGGATTATATCCTACTCATGCTTGCATCCAATGTTTATTACTTTTAATGCACGTACATGGCTATTGTCGCTCTATAGTTGGTTGCTTCCCAGTCTTTTGCTAGCCTTCACCTGTACTAAGCAGGAATACTGCTTGTGCATCCAATCCCTTAAACCCCAAAGTTATTCCAGATGAGTCCACCATACCTTCCTATATGCGGTATCTACCTGCCGTTCCAAGTAAATTTGTATGTGCCAAACTCTAAACCTTCAAATAAACATTCTGTTTTGTATGCTCGAATAGCTCATGTATCAACAAAGGCTGTCCTTATCTTCCATGTTAGGCAGGTTATTCTCAAGAGGAGTGGACTCCGCTCCTCACTCACGAGAAAATGGCTGGTCACCGGGATGCCCGGTCCCATGCTTTATGCAAACTAAATCAAAATTAATTGCAAACAAAACTCCCCCTGGGACCTGATGTATGTTGGAGGCACTTGTTGTTTCGAGCAAGCCATGGATTGGTGTTTCCTGGTGGAGGGGGAGTATAAACTTTACCATTCTGTTTGGGAACCACCTATAATGTGTTTAGCATGGAAGATATCGCCATCTCTTAGTTGTTATGTTGACAATGAAAGTATACCACTCAAAATACAATTTATCTCTATTTCAAAACTGAGCTCTAGCACCTCTATAAATCCCTGCTTCCCTCTGCGAAGGGCCTATCCATTTACTTTTATGTTGAGTCATCACCCTCTTATTAAAAAGCACTAGCTGGAGAGCACAACCGTCATTTGCATTCATCACTGTTTATTTATATTGGGTATGACTATGATTGGATCTCTTTTACCATGAATTATAATGTCTAGTCAATACTTGATCTTTAAAGGTTCTCTGCATCTATGTTTTGCGGTCTTAGAAAGGGCTAGAGAGATACCATCTTGTTATATCATATTATGATTGTTTTGAGAAAGTGTTGTCATCCGAGATTTATTATTATGACTTGCTAGTTGATTATGCTATTGATATGAGTAATGATGATACCTGAGAATTATTGCAAGTGTGGTTAGTTATGATCTATGCTGAAAACTTGAATACTGGCTTGACATAGTTACAACAACAAGAGCAAACAGAGTTTGTAAAAGTTTTTCTTTCTTTCTTTCAGTTTGTCAACTGAATTGCTTGAGGACAAGTAAGGGTTTAAGCTTGGGGGAGTTGATATGTCTTCGTCATATCTACTTTTCCAAACACTTTTGTCATTGTTTTGGACTCTAACTTGTATGATTTGAATGGAACTAACCCGGACTGACGCTGTATTCAGCATAATTGCCATGGTGTTATTTTATGTGCAAAAAACAAATATTCTCAGAATGACCTGAAACTCCACGGAACATCTTAAAAAACAAAAAAAACCTCCTCACCAAAGATGAATACCAGGGGGCCCACACCCTTCTCACGAGGGTGGGGGGGCGCCCCCCTAGGGCGCGCCCCCTACCTCGTGGGCCCCCTAGAAACCCTCCAACGCCAACTCCAACTCTATATATTTGCTTTCAGAGAGAAAAAAATCAGAGAGAAGAAATCGTCGCGTTTTACGATACGGAGCCGCCGCCAAGCCCTAAAACCTCTCGGGAAGGCTGATCTGGAGTCCATTCGGGGCTCCGGAGAGGGGGATTCGTCGCCGTCATCATCATCAACCATCCTCCATCACCAATTTCATGATGCTCACCGCCGTGCATGAGTAATTCCATCGTAGGCTTGCTGGACGGTGATGGGTTGGATGAGATTTATCGTGTAATCGTGTTAGTTTTGTTAGGGCTAAACGTCAAAGTCCAAGCGGAACAACTAGCGGGACCGAAGTCTCTCTGCAAAACATAAATTAAGAAAACATGAGTACAAATGTACCCAACAAGACTTACATCAGAACTAACTACATATGCATCGGTATCAACAAGGGGGGTGGTGGAGTTTAACTGCCACAGGCCAGCTTTGATTCGGTGGCTATCCTGAACTACGACTGCAAGTAACTCTTTGAGGTGGCGCACACGAGTCCACAAATTCACCATACCAATACACCACTATGGATCCGCTCCCGTCTCCCTGCGAGAACGCCATCCATAGCACTCACACTTATCTTGCGCATTTTAAAGTATCCACTTTCGCTTGTCTATGAACTATGCAAGGGGTCCAAGTTTCCATATCCGAGGAATCCGGCTATTCGAATAGATAATGATAACCCTGCAGGGGTGTACTTCTTCACACACGCTCTCGCCACTTACCACCATGTACACATTGTGTATCTCGGCAACCTTCAAGCGGAAGCCTGGCGAGGGAGTCGGCAACGACCTGACTAACCAACAAGTCTCTAGTCCAGGTTTATCGCCTATTCGCGTTCCATCCGCAAGGAGATCCGGCCGGGGTGTCGCTCACGGCCCCAAACGATGTGAGCAGGGTTCCCAAGCCCACCATCCAAGTGCCACTTGGTACACCAAGCCACTATGCCTAGTCTGTCCCAAGCCCACCTGTACCGGGTGCCACTTGGTAGACTACTAACACTACCTACAAACACCAGAAACTAGTTGCAACTCCTGGATAGAGATCAAGTTGATTAATAAGTCGAGAGAGCTTGGAGCGCCGGAGCCCAATGTGTGGTAGTAACTGTTCATGGATCACAAACACAGAACTCAGTTCTTAAGGACATGTGCAATGAGACAACCCACCATGTACTCCTACATGGCCTCTCACCGCTACCTTTACCAAATCGTGTTCACACACTTAGCTCTCAACGGTAGGACATGTTCACCAAATTCCAGTTCATCCCCGATGAATCAGACCTGACTCAACTCTAAGCAGTAGCAGGCATGACAAACAAGCATGAATGAGTAGGCACAACAAGGCTCAAACAACTCCTACTCATGCTAGTGGGTTTCATCTATTTACTTTGGCAATGACAGGTCATGCAGAGGAAAGGTTCAACTACCGCATCATGTAACAGTTGAATCGGTGTTGTCCTAATGCAGTAAAAGAGAGCAGGAGCGAGAGAGTGGGATTGTATCGGAATGAACAAGGGGGTTTTGCTTGCCTGGCACTTCTGAAGATAACATTGAGTCTTCATCAGTGTCAACGATCACAACGTCGGAGCAGCGTCTACCGAGAGGGGACAATTACCGGCAAACAAGGAAGAGCACAATCAATGCAATGCACAATATGATGCATGATCATGTCATGACAATATGTTGTGATTTGAGCTAATGCAACTAGTAACAGAAAGGTTTTGGGTTGATTTGAACTCCAGGTTCAAATTCAAATTCAAACTATGAATTCAAATAGTGCATTATCATGTTTTGGACTAAACAGTGAGGTTAACTTGCTCAAACATGGATGAAAATGCCATAAACAGATTCCTTGGATTTTTCTGATAATTTTTCATATATAAAACTTTTCATTTGGAGTTACAGATTATTTTCTACGATTTTTCAAAGTTTTGGATATTTTCTGGAATTTCCAAATCATTTAGAATTAGAAATAATCAATGAAAATGATTACCGTGTTATCAATGCGTCATGCTGACATCAGCTAGTCAAAGGCGTCAGCCTAGGTCAAACTGACCAGTGGGTCCCGTGTGTTAGTAGCTAAACTAGGTTTAGTTAAGCCTAGTCTACACTAGTTAGCGGGGCGGCCCCACCTGTCATTTAGTTAAGCCCTGGTCAACTGGGGCTAATACGCCGGCGGCTCGACGCCGGCGACGACAGGTGCAGCGGATGGGCTCGGGTTCGCTCTTACGAGCTGCTGGCGATCCCGCGCATCCAACGGTGCAAACGGGGCGAGCTGGGGTGGCCGTAATCCTCGCCGGCATCGAGCTCAGCAGCTGTCGGACCTCGGACGTTGGTGGAAACGGCGCTACGGTGCACAACAGGGCGAACCCGTGGGTGCTGCAGGTTCACAGGAGCGCGGTGAGCATGCTGGTGATGCTCGGGCGAGCGGACGAGCTCAGGAGCATGGAGCTCGTCGGCCGTGGCGGCGGCGAGCTTCGGCGGAGGTGGGGAACGGAGCTAGAGCAAAAACGCGAGCAGGAGAGGAGGGGGAGTCGGTCCATGAGCTCACTGTGGTTGCAGAACGCGTCTCAATGGGCTCGGGGAAGGTTGAACAACGTCGGGGCATTGCCGGTGATCTCAGAGGCCGGAGTTGAAGACGACGGTGGTGGCGGCATTCCCTGGCACCTGGCATTGTGTGACTCGGTGGAGAGAACGAGGACGTCGTCGCGGATCTCAGTGGCACATCTAGGGGCATAGGGGAGGCCAGTGGCTATGCGAGCGGTGGACGGCGGCGACGGCGGTTCTCGGTCTCGCTTGGGGCCGATAGATAGAGGAGGGGAGGAGCTCCAGGGAGAGAGGGGAAAGTGACAGGGGACCGAGGAGGGTCACGTGGCGATGCTAGAAGGGCCGAGGCATCGCGGTGGAAGCAGGAGGTGGTCGGGCGTGCGCCGGTGCGCGATGGCCACGCGCCTCTGTCCTTCTATCAAAGGAGGAAGAAGACCGGGGAGCCCCTGGTGGGCTGGGCCGGATCAGGAGCTGGGCCGGCTCTGCTGCAGGTGAGAAGCCCAGGTGAGTCCTTCTCTCTCTCTCTCTCTCTCTCTCTCTCTCTTATTAATTGTTCTATTTTTCTATTTATTTTTATCTGTTTTGAATTAGTAAAAATACTAATTCATTTTGTAAAATCCTGACAAAAATTGTGGGCACTATTTGAATTATTTCCAAAAGCCCCCAATTGTTTTCAGAAGTATTGAAGCATTTAAAATATTTATAGGCATTAAATGCTCCAATTCAAGTGCAATATGATTTAACCCAAAAATCCATAAATGTCCAAGAAATATGCGCATCATTTTTGGCAGAGGTTTTCACCTTTATCATAAATCATGAACATTTTGAATGACATTTCGGATTCTTTGAAAAAGATTTTATTTAAACCTATTTGAATTCTTTCTGGTGCTAGGGTTTGATCGATCCCCATTTCAGCTTTATAAAAAATTAAACATGATGACATGAATGCTTATGAAACTAATTGCAATCAACTCTAGGGCTGTGAAAACTCACCCCCACTAACAAGGATCTCATCCCGAGATTCAAGACGTGAGGTAAGAAGACACAAGGGACACAAATCTTCATGATCCAATTGCCCTTCTCGGAGATGTTGATTCATTGCATCACCTTGATCTCGACGTCTTGCTTTGAGAACTACAACTAACATGACAATGAGAGGAAAGTGAAAACTCTAGAAGGATTGATCTTATCGAAGATCGAACAACTCAGGATCAACTCGTGGAGCGAGACACTGAAACAACTCTCGAGCTGAGACACGAAGCATACATCAAGAGGAATGGAGTGAAACACATGACAAAGGTTCACTAGGTAGGCAACAATTCCACACCTAAGAGGGCGGTGGTCGGTTGCCAACATAGCGAGGAATTGAGTTGCCATGACACCAAAACGAGACATCTTGGAGGAGGGTGACCCGTAGAATCATCCCTTAAGTGGCAAAAAGAATTACTTTTGATCCAGAGATCAATAAAATTCCCTATACCAACCTAGGGAAATCTCGAGCAATTGTTTGGCGGAGTAAGTAGGGATGGCATACCGAGAGTAGAATGGATGATGTGGACTACCTTGTTGAAGACAACGCAATGGATGATTTTGCTTATCATCCGAAATGGATGGGACCCATGGTAAGTCCACTTTTGAAGATGATCCTGAACAACAACTACTGAGGTGCAAGCTGGGAACAAAATGCAATTGTTGGGATGATTCTGGTAACTGGGGAAGAACTCAACAGTCGAGAGTTAGTCCACTGTTTGAAAAGGTTATAACATAACCGAGGAAACTGGAAGCAAATCCCAGTTGACGCCAACGGTAAAACCTAGTGCTTGCGTGTGCTCTCAAGAACTTGAGCATCTCCATATTCATCAAGGTTTTACCAATATCCGTGTGAAGGATCATGGAAACACAACATACCACCATGATGAATGGTGATGGATGATGCAGATGCAAAGGAAGATAACACTTTCTTAGATTTCACCTTAGCGAGGCCAAGGGAACAAAATCTGGATGATCGACCGAGAGACATATAGCACTCCGCTTCTAATGTTCTATTGATGTGCTAGTGTATCCCATTCATAGATATGGTTTGATATATAGAACATCAAGTAAAAGGTCAGACTTCGGGAGCACAAGAATCCGTAAGGATTAACTATGGAGGTAAATCCTACGAAATCCTCACGGGGAGGTGGCCAACTTTCTTAAATCGAGATACTACAATAATAGGTCTTCTGGCTGGATGTGTTGGCCACGACATCCACTTTGCCGGTTATCAAGAGACCAATATTATAGTTCTTGGAAAATGCTCCAACCATCATATCTGCCTGAGATTCAGATCTGGTTGGTGTCAGGATATTCCAGACTCATCAAGTCTAGAGAGAAAAAAGAAAGTTTGCAACACAAGTCGACGAGATGACGTTGCAGGATTCTCGGGAAATGGACTACGGTGGTAAGCTCCAAAATATGAGCTGGTTCTGCTACAAACATGTGAACACACTGTCCCAGACAAGCATGACCATGTAGTAGTCTTATAATGAAACACTACCGAGTTCAGGTGGGGAACCATCATCGAGGATATCGAGGTCTTGTGCATTACCATGGATTAGCACTTAACTCCTTCTGAAGGAAATATGCCCTAGAGGCAATAATAAAGTTATTATTTATTTCCTTATATATCATGATAAAAGTTTATTATTCATGCTAGAACTGTATTAACTGGAAACATAATACATGTGTGAATACATAGACAAACAGAGTGTCACTAGTATGCCTCTAATAGACTAGCTTGTTAATCAAAGATGGTTATGTTTCCTAACCATGGACAAAGAGTTTTCATTTGATTAACAGGATCACATCATTAGATGAATGATCTGATTGACATGACCCATTCCATTAGCTTAGCACCCGATCGTTTAGTATGTTGCTATTGCTTTCTTCATGACTTATACATGTTCCTATGACTATGAGATTATGCAACTCCCATTTGCCGGAGGAACACTTTGTGTGCTACCAAACGTCACAACGTAACTGGGTGATTATAAAGGAGCTCTACAGGTGTCTCTAAAGGTACATGTTGGGTTGGCGTATTTCGAGATTAGGATTTGTCACTCCGATTGTCGGAGAGGTATCTCTGGGCCCTCTCGGTAATGCACATCACATAAGCCTTGCAAGCATTGCAACTAATGAGTTAGTTGTGAGATGATGTATTACGGAACGAGTAAAGAGACTTGCCAGTAATGAGATTGAACTAGGTATGGGATACCGACGATCGAATCTCGGGCAAGTAACATACCGATGACAAAGGGAACAACGTATGTTGTTATGCGGTCTGACCGATAAAGATCTTCGTAGAATATGTAGGAGCCAATATGAGCATCCAGGTTCCGCTATTGGTTATTGACCAGAGACGTGTCTCGGCCATGTCTACATTGTTCTCGAACCCGTAGGGTCCGCACTCTTAAGGTTTCGATGATAGTTATATTATGAGTTTATGAGTTTTGATGTACCGAAGTTAGTTCGGAGTCCTGGATGTGATCACGGACATGACGAGGAGTCTCGAAATGGTCGAGACATAAAGATTGATATATTGGACAGCTATATTCGGACACCGGAAGTGTTTCGGGTGATTTCGGAGAAAACTAGAGAGCCGGAGGGTTACCGGAACCCCCCCGGGAGAAGTAATGGGCCATATGGGCCTTAGTGGAGAGAGAGAGGGGCAGCCAGAGGTGGGCCGCGTGCCTCCTCCCCCTGGTCCGAATTGGACTAGGAGAGGGGGGCGGCGCCCCCCTTTCCCTCTCCCTCCCCACTTCTTTCCCCCTCCTAGTAGGAGTCCTACTCCTACTAGGAGGAGGACTCCTCCTTGGCGCGCCTATAGGGCCGGCCGGCCTCCTCCCCTTGCTCCTTTATATATGGGGGCAGGGGGCACCCCTAGAGACACAAGTTGATCCACGTGATCATATTCTTAGCCGTGTGCGGTGCCCCCTTCCACCATAGTCCTCGATAATATTGTAGCGGTGCTTAGGCGAAGCCCTGCGACGGTAGTGCATCAAGATCGCCACCACGCCGTCGTGCTGACGGAACTCTTCCCCGGCACTTTGCTGGATCGGAGTCCGGGGATCGTCATCGAGCTGAACGTGTGCTAGAACTCGGAGGTGTCGTAGTTTCGATGCTTGATCGGTCGGGCCGTGGAGACGTACGACTACATCAACCAAACGCTTCCTTTGTCGATCTACAAGGGTACGTAGATCACACTCTCCCCTCTCATTGCTATGCATCACCATGATCTTGCGTGTGCGTAGGAATTTTTTGAAATTACTACGTTCCCCAACAGTGGTATTAGAGCCAGGTTTTATATGTTGATGTTATATGCACAAGTAGAACACAAGTGTGTTGTGGGCGATATAAGTCATACTGCTTACCAGCATATCATACTTTGGTTCGGCGGTATTGTTGGACGAAGCAGCCCGGACCGACATTACGCGTACGCTTACACGAGACCGGTTCTCCTGACGTGCTTTGTTCATAGGTGGCTTGCGGGTGACAGTTTCTCCAACTTTAGTTGAACCGAGTGTGGCTACGCCCGGTCCTTGCGAAGGTTAAAACAGCACCAACTTGACAAACTATCGTTGTGGTTTTGATGCGTAGGTAAGATTGGTTCTTGCTTAAGCCCGTAGCAGCCACGTAAAACTTGCAACAACAAAGTAGAGGACGTCTAACTTGTTTTTGCAGGGCATGTTGTGATGTGATATGGTCAAGACATGATGCTAAATTTTATTGTATGAGATGATCATGTTTTGTAACCGAGTTATCGGCAACCGGCAGGAGCCATATGGTTGTCGCTTTATTGTATGCAATGCAATCGCCCTATAATGCTTTACTTTATCACTAAGCGGTAGCGATAGTCGTAGAAGCATAAGATTGGCGAGACGACAATGATGCTACGATGGAGATCAAGGTGTCGCGCCGGTGACGATGGTGATCACGACGGTGCTTCAAGGATGGAGATCATAAGCACAAGATGATGATGGCCATATCATATCACTTATATTGATTGCATGTGATGTTTATCTTTTATGCATCTTATCTTGCTTTGATTGACGGTAGCATTATAAGATGATCTATCACTAAATTTCAAGATAAAAGTGTTCTCCCTGAGTATGCACCATTGCCAAAGTTCGTTGTGCCCAGACACCACGTGATGATCGGGTGTGATAAGCTCTACGTCCATCTACAATGGGTGCAAGCCAGTTTTTCACACGCAGAATACTCAGGTTAAACTTGACGAGCCTAGCATATGCAGAGATGGCCTCGGAACACTGAGATCGAAAGATCGAGCGTGAATCATATAGTAGATATGATCAACATAGTGATGTTCACCATTGAAAACTACTCCATTTCACGTGATGATCGGTTATGGTTTAGTTGATTTGGATCACGTGATCACTTAGATGATTAGAGGGATGTCTATCTGAGTGGGAGTTCTTGAGTAATATGATTAATTGAACTTAAATTTATCATGAACTTAGTCACTGATAGTATCTTGCTTGTTTATGTTAATTGTAGATAAATGGCCCGTGCTGTTGTTCCGTTAAATTTTAATTCGTTCCTTGAGAAAGCAAAGTTGAAAGATGATGGTAGCAATTACACGGACTGGGTCCGTAACTTGAGGATTGTCCTCATTGTTGCACAGAAGAATTACGTCCTGGAAGCACCGCTGGGTGCCAGGCCTGCTACTGGAGCAACAACAGATGTTATGAATGTCTGGCAGAGCAAAGCTGATGACTACTCGATAGTTCAGTGTGCCATGCTTTACGGCTTAGAATCGGGACTTCAACGACGTTTTGAACGTCATGGAGCATATGAGATGTTCCAGGAGTTGAATTTAATATTTCAAGCAAATGCCCGTATTGAGAGATATGAAGTCTCCAATAAGTTCTATAGCTGCAAGATGGAGGAGAACTGTTCTGTCAGTGAGCATATACTCAAAATGTCTGGGTATAATAATCACTTGATTCAGATGGGAGTTAATCTTCCAGATGATTGCGTCATTGACAGAATTCTCCAATCACTACCACCAAGCTACAAGAGCTTTGTGATGAACTATAATATGCAAGGGATGAATAAGACTATTCCCGAGCTCTTCGCAATGCTGAAAGCTGCGGAGGTAGAAATCAAGAAGGAGCATCAAGTGTTGATGGTCAACAAGACCACTAGTTTCAAGAAAAAGGGCAAAGGAAAGAAGAAGGGGAACTTCAAAAAGAAAAGCAAGCAAGTTGCTGATCAGGAGAAGAAACCCAAGTCTGGACCTAAGCCTGAAACTGAGTGCTTCTACTGCAAGCAGACTGGTCACTGGAAGCGGAACTGGCCCAAGTATTTGGCGGATAAGAAGGACGGCAAGGTGAAAAAAGGTATATGTGATATACATGTTATTGATGTGTACCTTACTAGAGCTCGCAGTAGCACCTGAGTATTTGATATTGGTTCTGTTGCTAATATTTGCAACTCGAAACAGGGACTACGGATTAAGCGAACACTTGCAAAGGACGAGGTGACGATGCGCGTGGGAAATGGTTCTAAAGTCGATGTGATCGCGGTCGGCACGCTACCTCTACATCTACCTTCGGGATTAATATTAGACCTAAATAATTGTTATTTGGTGCCAGCGTTGAGCATGAACATTATATCTGGATCTTGTTTAATGTGAGACTATTATTCATTTAAATCAGAGAATAATGGTTGTTCTATTTATATGAGTAATATCTTTTATGGTCATGCACCTTTGAAGAGTGGTCTATTTTTTATGAATCTCGATAGTAGTAACACACATATTCATAATGTTGAAGCCAAAAGATGCAAAGTTGATAATGATAGTGCAACTTATTTGTGGCATTGCCGTTTAGGTCATATCGGTGTAAAGCGCATGAAGAAACTCCATACCGATGGACTTTTGGAACCTCTTGATTATGAATCACTTGGTACTTGCGAACCGTGCCTTATGGGCAAGATGACTAAAACACTGTTCTCCGGTACAATGGAGAGAGCAACAGATTTGTTGGAAATCATACATACATATGTATGTGGTCCGATGAATGTTGAGGCTCGTGGCGGATATCGTTATTTTCTCACCTTCACCGATGATTTAAGCAGATATGGGTATATCTACTTAATGAAGCATAAGTCTGAAACATTTGAAAAGTTCAAAGAATTTTAGAGTGAAGTTGAAAATCATCGTAACAAGAAAATAAAGTTTCTGCGATTTGATCGTGGAGGAGAATATTTGAGTTAGGAGTTTGGTCTACATCTGAAACAATGCGGAATAGTTTCGCAACTCACGCCACCCGGAACACCTCAGCGTAATGGTGTGTCCGAACGTCGTAATCGTACTTTACTTGATATGGTGTGATCTATGATGTCTCTTACAAATTTACCGCTATCATTTTGGGGTTATGCTTTAGAGACGGCCGCATTCACGTTAGATAGGGCACCGTAAAAATCTGTTGAGATGACACCTTATGAACTATGGTTTGGCAAGAAACCAAAGTTGTCGTTTCTTAAAGTTTGGGGCTGCGATGCTTATGTGAAAAACCTTCAACCTGATAAGCTCGAACCCAAATCGGAGAAATGTGTCTTCATAGGATACCCAAAGGAGACTGTTGGGTACACCTTCTATCACAGATCCGAAGGCAAGACATTCGTTGCTAAGAATGGATCTTTCTAGAGAAGGAGTTTCTCTCGAAAGAAGTGAGTGGGAGGCAAGTAGAACTTGACGAGGTAACTGTACCTGCTCCCTTATTGGAAAGTAGTACATCACAGAAACCTGTTTCTGCGACACCTACACCAATTAATGAGGAAGCTAATGATAATGATCATGAAACTTTAGAACAAGATACTGCTGAACCTCGTAGATCAACCAGAGTAAGATCCGCACCAGAGTGGTACGGTAATCCTGTTCTGGAAGTCATGCTACTAACTATGAAGAAGCGATGGTGAGCCCAGATTCCGAAAAATGGCTTGAAGCCATGAAATCTGAGATGGGATCCATGTATGAGAACAAAGTATGGACTTTGGTTGACTTGCCCGATGATCGGCAAGCAATTGAGAATAAATGGATCTTCAAGAAGAAGACTGACGCTGATGGTAATATTACTGTCTAAAGCTCGACTTGTCGCAAAAGGTTTTCGACAAGTTCAAGGGGTTGACTACGATGAGACCTTCTCACCCGTAGCGATGCTTAAGTCTGTCCGAATCATGTTTGCAATTGCCGCATTTTATGATTATGAAATTTGGCAGATGGATGTCAAAAATGCATTCCTGAATGGATTTCTGGAAGTAGAGTTGTATATGATGCAACCGGAAGGTTGTGTCGATCTAAAGGGAGCTAAGAAAGTGTGCAAGCTCCAGCGATCCATTTATGGACTGGTGCAAGCCTCTTAGAGTTGGAATAAACGCTTTGATAGTGTGATCAAAGCATTTGGTTTTATACAGACCTTTGGAGAAGCCTGTATTTACAAGAAAGTGAGTGGGAGCTCTGTAGCATTTCTGATATTATATGTGGATGACATATTATTGATTGGAAATGATATAGAATTTCTGGATAGCATAAAGGGATACTTGAATAAGAGTTTTTCAATGAAAGACCTCGGTGAAGCTGCTTACATATTAGGCATAAAGATCTATAGAGATAGATCAAGACGCTTAATTGGACTTTCACAAAGCACATACCTTGACAAGATTTTGAAGAAGTTCAAAATAGATCAAGCAAAGAAAGGGTTCTTGCCTGTGTTACAAGGTGTGAAGTTGAGTCAGACTCAATGCCCGACCACTGCAGAAGATAGAGAGAAAATGAAAGATGTTCCGTATGCGTCAGCCATAGGCTCTATCATGTATGCAATGCTGTGTACCAGACCTGACGTGTGCCTTGCTATAAGTCTAGCAGGGAGGTACCAAAGTAATCCAGGAGTGGATCACTAGACATCGGTAAAGAACATCCTGAAGTACCTGAAAAGGACTAAGGATATGTTTCTCGTATATGGAGGTGACAAAGAGCTCATCGTAAACGGTTACGTTGATGCAAGCTTTGACACTGATCCGGATAATTCTAAATCGCAAACCGGATACGTGTTTACATTAAACGGTGGAGTTGTCAGTTGGTGCAGTTCTAAACAGAGCGTCGTGGCGGGATCTACGTGTGAAGCGGAATACATAGCTGCTTCGGAAGCAGCAAATGAAGGAGTCTTGATGAAGGAGTTCATATCCGATCTAGGTGTCATACCTAGTGCATCGGGTCCAATGAAAATCTTTTGTGACAATACTGGTGCAATTGCCTTGGCAAAGGAATCCAGATTTCACAAGAGAACCAAGCACATCAAGAGACGCTTCAATTCCATCCGGGATCTAGTCCCGGTGGGAGACATAGAGATTTGCAAGATACACACGGATCTGAATCTAGCAGACCCGTTGACTAAGCCTCTTCCACGAGCAAAACATGATCAGCACCAAGGCTCCATGGGTGTTAGAATCATTATTGTGTAATCTAGATTATTGACTCTAGTGCAAGTGGGAGACTGAAGGAAATATTCCCTAGAGGCAATAATAAAGTTATTATTTATTTCCTTATATATCATGATAAAAGTTTACTATTCATGCTAGAATTGTATTAACCGGAAACATAATACATGTGTGAATACATAGACAAACAGAGTGTCACTAGTATGCCTCTAATAGACTAGCTTGTTAATCAAAGATGGTTATGTTTCCTAACCATGGACAAAGAGTTGTCATTTGATTAACAGGATCATATTATTAGATGAATGATCTGATTGACATGACCCATTCCATTAGCTTAGCACCCGATCGTTTAGTATGTTGCTATTGATTTCTTCATGACTTATACATGTTCCTATGACTATGAGATTATGCAACTCCCGTTTGCCAGAGGAACACTTTGTGTGCTACCAAACGTCACAACGTAACTGGGTGATTATAAAGGAGCTCTACAGGTGTCTCCAAAGGTACATGTTGGGTTGGCGTATTTCGAGATTAGGATTTGTCACTCCGATTGTCGGAGAGGTATCTCTGGGCCCTCTCGGTAATGCACATCACATAAGCCTTGCAAGCATTGCAACTAATGAGTTAGTTGTGAGATGATGTATTACGGAACAAGTAAAGAGACTTGCCGGTAACGAGATTGAACTAGGTATGGGATACCGACGATCGAATCTCGGGCAAGTAACATACCGATGACAAAGGGAACAACGTATGTTGTTATGCGGTCTGACCGATAAAGATCTTCGTAGAATATGTAGGAGCCAATATGAGCATCCAGGTTCCGCTATTGGTTATTGACCGGAGACGTGTCTCGGTCATGTCTACATTGTTCTCGAACCCGTAGGGTCCGCACGCTTAAGGTTTCGATGACAGTTATATTATGAGTTTATGAGTTTTGATGTACCAAAGTTAGTTCGGAGTCCCGGATGTGATCACGGACATGACGAGGAGTCTCTAAATGGTCGAGACATAAAGATTGATATATTGGACGGCTATATTCGGACACCGGAAGTGTTTCGGGTGATTTCGGAGAAAACCGGAGAGCCGGAGGGTTACCGGAACCCCCCGGGAGAAGTAATGGGCCATATGGGCCTTAGTGGAGAGAGAGAGAGGGGCAGCCAGAGGTGGGCCGCGTGCCTCCTCCCCGCTGGTCCGAATTGGACTAGGAGAGGGGGGCGGCGCCCCCCCCCCCTTTCCCTCTCCCTCCCCACTTCTTTCCCCCTCCTAGTAGGAGTCCTACTCCTACTAGGAGGAGGACTCCTCCTTGGCGCGCCTATAGGGCCGGCCGGCCTCCTCCCCTTGCTCCTTTATATACGGGGGCAGGGGGCACCCCTAGAGACACAAGTTGATCCACGTGATCATATTCTTAGCCGTGTGCGGTGCCCCCTTCCACCATCGTCCTCGATAATATTGTAGCGGTGCTTAGGAGAAGCCCTGCGATAGTAGTGCATCAAGATCGTCACCACGCCATCGTGCTGACATAACTCTTCCCCGACACTTTGTTGGATCGGAGTCCGGGGATCGTCATCGAGCTGAACATGTGCTAGAACTCAGAGGTACCGTAGTTTCGGTGCTTGATCGGTCGGGCCGTGGAGACATACGACTACATTAACCAAACGCTTCCGTTGCAATCTACAAGGGTACGTAGATCACACTCTCCCCCTCTCGTTGCTATGCATCACCATTATCTTGCATGTGCGTAGGAAATTTTTGAAATTACTACGAAACCCAACACCTTCTCCTAGAACAAATCAGTCAGTGGCTTGGTGTGCTAGGGACACATATGGACTGGAGGTAATTAATCTACCAAACCATAGAATACTTCGCACGTATGCATAACTAACTTGGGATGGTACCAGAGGAAACAAAACAATCTTTCTCGAACTTATGGCGGCAACTTGCTCCAAATGCACATGAATTTGAGGAAGTCACTTCTTCCATCCAAGCATAAGCTTCATGAACGGAACACGAAGGCATTGCTTACAAAGTTTCCAATGCTAGGTTGATGTTCAACATGAATCATGGGGGAGACAAAATGTTGCTGATGGGTTCAACAGCAACTCATCGGAATTTCCATATCACTGGACTTCCACCATCATGTGAACACGGCAATAGCATTGATCAGACCCAAAGGATGTAATGGTGTATGCTCGAGGAACCAACCACGAGTAAGACAACATTACGCACATCGTTGGTTCTGATTTGACTTGACGATAGCCCATACTCAAATCAAAGTTTTAACAAGGCAATAGATCCAACAACTGATCACGAGGACCAATCGACGGAGATATCATCTTCCTTCAACACACACACAAAAGATATCCCATGACACGAACTAAGTCAGACAAGCTTTTATCCTCCAACTCTCCAAGTTGTTGTCTAGCTTAATCAACTAGCTCAGGGGTATCCAACACAAATTCTTGGAGAATGGGTGGTTTGGAGGAAAACCAGCATGATCACGAACTCAACATAGCGGTCAGGTGTCAACCTGGTAATACTTCCGAGAAGATAATCGAAACATCACAAACCACCGATATGTTACTATGCTCGAGAACAATATTGCTTTCGAGGCAAGATGATATGATCCAATAAGAAAGGGGTTGAAAATCCTAACTCATTGATCGAAGAGTGCATTAGAAATAAGGACAAGGTAGCACGATCAACCTTAGGGTGATGATTCAATAATCAGCACACTAAGAATGATATTAATGTCCATTAACTACTAAGCAGCGGAGTTGCTAGGAGTATTTATTTCACACATCATAGTTCACTTGCCGGCATTCCGGTTGCGACAACACGGGACCGAGGAATGAAAAATGATGGCAAGAAGTATCACTGCATCAGGAATTCGTAAGAGATGGTGCAATTCTCATGATATTCTTGACATAAAGTGGGTAATACTTCAGGGTAGAACAAACTCAAAAGCTTGATTGCATTCGATCTGCGAAATACAACTGCTTTGACCCAATCTTAGAAATGGATGAGGTACTGGAGTTTGTTTCTCCTAGTCATTCTGGAATAGAATGGCTTGACGGACCACAAGAGTAAAAGGCACCGATAAACACGAATGCACACATACTCTCGACTATCAACTGATAGGCTAAGGTCGGAATACAACTAAAGGGGGACAACTCAAGGAATATATTAACTTTCTGAGTTGTGGATGCATAGGTTAGTATGTCGAACAAGTTCAACATATTTCTTCCGGATAACCCATGCTAAGAGGTAGGACTGGCAGAGTCACAATTATGAATGGAGAACTCCTCAGGAGTGCTCTAATGGTGATCTTTTGGTTCAAAGAACTTCTGCCTTAATGGTTCATGGTATTTGGAAGAAGGAAATACCATGGACCTCGAGGACTATCGCAAAGGTTACTAATATCCTAAAGGAACTAGCAGCAATATCAACACGAAGTGAACAGAGTGATTCTTGGGTCAAGAACACAGGAGTAGAATACCTACTACTAAATGGAATCACAGGATGCTTTCAAGAATGATGGCCAGAATCATCACACAGGGAACACAAAACATAGCTAGATTACTAGGTAATCTTCTGAGACACCTAGGGCCATAATACTAACTCCAACATACATAAGGCAATGGAGTATCTCAACAGACCGATTAGTGTGCTTAATCTGGCCCAAAGGAACATCGAGAACGGAAAGAAGGGATTTGCAAATGCATCGGACTATTTTAGAAACCTAGGATGACTCGGACTGCATAACGGCTGTAAATGCTCAAAATGATTTGAGACATCCTGCAAAAATGGTGGCATAACCACTCAACGTCACCATATCAAGGTTCTGAGGCCAACAATGAACATATGGAAGTAGTAGGAACTGAACTGAGGCTTGAACTCAACAATCCTAGGCAACTACGGTTTAGTAACACGTCATCCTGAGAGTTAGAAGAGAAGCATAGTTCTTAACCCCGTAGAAAAGATAAGATGACTCAGATCAGAAGGTCATGAGGATAAGGAGTAAAAAGAGCCTTACGTTCCCTTCCACAATCCATTCCCTTATATAACTAAAGCATTTCTAGACACGACTTCGACCAGCTTGGCTTGGTAATCCTATAGGCAGTCAGGCTCTGATACCAAAGCTGTCAGGACCCCGATTCTAAGTCACACCGATCTAGCCTGTAACACCTCATATCTCTTTGCGTCCTCACGCACGGTATTCCCACGGGTATCGCCTTACCATGGCCCGGGACCGTTTGCACCTTTTGGCTCACGTATATGATAGTGTCGCTAGCATCCATATGACAGAGAACCCGGGCCGACACGACTAGTCGTGAACCCAAGGTGGCACTAACTTACGGGGATAGGCATACATGAATCAACATCGAGCATGTCGGTCAGCAGCGTGCGAATCCGGGCTGTAGCACTGGGCTAGCAGGACTCCGGAAACCCGGGCTGTAGCAGGCTAGGCAGGACTCCGGATGTCACCGCGTGACATTTCCCCCAAGGGACAGACACAGGAACGAAGTGAATCACATGCCGGCCAGTCAAGTGTTCCGAAGCAGTAGTGCTGGGCTAGCAGGACTCCGGTGAACCGGGCTGTAGCGGACTACTATGGCTCATGGAAGCACAAGACTACATTTCCCCATAAGAGAGGCTACCAAGGATAAACAACTAGGTTTTCGGATCCCACACATACCAAGCATTTCAATCATACACACAATATGCTCGATATGTATAAATACAACATGGCATCACAACATAACTCTACGACTCAAGTATTTATTCATTAGGCTCCGAGGAGCGAGATATTACAAACATGGGTCTCACGACCCAACATTCAGAGCTTACAAGTCAAAGCACATGCGGAAGCTTAACATGTCTGAGTACAGACATCTACAAATGAAAAAGGCTGAGAAGCCCGACTATCTACAAGACCATCCCAAGGTACAAGATCGTAGCTGAGGTAACGAGCTAAACGTTAAAGTCCAAGCGGAACTACTAGTGGGACCGAAGTCTCTCTGCAAAACATAAATTAAGAAAACGTGAGTACAAATGTACCCAACAAGACTTACATCAGAACTAACTACATATGCATCGGTATCAACAAGGGGGGTGGTGGTGTTTAACTGCAGCAGGCCAGCTTTCATTCGGTGGCTATCCTGAACTACGACTGCAAGTAACTCTATGAGGTGGCACACACGAGTCCACAAATTCACCATACCAATACACCACTATGGATCCGCTCCCGTCTCCCTGCGAGAACGCCATCCATAGCACTCACACTTATCTTGCGCATTTTAAAGTATCCACTTTCGCTTGTCTATGAACTATGCAAGGGGTCCAAGTTTCCATATCTGAGGAATCTGGCTATTTGAATAGATAATGATAACCCTGCAGGGGTGTACTTCTTCACACATGCTCTCACCACTTACCACCATGTACACATCGTGTATCTCGGCAACCTTCAAGCAGAAGCCTGGCGAGGGAGTCGGCCACGACCTGACTAACCAACAAGTCTCTAGTCCAGGTTTATCGCCTATTCGGGTTCCATCCGCAAGGAGATCCGGCCGGGGTGTCACTCACGGCCCCAAACGATGTGAGCAGGGTTCCCAAGCCCACCATCCAGGTGCCACTTGGTACACCGAGCCACTATGCCTAGTCTGTCCCAAGCCCACCTGTACCGGGTGCCACTTTTCTCTTGTATGTTTGCTAAAACTTAAGGAAAACCAAAAAATTAGTAGTAGTTTATTTTTCTGCTGTAGTAGTAATAATTAAAAAGAAAACCCAAAAATATTTCCTGTTCTTCTTTTGCTTGTTGGGAGCTTTCCCATGTAAATAGTTTTATTTCTTTTCTTTTCTTTGGGGGTCAGTAGGAGAAGACCATAATTAAATTGTTGAAGTGGCTCTTCTATGCATTATTGTTGATTTAACCAAGCGCCCATATTGCCTTGTCTTCTCTTGTTTATTGAATGCTCGCAGATTCCAGCTTTGTCCAATGCACGTGCACTCTTATTATTATTCACACCGTTCGGTCGTGCAAGTGAAAGGCAATTATGATGATATATGATTGGCTGACTGAGTTGAGAAAAGCTGGTATGAACTCGGCCTCTTTTGTTTTTGTAAATATGATGAGCCCATCGTTCTTGATTCAGCTTATTATGAATAAACATGTTTGCAATGACAATTAGAGATCAGAGTTGCTTGTGCCATTCTTGATTAGCTATGAGTTATAATGGTTTACCTTGTGTGCCAACATGCTATTGAGACGATTATGATGTGGTATGATGGGGTGGTATCCTCCTTTGAATGATTTAAGTGACTTGACTTGGCACATGTTCACGCACGTAGTTGAAACAAAATCAACATAGCCTTCATGATATTTATGTTCATGGTGGATTATATCCTACTCATGCTTGCATCCAATGTTTATTACTTTTAATGCATGTACATGGCTATTGTCGCTCTCTAGTTGGTTGCTTCCTAGTCTTTTGCTAGCCTTCACCTGTACTAAGCAGGAATACTGCTTGTGCATCCAATCCCTTAAACCCCAAAGTTATTCTAGATGAGTCCACCATACCTTCCTATATGCGGTATCTACCTGCCGTTCCAAGTAAATTTGTATGTGCCAAACTCTAAACCTTCAAATAAACATTCTGTTTTGTATGCTCGAATAGCTCATGTATCAACAAAGGATGTCCTTATCTTCCGTGTTAGGCGGGTTATTCTCAAGAGGGGTGGACTCCGCTCCTCACTCACGAGAAAATGGCTGGTCACTGGGATGCCCGGTCCCATGCTTTATGCAAACTAAATCAAAATTAATTGCAAACAAAACTCCCCCTGGGACCTGATGTATGTTGGAGGCACTTGTTGTTTCGAGCAAGCCATGGATTGGTGTTTCCTGGTGGAGGGGGAGTATAAACTTTACCATTCTGTTTGGGAACCACCTATAATGTGTTTAGCATGGAAGATATCGCCATCTCTTAGTTGTTATGTTGACAATGAAAGTATACCACTCAAAATACAATTTATCTCTATTTCAAAACTAAGCTCTAGCACCTCTATAAATCCCTGCTTCCCTCTGCGAAGGGCCTATCCATTTACTTTTATGTTGAGTCA
Organism: Triticum aestivum; assembly: GCF_018294505.1. NCBI lineage: Eukaryota > Viridiplantae > Streptophyta > Magnoliopsida > Poales > Poaceae > Triticum > Triticum aestivum. The sequence goes on from NC_057812.1 coordinate 310,238,227, forward strand.
TCACCCTCTTATTAAAAAGCACTAGATGGAGAGCACAACCGTCATTTGCATTCATCACCGTTTATTTATATTGGGTATGACTATGATTGGATCTCTTTTACCATGAATTACAATGTCTCGTCAGTACTTGATCTTTAAAGGTGCTCTGCATCTATGTTTTGCGGTCTCAGAAAGGGCTAGCGAGATACCATCTTGTTATATCATATTATGATTGTTTTGAGGAAGTGTTGTCATCCGAGATTTATTACTATGACTTGCTAGTTGATTATGCTATTGATATGAGTAATGATGATACCTGAGAATTATTGCAAGTGTGGTTAGTTAAGATCTATGCTGAAAACTTGAATATTGGCTTGACATAGTTACAACAACAAGAGCAAACAGAGTTTGTAAAAGTTTTTCTTTCTTTCTTTCAGTTTGTCAACTGAATTGCTTGAGGACAAGCAAGGGTTTAAGCTTGGGGCAGTTGATACGTCTTCGTCGTATCTACTTCTCCAAACACTTTTGCCCTTGTTTTGGACTCTAACTTGTATGATTTGAATGGAACTAACCCGGACTGACGCTGTTTTCAGCATAATTGCCATGGTGTTATTTAATGTGCAGAAAACAAATATTCTCAGAATGACCTGAAACTCCACGGAACATCTTAAAAAACAAAAAAAACTCCTCACCAAAGATGAATACCAGGGGGCCCACACCCTTCTCACGAGGCTGGGCCCCCCCCCCTAGGGCGCGCCCCCTACCTCGTGGGCCCCCTAGAAACCCTCCGACGCCAACTCCAACTCTATATATTTGCTTTCGGAGAGAAAAAAATCAGAGAGAAGAAATCATCGCGTTTTACGATACAGAGCCGCCGCCAAGCCCTAAAACCTCTCGGGAAGGCTGATCTGGAGTCGGTTCGGGGCTCCGGAGAGGGGGATTCATCGCCATCGTCATCATCAACCATCCTCCATCACCAATTTCATGATGCTCACCGCCGTGCATGAGTAATTCCATCGTAGGCTTGCTGGACGGTGATGGGTTGGATGAGATTTATCATGTAATCGTGTTAGTTTTGTTAGGGTTTGAACCCTAGTATCCATTATGTTCTGAGATTTATGTTGCTATGACTTTGCTATGCTTAATGCTTGTCACTAGGGCCCGAGTGCCATGATTTCAGATCTGAACCTATTATGTTTTCATGAATATATGTGAGTTCTTGTCAGGACCCCGATTCTAAGTCACACCGATCTAGCCTGTAACACCTCATATCACTTTGCGTCCTCACGCACGGTATTCCCACGGGTGTCGCCTTACCATGGCCCGGGACCGTTTGCGCCTTTTGGCTCACGTATATGATAGTGTCGCTAGCATCCATATGACAGAGAACCCGGGCCGACACGACTAGTCCTGAACCCAAGGTGGCAATAACTTACGGGGATAGACATACATGAATCAACATCGAGCATGTCGGTCAGCAGCGTGCGAATCCGGGCTGTAGCACTGGGCTAACAGGACTCCGGGAACCCGGGCTGTAGCAGGCTAGGCAGGACTCCGGATGTCACCGCGTGACATTTCCTCCAAGGGACAGACATAGGAATGAAGTGAATCACATGCTGGCCAGTCAAGTGTTCCGGAGCAGTAGTGATGGGCTAGCAGGACTCCGGTGAACCGGGCTGTAGCGGACTACTATGGCTCATGGAACCACAAGACTACATTTCCCATAAGAGAGGCTACCAAGGATAAACAACTAGGTTTTCAGATCCCACACATACCAAGCATTTCAATCATACACACAATATGCTCGATATGTGTAAATACAACATGGCATCACAACATAACTCTACGACTCAAGTATTTATTCATTAGGCTCCGAGGAGCGAGATATTACAAACATGGGTCTCACGACCCAACATTCAGAGCTTACAAGTCAAAGCACATGCGGAAGCTTAACATGTCTGAGTACAGACATCTACAAATGAAAAAGGCTGAGAAGCCTGACTATCTACAAGACCATCCCAAGGTACAAGATCGTAGCTGAGGTAACGAGCTAAACGTCAAAGTCCAAGCGGAACTACTAGTGGGACCGAAGTCTCTCTGCAAAACATAAATTAAGAAAACGTGAGTACAAATGTACCCAACAAGACTTACATCAGAACTAACTACATATGCATCGGTATCAACAAGGGGGGTGGTGGTGTTTAACTGCAGCAGGCCAGCTTTGATTCGGTGGCTATCCTGAACTACGACTGCAAGTAACTCTATGAGGTGGCACACATGAGTCCACAAATTCACCATACCAATACACCACTATGGATCCGCTCCCGTCTCCCTGCGAGAACGCCATCCATAGCACTCACACTTATCTTGCGCATTTTAAAGTATCCACTTTCGCTTGTCTATGAACTATGCAAGGGGTCCAAGTTTCCATATCTGAGGAATCTGGCTATTTGAATAGATAATGATAACCCTGCAGGGGTGTACTTCTTCACACATGCTCTCGCCACTTACCACCATGTACACATCGTGTATCTCGGCAACCTTCAAGCGGAAGCCTGGCGAGGGAGTCGGCCACGACCTGACTAACCAACAAGTCTCTAGTCCAGGTTTGTCGCCTATTCGGGTTCCATCCGCAAGGAGATCCGGCTGGGGTGTCACTCACGGCCCCAAACGATGTGAGCAGGGTTCCCAAGCCCACCATCCAGGTGCCACTTGGTACACCGAGCCACTATGCCTAGTCTGTCCCAAGCCCACCTGTACCGGGTGCCACTTTTCTCTTGTATGTTTGCTAAAACTTAAGGAAAAACCAAAAAATTAGTAGTAGTTTATTTTTCTGCTGTAGTAGTAATAATTAAAAAGAAAACCCAAAAATATTTCCTGTTCTTCTTTTGCTTGTTGGGAGCTTTCCCATGTAAATAGTTTTATTTCTTTTCTTTTCTTTGGGGGTCAGTAGGAGAAGACCATAATTAAATTGTTGAAGTGGCTCTTATATGCATTATTGTTGATTTAACCAAGCACCCATATTGCCTTGTCTTCTCTTGTTTATTGAATGCTCGCAGATTCCAGCTTTGTCCAATGCACGTGCACTCTTATTATTATTCACACCGTTCGGTCGTGCAAGTGAAAGGCAATTATGATGATATATGATTGGCTGACTGAGTTGAGAAAAGCTGGTATGAACTCGGCCTCTTTTGTTTTTGTAAATATGATGAGCCCATCGTTCTTGATTCAGCTTATTATGAATAAACATGTTTGCAATGACAATTAGAGATCAGAGTTGCTTGTGCCATTCTTGATTAGCTATGAGTTATAATGGTTTACCTTGTGTGCCAACATGCTATTGAGACGATTATGATGTGGTATGATGGGGTGGTATCCTCCTTTGAATGATTTAAGTGACTTGACTTGGCACATGTTCACGCACGTAGTTGAAACAAAATCAACATAGCCTTCACGATATTTATGTTCATGGTGGATTATATCCTACTCATGCTTGCATCCAATGTTTATTACTTTTAATGCATGTACATGGCTATTGTCGCTCTCTAGTTGGTTGCTTCCTAGTCTTTTGCTAGCCTTCACCTGTACTAAGCAGGAATACTGCTTGTGCATCCAATCCCTTAAACCCCAAAGTTATTCTAGATGAGTCCACCATACCTTCCTATATGCGGTATCTACCTGCCGTTCCAAGTAAATTTGTATGTGCCAAACTCTAAACCTTCAAATAAACATTCTGTTTTGTATGCTCGAATAGCTCATGTATCAACAAAGGATGTCCTTATCTTCCGTGTTAGGCGGGTTATTCTCAAGAGGGGTGGACTCCGCTCCTCACTCACGAGAAAATGGCTGGTCACTGGGATGCCCGGTCCCATGCTTTATGCAAACTAAATCAAAATTAATTGCAAACAAAACTCCCCCTGGGACCTGATGTATGTTGGAGGCACTTGTTGTTTCGAGCAAGCCATGGATTGGTGTTTCCTGGTGGAGGGGGAGTATAAACTTTACCATTCTGTTTGGGAACCACCTATAATGTGTTTAGCATGGAAGATATCGCCATCTCTTAGTTGTTATGTTGACAATGAAAGTATACCACTCAAAATACAATTTATCTCTATTTCAAAACTAAGCTCTAGCACCTCTATAAATCCCTGCTTCCCTCTGCGAAGGGCCTATCCATTTACTTTTATGTTGAGTCATCACCCTCTTATTAAAAAGCACTAGATGGAGAGCACAACCGTCATTTGCATTCATCACTGTTTATTTATATTGGGTATGACTATGATTGGATCTCTTTTACCATGAATTACAATGTCTAGTCAGTACTTGATCTTTAAAGGTGCTCTGCATCTATGTTTTGCGGTCTCAGAAAGGGCTAGCGAGATACCATCTTGTTATATCATATTATGATTGTTTTGAGGAAGTGTTGTCATCCGAGATTTATTACTATGACTTGCTAGTTGATTATGCTATTGATATGAGTAATGATGATACCTGAGAATTATTGCAAGTGTGGTTAGTTATGATCTATGCTGAAAACTTGAATACTGGCTTAACATAGTTACAACAACAAGAGCAAACAGAGTTTGTAAAAGTTTTTCTTTCTTTCTTTCAGTTTGTCAACTGAATTGCTTGAGGACAAGCAAGGGTTTAAGCTTGGGGGAGTTGATACGTCTTCGTCGTATCTACTTTTCCAAACACTTTTGCCCTTGTTTTGGACTCTAACTTGTATGATTTGAATGGAACTAACCCGGACTGACGCTGTTTTCAGCATAATTGCCATGGTGTTATTTTATGTGCAGAAAACAAATATTCTCAGAATGACCTGAAACTCCACGGAACATCTTAAAAAACAAAAAAAAACTCCTCACCAAAGATGAATACCAGGGGGCCCACACCCTTCTCACGAGGGTGGGCCCCCCCCTAGGGCGCGCCCCCTACCTCGTGGGCCCCCTAGAAACCCTCCGACGCCAACTCCAACTCTATATATTTGCTTTCGGAGAGAAAAAAAATCAGAGAGAAGAAATCATCGCGTTTTACGATATAGTGCCGCCGCCAAGCCCTAAAACCTCTCGGGAAGGCTGATCTGGAGTCCGTTCGGGGCTCCGGAGAGGGGGATTCATCGCCGTCGTCATCATCAACCATCCTCCATCACCAATTTCATGATGCTCACCGCCGTGCATGAGTAATTCCATCGTAGGCTTGCTGGACGGTGATGGGTTGGATGAGATTTATCATGTAATCGTGTTAGTTTTGTTAGGGTTTGAACCCTAGTATCCATTATGTTCTGAGATTTATGTTGCTATGACTTTGCTATGCTTAATGCTTGTCACTAGGGCCCGAGTGCCATGATTTCAGATCTGAATCTATTACGTTTTCATGAATATATGTGAGTTCTTGTCAGGACCCCGATTCTAAGTCACACCGATCTAGCCTGTAACACCTCATATCACTTTGCGTCCTCACGCACGGTATTCCCACGGGTGTCGCCTTACCATGGCCCGGGACCGTTTGCGCCTTTTGGCTCACGTATATGATAGTGTCGCTAGCATCCATATGACAGAGAACCCGGGCCGACACGACTAGTCGTGAACCCAAGGTGGCAATAACTTACGGGGATAGACATACATGAATCAACATCGAGCATGTCGGTCAGCAGCGTGCGAATCCGGGCTGTAGCACTGGGCTAACAGGACTCCGGGAACCCGGGCTGTAGCAGGCTAGGCAGGACTCCGGATGTCACCGCGTGACATTTCCTCCAAGGGACAGACATAGGAATGAAGTGAATCACATGCTGGCCAGTCAAGTGTTCCGGAGCAGTAGTGATGGGCTAGCAGGACTCCGGTGAACCGGGCTGTAGCGGACTACTATGGCTCATGGAACCACAAGACTACATTTCCCATAAGAGAGGCTACCAAGGATAAACAACTAGGTTTTCGGATCCCACACATACCAAGCATTTCAATCATACACACAATATGCTCGATATGTGTAAATACAACATGGCATCACAACATAACTCTACGACTCAAGTATTTATTCATTAGGCTCTGAGGAGCGAGATATTACAAACATGGGTCTCACGACCCAACATTCAGAGCTTACAAGTCAAAGCACATGCGGAAGCTTAACATGTCTGAGTACAGACATCTACAAATGAAAAAGGCTGAGAAGCCTGACTATCTACAAGACCCTCCCAAGGTACAAGATCGTAGCTGAGGTAACGAGCTAAACGTCGAAGTCCAAGTGGAACTACTAGCGGGACTGAAGTCTCTCTGCAAAACATAAATTAAGCAAACGTGAGTACAAATGTACCCAGTAAGACTTACATAAGAACTAACTACATATGCATCGGTATCAACAAGGGGGGTGGTGGAGTTTAACTGCAGCAGGCCAGCTTTGATTCGGTGGCTATCCTGAACTACGACGGCAAGTAACTCTTTGAGGTGGCGCACACGAGTCCACAAATTCACCATATCAATACACCACTATGGATCCGCTCCCGTCTCCCTGCGAGAACGCCATCCATAGCACTCACACTTATCTTGCGCATTTTAAAGTATCCACTTTCACTTGTCTATGAACTATGCAAGGGGTCCAAGTTTCCATATCCGAGGAATCCGGCTATTCGGATAGATAACGATAACCCTGCAGGGGTGTACTTCTTCACACACGCTCTCGCCACTTACCACCATGTACACATCGTGTATCTCGGCAACCTTCAAGCGGAAGCCTGGCGAGGGAGTCGGCCACGACCTGACTAACCAACAAGTCTCTAGTCCAGGTTTATCTCCTATTCGGGTTCCATCCGCAAGGGGATCCGACCGGGGTGTTGCTCACGGCCCCAAACGATGTGAGCAGGGTTCCCAAGCCCACCATCCGGGTGCCACTTGGTACACCGGGCCTCTGTGCCTAGTCTATCCCAAGCCCACCTGTACCGGGTGCCACTTGGTAGACTACTAATACTACCTACAAACACCAGAAACTAGTTGCAACTCCTGGATAGAGATCAAGTTGATTAATAAGTCGAGAGAGCTTGGAGCGCCCGAAGCCCAATGTGTGGTAGTAATTGTTCATGGATCACAAACACATAACTCAGTTCCTAAGGACGGCTGCAATGAGACAACCCACCATGTACTCCTACATGGCCTCTCACCGCTACCTTTACCAAATCGTGTTCACACACTTAGCTCTCAACGGTAGGACATGTTCACCAAATTCCAGTTCATCCCCGATGAATCAGACCTGACTCAACTCTAAGCAGTAGCAAGCATGACAAACAAGCATGAATGAGTAGGCACAACAAGGCTCAAACAACTCCTACTCATGCTAGTGGGTTTCATCTATTTACTTTGGCAATGACAGGTCATGCAGAGGAAAGGTTCAACTACGGCAGCATGTAACAGTTGAATCGGTGTTGTCCTAATGCAGTAAAAGAGAGGAGGAGCGAGAGAGTGGGATTGTGTCGGAATAAACAAGGGGGTTTTGCTTGCCTGGCACTTCTGAAGATAACATTGAGTCTTCATCAGTGTCAACGATCACAGCGTCGGAGCAGCGTCTACCGAGAGGGGACAATTACCGGCAAACAAGGAAGAGCACAATCAATGCAATGCACAATATGATGCATGATCATGGCATGACAATATGTTGTGATTTGAGCTAATGCAACTAGTAACAGAAAGGTTTTTGGTTGATTTGAACTCAAGGTTCAAATTCAAATTCAAACTATGAATTCAAATAATGCATTATCATGTTTTGGACTAAACAGTGAGGTTAACTTGCTCAAACATGCATGAAAATACCATAAACAGATTCCTTGGATTTTTCTGATAATTTTTCATATATAAAACTTTTCATTTGGAGTTACAGATTATTTTCTATGATTTTTCAAAGTTTTGGATATTTTCTGGAATTTCCAAATCATTTAGAATTAGAAATAATCCAGGAAAATGATTACTGTGTCATCAATGCGTCATGCTGACATCAGCTAGTCAACAGCGTCAGCCCAGGTCAAACTGACCAGTGGGTCCCGTGTGTTAGTAGCTAAACTAGGTTTAGTTAAGCCTAATCAACATTAGTTAGCGGGGTGGACCCACCTGTCATTGAGCCAGGGGAGGTCAAACCCCTGGTCAACTGGGGCTAATGCGCCGGCGGCTCGACGCCGCGACAACAGGTGCGGCGGATGGGCTCGGGTTCGCTGCTCTGGCGCCCAAATTGATGACAGAGAGCATCTACGAGCTGCTGGCGATCTCGCGCATCCAACGGTGCAAACGGGGCGAGCTGGAGTGGCCGTAATCCTCGCCGGCGTCGAGCTCAGTGGCTGCTGGACCTCGAACATTGGCGGAAACGGCACTACGATGCACAACAGGGCGAGCCCGTGGGTGTTGCAGGTTCACAGGAGCGCGGCGAGCACGCTGGTGATGCTCGGGCGAGCGGACGAGCTCAGGAGCATGGAGCTCGTCGGTCGTGGCTTCGGCGGAGGTGGGGAATGGAGCTAGAGCAAAAACGCGAGCAGGAGAGGAGGGGGAGTCGGTCCATGAGCTCACTGTGGTTGCAGAACGCGTCTCAGTGGGCTCGGGGAAGGTCAGACGACGTTGGGGCATTGCCGGCGATCTCAGAGGCCGGAGTTGAAGACGACGGTGGTGGCGGCATTCCCGGGCACCTGGCGTTGCGTGACTCGGTGGAGAGAACAAGGACGTCGTCGCGGATCTCAGGGGCACGTCTAGGGGCGTAGGGGAGGCCTGTGGCTATGCGAGCGGTGGACGGCGGCGACGGCGGTTCTCGGTCTCGCTTGGGGCCGAGAGGTAGAGGAGGGGAGGAGCTCCAAGGAGAGAGGGGAAAGTTACAGGGGACCGAGGAGGGTCGCGTGGCGATGCTAGAAGGGCCGAGGCATCGCAGTGGAAGCAGGAGGTTGTCGGGCGTGCGCCGGCGCGCGGTGGCCACGCGCCTCTGTCCTTCTGCCAAAGGAGGAAGAAGACCGGGGAGCCCCTGGTGGGCTGGGCCGGATCAGGAGCTGGGCCGGCTCTGCTGCAGGTGAGAAGCCCAGGTGAGTCCTTCTCTCTCTCTCTCTCTCTCTTATTAATTGTTTTGTTTTTCTATTTATTTTGATCTGTTTTGAATTAGTAAAAATACTAACTCATTTTGTAAAATCCTGACAAAAATTCTGGGCACTATTTGAATTATTTCCAAAAGCCCCCAATTGTTTTCAGAAGAATTGAAGCATTTAAAATATTTATAGGCATTAAATGCTCCAATTCAAGTACAATATGATTTAACCCAAAAATCCATAAATGTCCAAGAAATATGCTCATCATTTTTTGCAGAGGTTTTCACCTTTATCATAAATCATGAACATTTTCAATGACATTTCGGGTTCTTTGAAAAAGATTTTATTTAAACCTATTTGAATTCTTTCTGGTGCTAGGGTTTGATCGATCCCCATTTCAGCTTTATAAAAATGTAAACATGATGACATGAATGCTTATGAAACTAATTGCAATCAACTCTAGGGCTGTGGCAGTTCTTGATCCTATCTTGCAAGTCTATAGTCACCTACTATGTGTTATGATCCGGCAACCCCGAAGTGACAATAATCGGGACCACTCCCGGTGATGACCATAGTTTGAGGAGTTTTTTTGAGCAAACACAGTAGGGTAAAAACCCTACTGTAACTCTATTTTCATTTATATTGGGGGGAAGTTATGTACATATGGGTTACAATAGAGGACAGCATAAACTAAAAATTACAAATAATCCAACCAGCTTTGCATTCCCTCCTTTAAACTAGGTCTGACTCTTTTGATGATGGTGCCAAAATGGTCCTTGAAGCAGGAGATACAGTAGCTTAAATCCCTTCTTTTGTTGTCAAAGATGATGCCATTTCTATGTTTCTAGATGGTCCAACAACCGGCAATTAGGCATTCTTTAAAGGGCTGAATCTGAGTTCTGTTTCTTGCCTCAATAAGCATCTCATTGCAGCTCAGATCAGTGTTCCATTGAAAACCAATTGATAACCAAAATTTTTGACTGAAGTCACATGAAAAGAAAAGATGTTTCATGTACTCATTAGGGTCATCATCACATAATACACAGATAGAGCTTTCAATGTAAAAACTTTTTCTGGTGAGAAGATCTCTGGTGTTTAACCTGTCCAAAAGAAGAAGCCAGAAAAAGAATTTTTGCTTAGGTAGGCAACCAGACTTCCAAATCCATTGGAAAGGCTTGGGAGCTTTCTCTGGGCATCCCAAGTACTCAAGGTATACTTTCCTAGCATTGTAGTGTCCAGAAGCCCATTTAAACTTCCATGTGTCAGGATCTCTATTACTCATCATACCATTAATGAGAGCTATTAGCTCAGTGCTTTGTTGGACAGCCACTGAAGACATGGGCAGATGGAACATGCTATAGAAATCATTCTCATTTTCAGTGCAAGCCTTCTGGAGAGAGATGTCTTTGTTTATGGCATAGGAATATAGGTGTGGAAAACTCTCTTTCATTGATTTTCATTCCATTTGTCATGCCATAAAGAAATGGTGTCACCAATACCAGCAGAACAGGCTGTGAGGCTCTTGTATTTGTCAAGAATAGAGCAACAGTATCTCCACCAGAAAGATCCTATCCTGGTTGGGAATTGAGGTAAGTCTCCATTTCCATAGTATTTGCTCCAAATTAGTTGCACCCATGGGATATCCTGTTTATTGAAAAACTTGTGCAAGAATTTGGTTAGCAAAGCTTTGTTGTGTGCTCTAAGATCTAGAACACCAAGACTACCAGCATCCTTGGGTAAACAAACTTGCTCCCACTTAACAAGGCATTTGCCAAATTTATTGATGTCCTTACCATACCAGAGAAAACTTCTGCCAGATTTTTCAAAATGATCCAGGATAGTGAGAGTAACTCTGATACAGGACATATCAAATATAGGTAGGGCTGTGATAATGGCCTTTAGGTGGGTGAGCCTACTTGAATATGACATCATTGTTTCAATTCCAGATAGCCTTCTATCAAGTCTAGAAACCATTGGCATGAGTTCCTCTACTTTTGGTCTGGTGGACCCCATTGGCAATCCCAGGTAGGTGAATGGCATGCTTTCTTTCTTACAGCCCAAAATATTAGCAAGCTGAGTGGCTTTTTCATCTGATATGTTAATGGGCACAAGGGAAGATTTGTTGAAATTCACCTGAAGCCCAGTGAAATCAGAGAAGATCTTAAGAGTTTCCATGACATGTGAGATCTGATGATGCTTAGCTGGCATAATAATTAAGGTGTCATCAGCATATTGAACAATAGGATATGACATGGAAGCAGGTTGCTCAATGGGAGTATTGATGTGGCCATTGTGCCAGGCTTGGTTAATCAGGATCTGCAGTAATTCAGCAGCAATGACAAATAAAAGAGGGGAGAGAGGGTCCCCTTGTCTTACTCCACATTTACAATTGATTTTTTTCCCAGGAACACCATTTAAAATTACAGAAGCAGAGGCAGTCTGTAAGATGTTATTGATCCATCTAATCCATTTCTCTCCAAATCCCAAGTGCTTGAGCATGAAAAGAATGTCCCCATAGTTGATTTTGTCAAATGCTTTCTCAAAGTCTACTTTAAAAATGACAATTTCTTTCTTAGATTTGTGGCACATATGTATATACTCAAAAGACCAAGCAAGGCAATCCTGAATATTTCTAGTTTTGATGAAGCCATATTGGTTCTTGCTTAACACAGGAATGATGCATTTTTGGACTTTGTTTGCAAGAAGCTTAGTAAGAATTTTTATAGGCATACTTACCAAGGAGATGGGCCTGAAATCATTGGGAGTTTCAGGATTTTCTTTCTTAGGGATCAGGGCAATATAGGCAGTATTAATTGGAGCAAGATCCACACTCTCTGATTGGAAATCCTGAAGGAATTTATAGATGCTCTCTTTAATGATATGCCAGCATTTCTTCATGAAAATGCCATTAAAACCATCAGGTCCAGGGGACTTATCATTAGGCATAGAACTAATGATATCATCCACTTCTTTCATACAGAATGGTTGTTCCAACTCCTCTTGATTAATTGATCTAGAAAGGTGACCAATGTTGAAATTTATTTGGGAGGAGCCAGCAATGCCAATCCTGTTTTTGAAAGAATTCCACAAGATAGCTGCTTTCTGTTCATGATGATTAACAATCAGGTTATCAGAGTTAGTTAGGAAAGTAATATAATTACTTCTGAAAACCTGTGTGGCTATAGCATGGAAAAATTTGGTGTTTTCATCGCCCAGCTGAGCCCATCTAATGTTGGCTCTGATTCTCCAATACTTCCTTTTGGACTCAAGAAGTTTATTGGTGTGCCTGATCAATAACTTCCTGAAGTTCTTTTCATGCTGAGAGAGGTCTCTTTGATCTTCAATACCATAAAGGAGTTTAACATAAAAACATCAGTTTTCAATGGTTTTATTGAGTTGTGAGAGCTACTTGCTCCAAATTTTCAGACCTTTTCTAATGGATTTAAACTTAGCCACCAAGTTTCTAGCTGAGTCAGCATAGAAAGTACAGTTATTCCAATAATTAGAGATAGTGTCAATAAAACCTTCAAAGTCCAACCAATATTCCTCAAACCTGAAAATATGGCATTTGGGGATCCTGCTGTCAATCTGAATATTTATAGGGACATGATCAGAGGAAAGCTTGGCCATGGGGGTTGCAAGTGTGTTTGGGAATTTGCTGGTCCAATCAGCACTTGTGAAAATCCAATCAAGTTTTTCCAATAATGGGGTATTCTGCATGTTACTCCAAGTAAACTGTCTGCCTTTTAGTGGGATCTCAACTAGGTCAAGATTGATAATGATATTGTTGAAATGCATCATATCATTGTGGTCACCTCCACCTCTATTCCTGTTTTCAGGCCCTCTAATATAATTAAAGTCTCCAACAATGAGCCACAACTGCATAGGTTGGATATTAATATTGAGAAGCCAGTTAGAAAATTCAACTTTGCCTTCCACAGAGTTTGGCCCATAAACATTGGTTATGTAGTAAACAGTATTATCCAGTTTAGATGTGAGCTCCACAGTAATCTGAAAGAAATCTTTCGATATTTCTCTGCCATTGAAAAGATTACCATTCCAGATTGTAATCAGACCACCTGAATTACCAACAGAGGGCACGAAGCTGTATTGATTGAATCTTTTAGGACAGAAATTCCTAATATATGCCAGATCAAATTGTTCTCTCTTGGTTTCTTGGAAAGTCATAATACAGCAAGAACTTTCATTAATTTTCAGCCTGATATCATCCAATCTGTCATTTGAGTTAATCCCTCTAACATTCCAATTGAGAATATTCCAACTTCTATTCATTATACATGTGTAAGGGAGCATAATACATGTCATGGCTAGCATGACATGGGGGCATTGTTTCACTTGCATTTCTCACTGGGATATGACAGCACATAAGCAGTGGCATAAAAATCATCATGCATGTGAGGCAAGAAACAACAAGATAGCAGGCATAACTGGCATTACATACCATAACAAAGAGTCTATCAGAAGGGGTACAGCACCACACAGGGGCACACATGCCAAAGTACTTATTACAGACCAACATAAGCAAAAGTGCACATAGGCACATAACACAGAGGAACATAAAGCAGAAAGTTTGATGGGAACTGAAAATAAACCATAGAAGACAATAGTTTGGGGAGTTGTCAAGGCCCCATAGCAGAGCAGGCCATCTAATCATCTGAGCTGTCATAGTTCAGGGCTGATGATGACACTTCATGAGGTGCCATCTTGCAAGGTCCAGTCCCAATAGCCTGAATAGTTTCTAATGGTAGCACAGGAGGTGGAGGAGCATTTTTGTCCATCACCACATCTTCAAATCTTGGCCCAAGGTTGATTGCAACCTCTGGTTTCTTCCCCATATTCTCAACTGATTTGTTCTGCATGGGTGCTTGCCAGTTGGAGGAGCCAGCCTTGTCAATTGCAGCAACAACATCAGACTTGTCTTTAAAGCCCATCTTGATCTGAGCAATTCTATTGCTCCTTCTACGAAAAGCCTCATCAATAATTGGTTTCTTCTTCCTCTTGTTGTGACCAGATGGCTTGCAGACCTTAGCAAAAACTTCTTCAGTAATCTCAGTAAGACTAGCAGAGCTGACAGGGGCAGGTTGGTTTTGGACAGTCATAATTTGCAGATAACACTTCTTGCTGAAACCCTGAGTGCCTTCAACATCCACAATGTTGCACTTAGCATTAACTATTTTAGAGCCACCCAGCTTGGGCAGGATGTCATGGGCATTCGACACAATATTACCAATGAGGCCCTGAAGAGCAGATATGTCATCAGACACATAATTTTTTTGCTCCATATTTCCAGTATTATGTGCATCCTCATATTCCATAGACGCATTAGCTGGCACAAAGATTGGACTACTAGCTTGGATTTCCTGAGATCCATCAGCAGGCACAGGGATGAAATCCATCTGATCCTCTTGCACCGCCTCATTGAGCACCTGTGCAGTAGAGTCCTCCTGCATGTGAGATGGCATGACAGCAGTGGGTAACACCTCATTCAAATTATTGTTGGGATTGCCAGCAGCAGCAGGTGCATAAACATCCTCATAAGGAGCTCCAAGATGCTCATTGTGCGGGTTGATAACAACCTGTTCCATGGGGATGTTCCCAAGTACTTCATCGTGCCAAAAACCCTCCTGAACATGCGGGAGAGGGTGTGGGTTTCCTCCATCTGGGGGGAGGGGATCTTCATCACCACCAAGCTGACCAATGAGCTCACGAGAAATAATATAGGTGGGACAAGTCCAAGAATCACCATACCCAACATCGTCCAGATTGCGCAGAACTACAATACTGATGGGCAAAGTATCCACATTCATGACTCTGACCTTAACAATAATCCTAGTTTTGTCTCTCGGATCCTTGTTCTAGATCAGAAATCTGCCATATTGAGAAACAGTGTGGCTCACAACTCCAACTTCCCAGCATTCCAGTGGATAGTTCATTAACATGAGCCAGACATCATGGGTAAAAGTGATGCTACGATAGTTCAAACTCCTATCATGCCTGGTAATGCAAAGAACAGAGTCCCCAATCTCATATGGACTATTATTAATGGCAGAATCTCTCGAACAAGCAGTAGTAAATTGGATCAGAGCAGTACCCATACCACATCTGGAAGAGTAGTTGATCCTCCATCCCTTGGCTTCGAGATATTCAATGATCATTGCATTGGCGGTAGAGAAATCTTTAGGTGGAACAGCCGGAACCAGAGTAGCTATCGCCCACTCATCACAGACCATAGGGAGCTCACCGCGAGGACGACGTAGCCTCGCTATGCTCGTTCATGGCCTGGAGCAATGATCGTAGTGCCTGCGGGGAGGTGAGGGTATGGGTTGCATGGGTAGCAGGCCATGGCGTTCGTGGAGGTGGAGCTGGTGACTGGTGGAGCGCGGCGGCTAGGCAGGGGGGTAGAATGCGAGGAGGCAAGGGGGGCGGCTCCTAGGATTTATTGTGCTCAATAGGTGCAGACTGTTTTATCCGATAAATCAGCGTGCGGTTTTTCTTGTTGAGACAAAACCTGGCGATATGATTATAACCAAAACATTTTTTGCATCTAATACTGTTGCAACAACCTGTAGGATAATGACCATATCCCAAGCATTTCGTGTAGAAAGTAAGTTCAGTTGGGATATTAGGAATCTGAAACGACTCCTTAACAGGCTCGCAAGTGGATGGATTGGCGTTGTAGTCATTGGGTTCTCTGGATGGGCCAATTGGGCCCAACTCAGTGCGGCAATTTGAAATAGCATTGGGCCCAGTAACTAACGATCCGCTATGCATGGGATTGGTTGTGCAACGTACCTCGTTCGGCCGAAAGTTACGATCATCCAGCATCAAAGAAGAATGTTGTGCATTGCCAATTGGTGTGGAGTTGGCACCAGAGAGAAACCGAGTAGGATTAGTGGCATTGGATCTGGTACCTTGATTGAGCTGAGGCACGGAAGATATGTCATTAAGAATTCTTCGATATACATTGTTGACAGAGACGTGCCTATGATGAGACTTCTTTTTATAACGAACACGAGTCCATTCTGCCTCTTGTTCTCTGATCCAAATTTTCTCTTCATAGATCCAATTAGGGCCTCCACCACTCCAAAGATGAAAGAAGCATTTGAACATATCACAAGAGAAATATTTCAAGCGAACCAGATGAAAACCCACTGCCTTTGAACAAACCTTGAAACTAAATACGTTGCCAATGATGTGTGTGACATTTATAGCATCGTATGCAGCACCAGTGCATGAAGAGATAGGAAGACTTACATTCAAAGGATCAAGTCTGAATGTTGATCTTCCAAAAGAGATCACCAAGATAAAACCCGAAGAGGGAGAGACCGGGTTGACCGCCGAGGCAAATAGATCATGATCCTGAGATCTGAAATGATGTCCAAATGAAAAATCTAGTTGATGAGCAATGGAAAGTGGATCATTGAAAGGATCCATTGGAGAAGAAACAGATTTGGCTGGTTGGAGTCGGGTGTGGTGGGTGGGATCATGGGAGTCGCCATGGGTGGGGTGGGAGAGAGGTGGGAGTCGCCATCCGTAAGTGTATATGTATTCACTAGGTGCTAATGCTTTGTTCCGGTTCTCTATTAAAAGGAGGCCTTAATATCCCTTAGTTTCCAATAGGACCCCGTTGCCACGGGAGGGTAGGACAAAAGATGTCATGCAAGTTCTTTTCTAGAGGCACGTATGACTATATACGAAATACATGCCTACATTACATTGATGAATTGGAGCTAGTTCTGTTTCACCCTATGTTATGACTGTTACATGATGAACCGCATCCGGCATAATTATCCATCGCTGATCCGGTGCCTACGAGTTTTCCATATACTGGTTTACGCTTATTTACTTTCCCGCTGCTACTGTTACAATCACTACAAAATACCAAAAACATTACTTTTGATGTCTTTACTTTTGTTGCCGCTACCACCACTATCATATTACCGTGCTACTAAACACTTTGCTGCAGATACTGAGTTTCCAGGTGTGGTTGAATTGACAACTCAGCTGCTAATACTTGAGAATATTCTTTGCCTCCCCTTGTCTCAAATCAATAATTTTGGGCTGAATACTCTACCCTCGAAAGCTGTTGCGATCCCTTATACTTGTGGGTTACCACAGCGTGTCCCGGCTCACTTGGCTCGGTGAAGATGACAAGGACGACGTTGCAGAGCTTGTGTACATGTCGAGGGGGCGAGGGGGAGGCGGTGGCTGCAACAGCAGCGAGCGGCGGCGACGGCTGCGCTCGGTGGAGAGAACAGAGGAGGGGGAGAGCGTTCGAGGGAGAGAGAGAGAGAGAGAGAGAGAGAGAGAGAGAGAGAGAGAGAGAGAGGAGTCCAGGGTGTCCAGGCCTCGTGCTGGCGTCGTCTCGGCATGACGAGGGGGAGCCAGGAAGGATGGGAGGGAGGAGGTGGCCGGGGTGCGTGTGTGTGTGTGCGTCGGGCACACGCTCGTCCTCCAGGCAGAGGAGGAAGACGACATGGGAGGAGGCGGTGGTGGACTGGGCCGGCCAGCTACAGTGCCAGGCCGGTTGGTGGGCTGCATAGGTGAGGCCAGTTAAGATTCTCTCTCTGTCTCTCTTTTATTTTCTGTTTTTCAATTTCTTTTGTAACTTTTTGGCTTTTCTAAAACACTAAAACTAACTCAAAAATCATGAAACTCCACATGCCCACTGTTTGGAATATTTCCAACAGTAAAATTTTTGGTTTATGATTATTTGGACATTTAAAATATTTTATAGCATTTTAAATTCCCAATGCAAATACCATATGATTTAATTCAGTGATCGAAGTTGTCCTAGAAAAATGTGCAATATTTTTGGCAGAGGTTCAAGAACAATCCAAAAATGATGAACATTTTGTGAAGGCCATTTTGGGTTCATTGAGGCAATTTTCAGTTGAAACTGTTATTACCAGAGGGGGTGCTAGGATTTTGTTAATCCCCATTTCAAATTCATTTGAAATTAAACATGATGCACACATGAAGCTGGCCTAGCCAGGACTAGTGATGGGACAACTCAGCCCCACTAAACAGGAATCTTGTCCCGAGATTTAAGCGTAGGGGAAGAAGAAGGGGGGACACAGACTAACACAATCTTAACGATCCAGGTTGCACTTCATAAGAACGTTGATTCGTCACCATCTTTGTCTCGATGTCTTGCTTCAGAAACTTCAACCAACACAACAACGAGAGAAAAAGGAAAACTCTAGAAGAATCGATCTTCTCGAGGATCGAACAATTCAGGATCATCTCATGGAGTGAGACATTGGAACATCTCTCGAGCTGAGACATGAAACATACATCCAAAGGAATGGAGTGAAACAGATGACGAAGGTTCACTAGGTAGGCAACAATTCCACACTTAAGAAGGTGGTGAACGGTTGTCAACGTAGCGAGGAGTTGAGTTGCCATGATACCCTAACAAGACATGTTGGAGGAGGCGACTCGTAGAATCATTACCCGTGGCAAAAGCAATTACTTTTGATTCAGAGATCATTGAAATTCTCTATACCAAACTGAGGCAATTCACCAACAATCGTTTGGCGGGGTACGAAAAGATGGCACAATGGTGGTGCAAGCTGGGAACAAAATGCAAAAGATGGGAATGATTCTAGTAACTAGGGAGAAACCCAACAGTAGAGAGTGATTCCACTATTGGAAAGGTTATAGCATAATCAAGGAAACTGGGTGCAATCCTGGTTAGCACTACTAGGGAAAACCTTACACACAGAAATTTAGCAGTAGCGCGTGTAAAAATGGGCGCTAGTGCTAAATAGCAGTAGCACGCGTTCTTAAACCGCGCTACAGATACAATAGTAGCAGTAGCGCGTGCGCATGAAAAAGCGCTACCACTAATATTCCCATTGCTAAAACGATAGGCTACACATAGCAGTAGTGGTGTTGAGGGAAGCACGCTACCGCTAGGACATAAGTAGCTACGCATTTCGCGCGGAGAGCGCTACTGCTAATGGAAATAAAATAAAATAGAAAACAAATGGAAAAGTAAAAGAAAAAGAAAGTAATAGAAAAAGGAGAAAATAAAAAATAAAATGTAGAGCAAAATAAATGAGAAAGAGAAAAAAGGAGAAAGGCGTAGCAGTAGCGTTTGTTCGTAACAGGCACTATAGCTAACGTAGCTGCAGCGCGTTTCCTAGACTTCCGCTGTAGAAACAGAAAACTATAGCGGTAGCGCATTTTGTGAAAATCTGTATAGCTAACTTAGCTATAGCGCGTTTCGTGAAAAGCGCTACCGCTAAGTTTGACTTAACCAAAAAACAGTTTCCCCCCGGCCACCACTTCTCCCCCAAATCCCTCGACCCACCCCGCCGCTGTCTGCCCGATTCGCCGTCGCCCCACTTCGCCGTTGTCTCCTACCGACGTTGATGCCCCCAGAGCCACCGGAGGCACGCGCCGTCGACGCCACCGGAGCCGCCCCCAACGCCACCGGATCCTCCCTCGCCACAACTGCCTCCCTCGCCGTCACCGGAGACGCCCCAACCTCCCTCGCCACCACTGCCTCCCACGCCACCACCGGAGCCATCCTCTGTAAGCCCCCACCCCTCCTCTCTCTCTATCTAAATTAGTTAGGTTAATTTATTTAGGAAAATAATTTAGTTATGTTAATTTGACAGAGACGCCCCTGCCTCCCTTGCCGTAGGAAAAATTGTATATGATTAACTAGGGCGGTAGGGTTAGGGTTCTAGTGTTTAATTACAAATGTTAGGAAAGTAAGGTTTAATGTTAACTAGGGTGGTAGGATTTAGTTTAGAGAAAAAAATCAATATAAAAATATAAATTTCTAGTAGTGTTGCAAGTCTAGTAGGTTCTCAATTTTTAGTGAATTTTTTTAGGACAAAAATTTAGGACATAATTTGAGTTCTAGGTTCATAATTTGAGTTCTAGGGTTCATCTATATTTGGTTTTTGAATTGAGTTTGAGAGAGAATGAGATTTGTGCAGATTTTCTTGAAGTGTGAAACACTAGGAGATGCAAATTTGAAGTGGTCATGATATATGAAAAATCCTCAATTGTGTTTGCTCATTGATCATAATCGACATTGAAGTGGTTCGATTGTGACCAAGTGGCCTTTTGTTGTTTGCAGGGAATGCAGCAGAGTGGCCTATGTTTTTCCCGGATGTTGATTCATTTCCGTTCCGGCAAAATTCAGGTTCTCGATTTGTCCACTTTTTAGCAAAGGTCATGCCGAAATTTTCCGTGAATTTCGGCATGACTTGTGCTAAAAACTAGGACATATCGAGTGCCCGGGATTTGCCGCACTGGGAAGGGGTCAATGTTCTTGCAAAACAATGTCATTATTCATTTTATTAGGTCTAGAATTAATTGACTAGATTTAATCGTAGGAAACATGGTTAGCAACGATGAAGGACGGGGTTCTGATGATTGTGACAACGTGTACCGGGCAGCAGATGAATTTTTGAGCCTGGCCGACGAGACTGAGACCGGCGCTGAGACTGAGACTGGCGCTGAGACTCAAACCGGCATCGGGACCGGCGCTGAGACTGAGACCGGCACTGCCTCGGGGAGCGGAGCCGGTATAGAACGGAAAGCAAAGAGGCGACGACTTCCTAACAAGCTCCGGACTACTAGAGTGGTGGTCACGGAGGTGGACGATGACAATTTTGAGCCAAACGTGCCCGAGGAAGCGCGCGCGTGCTACGGCAATCAAATTGGCTGAATCATACGGACAACCGCCACCATCAACGATGAGAAACTAAACAAGTTAGATAATATGAGGCCCGCCCTCCTAATGAAGCTGCACCCGATATTCTTGTTCCTGGGCCGGAATGAAAAGGATTATAAAGATCCAGATAAGGACCCAGCAATGAAAAAGATAAACAAACACACCATGAGCAAGTTTAGCGATGCGTTGGCCGCCTGGAAAGCAAGGGTGAAATATTGGATCTTCAATGAAAAGGAACCCTACTCCGAGATTGTAAAGGATAATCCGACAATCACAGCAGAGCACTTTGAAATATTCAAGGCGGCTTGTGAGGCCGAAGATGCCAAAAGAAGTTAGAGTACATGAAGGGGCTTCAACAGAAGAACATTGGGTGCCACCTCCTCGGAAGCCGTGGTTATGGCGGGAAGAGGTTTGTTGGGGATATGACTACCAGGTATGACCCGCCCAGGAGGGGCCAGGTCAACCCCAATGGCGGATTATGAAAAGAAGCCCAGTAATATTGAAGATGATAGTTAATTAAGACTTATAGAAAGCCTAAGCCCAGAAGTGACTTATAGAAAGACTTGTAAAGAAAGGCATATAAAAGAAGTCACCGAGCCGGACACGTTTTATGAACCGGCCGGGACTCTTTAGCCCGCTAGGCGTCAACCCGTGTATATAAGGGGACGACCGCGGCGGCTTAGGACAAGAACCAATAGATCGATAGCCAAGCTAGTGGATTCGCTCCTTGGTCATCGAAACCTAGTAATACAACATCAAATGGACTAGGCCTTATCTTCACCATAAGGGGCGAACCAGTATAAACCTCTCGTGTCCTTTGTCCCGATCAACCCCTTTAAGTTTCCTAGTTGCGATGGCCCTACGACTAAGTCCTTTCGCTAGGACATCTGCCATGACAATTTCACGACAGTTGGCACCCACCGTGGGGCCAGCGCATGGTGGATTTGAGTTCTTGAAGGGAAACTTCGAAGGGCTCAAGGGATACGCTGTGGGCCGGATGACCAAGAGTCGTCGCGGCAAGCTCTACATCGACGACGAAGGCTGGGGCCCCGATGCTGGCTCAATCGAGTACGGGTACCGGGTCCCCTTCGGTGGAATCCACATCTTCATCGGCCGGATCGGCGAGCCGGGCCCTAAGCCAGACATCTGCACCGACCTCCTCGAGACGGCTCAGCGAGCGAGACCCACCCGGGCTCAACCGGCCGTGAGGCGTGCCTTCGTGGGTTGCATCCATGGAGGGGAGTTTTCTAAAGGATCAATAGACGGTGCTGAGACGACCATCTGTTCTGACACTACGTCATCAATAGGTGAGACAAACTCTTTGTATCAGCTGCAAGATGGCATGCTTGGGGCTATTCCGATAGCAGCAGTATTCCGGACCCCTCTAAGCAGTCGAATCGAGCCGGAGTCTTCATGGCTGGCACTCAACCCGGGCAAAACTCTACGGCTGCAGCAGCAATAACCACCGGGTCGGCAGCAGCCGAGTCAAGAGACCCCGTGCGCCCTCCGGCTCAGATACTAATGGACCTCATGGATAAGTTGACGGCTCTGTTAACTGATGTAGTGGAGCCAGTGGATAAGGCTCAGCATGACACGGAGGTGGCACGACTACGCGACGAGATGGCACAGGCCAAGGAAAATTTAGCAGCAGAAGAAGTGAGGATGGCTGCGGAACAGGTGGCTTTGGATGCTCGTGCTCAGCAGCTTCAAGCGGAGACTTTCTGGCTCTCGATGGATCTGAACGCGTCAAACGAGGTCATGAGGAGAAGACACCAGAAAACTCAGTCACGTCTGCCTCTGGCTTACGATCCGAGGAACCTTTTCCACACACTCGTGGCCGGTCACAGCAACCCGCCAGAGACAAACCGGATCACAACACCCGGGGCGGGGGCGCCGGTTCAGCCAAGGGCCATGGAACCACCCCGTATGAATACATCTCCGCCTCATTACACGCCTGTACCACCAGGTCAATTCTCTAACCCATTGGATAATTTAATTGCTGCGTCGGCCCGTCTGGCGGCTCTCCCAATGGAAGGCGACTCTCCAACTATGATCGAAACACGAAGGGTCAGAGAACTTCTTCAGACAGCCCTGGCGCAGCAGGATGCGTATTCTTATAGTCGAGACCGGATCCATTCAACCCCTCGCCCAAGCCGGAGCCCGAGCTATAGCAGGCATATGGATTCAGCGACTATGTCAAGCAATGCCCAACGCCATAACCAACCGCATAGGCATGACCCGGCGCAGGACAGAGCTTTGAACTTAGCGGATCAGGACAGGATCCGTTAGAAAGCTAAGCGGGCGGTTCAACTGGCAGCTGAGCAGGCGGGTCATCAAGCTTTTCCAGTTTATCCAGTAACTTCTGTCGAGGCAGGAGTGGCCACAAGGACAGTAGGTGTCCCTTGCCTGGTGCCGGCTCTACGTAATGAGCGCTTGCCAAAAGATTTTAAGGCGCCTCGTAAGGTGCCTAACTACACGGCCGACTTGCAGCATGGGGCATGGATTGAGAGTTATGAGATGGCGATGGAGCTATTGGAGGTCAGCGACGCAACAATGGCTAAATATTTCACTATGATGTTGGATGGAACAGCTCGCACTTGGTTGAAACGGTTGCGACCCAACTCCATCGGCTCATGGGCGGAGTTAAAAGCCCGGTTCATTCAGAACTTCAAGGACACCTATAAGCAACCCATGTCAATCGTGGACTTGACCAATTGTAAGCAAGAGGAGGGTGAGTCCCCGACCCATTGGGTGCGTCGCGTCAAGGAGATAATACATTCATCTGATAAGATCGATGCCGGCTCTGCGGTCTTAATGTTGGCGAAAAATTGCCGTTTTGAACCTCTGAAGCAGAAGCTGGGGCGGCTCAAGCGTGATTGTCATGACATGGGCCAGTTGATGGCGGCTCTGGTCAAGTATGCTGATTCAAATAGTACCAAGGATCCCACGTCTTATGAAGAGAAGGCAGGGAAGGGAAAAAGAACGGCAATGGCAAGGGTCACCAGCATAACCAGGCGAATCAAGGAGG
Organism: Triticum aestivum; assembly: GCF_018294505.1. NCBI lineage: Eukaryota > Viridiplantae > Streptophyta > Magnoliopsida > Poales > Poaceae > Triticum > Triticum aestivum. The sequence goes on from NC_057812.1 coordinate 310,261,996, forward strand.
TAATAAATGTAAGGCTGACGACTTCGTGGCTAACACCAATACACAGGGCAACAACCAACGATGCAAGGGGAGGTCACTGCCTCGCTCAGGTGGGTTAGGTCCCACCCTAGAGCAACTATTGGATGAACCCTGTCCTAGACACGGCACCCGGGAGAAGCCAGCTACCCATTTATGGAAAGATTGTACAATCATGAAGGCGTTTAAAAATTCCAACATGTTTGATGGCAGCCACGGTCCTGGCGGTGGTTCAGGCGGAGGCGGCTTTCATGGCCCGGGCGCCGGCTCAGGCGGAGGTAGTTTTCATGGCCAGGGTCAACCGGGTAACCAAGGTGGTTATAATCAGCAGTCCGACCAAAGTAATCAGCAGCAATAGCAGTAGCAGTCCGGGTATCAGAGTAACCCAAAATAGCTAAACAGTGGGAAATACCATGTATTTACGATTAGTTTGTGCAAGAGGGACTAGAAACTTCATAAGAGGGTTGTAAACGCTGTTGAGCTGACGGTTCCACATTATTTGAGATGGTCAGAACAGCCCGTTGTGTGGAGTAGGGAGGATCACCCTCCCCGGGTTGATAATCTGGGTCACTTGGCTTTGGTGGTGGTGCCTCAGGTTGGTGGATATAAGTTTACTAAGGTACTCATGGACGGAACCAGTAGCATCAGCATCCTCTATTATGAGACGTTTCGTCACATGGGATTGATTGACAAGAGTCTTAAACAGTACTACACTTTTTTTCATGGTGTTGTACCTGGTAAATCGGCATACCCAGTTGGAAAGATTGAGCTGGAAGTAGCCTTTGGGGATGAATACGATTCTAGGGCTGAGAAGTTAACTTTTGAAGTGGTTAAGATCAAAAGCCCATATCACTCCCTGTTTGGATGGCCGGCCTATGCCAAATTCATGGCCCGACCGTGTTATGTATATTTGCAGCTCAAGATGTCGGGTTATAAAGGCACCATCACATTACATGGAAGCCGAAAAATAGCCCTGGAATGTGCAGAAGGTGATGGTGCGTATGCTGAGTCTATTTGTGCAACAGAGGAATTAAAGTTTTATAAAGATAATGTTGACCCGGCAGACATGACGTCTTTGAAGAAGCCAACCACGGAACATGAGCCGGTCTTGAAATTCAAGTCAGCTAATGACACTAAAATGGTTGATTTTGTGCTTGGCGACTCATCCAAACAGTTCATTATCAGTGCCAACTTGGATCCAAAATAGGAAAGCGCGCTCATCGAGTTCATCCATGAGAACCGGGACATCTTTGCGTGGAAACCTTCTGACATGCCGGGTGTCCCGAGAGAACTCGCTGAGCAAACTCTCAATATTGATCCGAGATTAAACCGGACAGACAGTTTCTTCGACGGTTTAATGAGGAAAGGCGCAAGGCGATTGGAGAAGAGGTTGTCCGGCTCTTGGCGGCCGGGTTCATTGTTGATGTTTTTCACCCGGAGTGGTTGCCTAACCCGGTGCTTGTGCTAAAAAAGAACGGCAACTGGCGTATGTGTGTGGATTAAACCGATTTAAACAAAGCTTGTCTGGCTGACCCTTTTGCCCTCCCTCATATTGATCAGATCATTGATGCTACGGCGGGTTGCGAGCGTTTGAGGTTTTTGGATGCCTATTCAGGTTATCATCAGATCAAGATGGTAGTTAAGGACCAGGAGAAGACAACTTTCGTCACTCCGTTTGGAGCCTTCTTCTATGTTTCTCTGCCTTTTGGGCTGAAAAGTGCCCAGGCGAGTTATCAACGATGTGTACAAAATTGTCTTCACAGTCAGATTGGGCGTAATGTTCATGCTTATGTGGATGACATAGTGGTGAAATCCATAGAGAAGGAAACCTTGATAACTGATCTAAAGGAGACCTTTGATAACCTCCAGGTCTACAAGATGATGCTTAACCCAGCCAAATGTGTTTTTGGAGTCCTAGCTGGCAAACTTTTGGGTTTTTTCGTGTCTAACAGAGGTATTGAGGCTAACCCGGAGAAAATTAAGGCAATTACATATCTGGTTAAACCGGCGTGCATCAATGACATTCAGCAGTTGGCGGGTCGCATCGCAGCCTTAAGCCGGTTCATAAGCCGGTTAGGGGAAAAGGCGATGCCTTTATATCAAATGATGAAGAAGGAGGATAACTTTTCTAGAGTGATGCTGCAAACTCTGCTTTTGAGTATATGAAGAAACAGCTCGCTGAGCCGCCAGTTCTTGCTGCTCCGGTTGAGAAAGAGCCGTTGTTGTTGTATGTGGCTGCTCACTCACGTGTTGTCAGTGTGGCTGTTGTTGTGGAGCACAAGGAGGCTGGCAAGGAACATCCGGTCCAACAGCCGGTTTACAATGTCAGTGAGATGCTCATTGAATCTAAACAAAGATATCCACATTGGCAGAAGCTCGTTTATGGGGTGTTCATGGCAAGAGGGAGCTCAAACATTACTTTCAGGGTCACCCAATCACTATGGTTAGCTCTGCTCCTCTAGGAGACATTATTCAAAATAGAGAGGCCACAGGACGAGTCGCCAAGTGGGATATTGAACTTGGATCTCATGGTTTGAAGTATGTGCCACGTACTACAATCAAATCTCAAGTGCTAGTTGACTTCATTAATGACTGGACAGAGTTGTAGATGCCAGAGGAGAAACCAAAGAACACATATTGGACGATTCACTTTGATGGGTCTAGACAGTTGAAAGGCTCGGGGGCTGGAGTTGTTTTAACTTCTCCTCGAGGTGACAAGTTTTGTTATGTGTTGCGATTGATGTTTCCTTGTACTAACAACGGAGCACAATATGAATCCTTACTCCATGGTCTTCGAATGGCTAAAGAGATGAGTCTGAGCCGGATACGGTGCCTTGGCGATTCAGATTTGGTGGCTCGATAGGTGTCAGGCAAGTGGGATTCGAAGGATCCTCTCATGGCGGATTATCGCCGCGAGGTCAATGCTGTTGCGGGGCATTTTAAGGGTTATCAAGTGGAGCACATTGACCGTAGAAAGAACGAAGCGGCCGATGCCTTGAGCCGGTTGGGATCTCAGCGTAAGCCGGTACCGCCTAACACCTTTTTGGATGTTTTACATAACCCGTCTGTTAAGTTGCCTACAAATGAAGATTTGGCCATTCCTGACCCGGAGCTATAGTTAGTGGCAGCTCTTCATGTTATTCCAGATTGTACAGTACCGTTCTTGGCTTATATGACCCAGGGCGAACTGCCAGAGGCCGAGACCCTAGCCCGACAGATAACCCTGCGGTCCAAGTCAATTACAATTTCTGACGGTGAGTTGTATCACCGCAGTGTCACTAGAGCGTTTCAACGTTGTGTTTCTCCTAATGAAGGGCAAGAAATTCTTCGTGAGATCCATGAAGGGGATTGTGGTCATCATGGCAGATCAAAGTCTCTTGTGGCAAAAGGTTTTTGTCATGGGTTTTACTGGCTAACGGCTCACGCTGATGCGGAGGAGCTGGTAAGTAGGTGTGATGGATGTCAAAAAATTGCACGACAAGCGCATGTGCTGGCTCAAGAGTTGCAGATGATTCCAATCACTTGGCCGTTTGCAGTCTGGGGGCTTGACATGGTTGGGCCTTTCAAAAGGTCCAAAGATAAAAAGACACATATTTTGGTAGCAATTGACAAATTCACGAAGTGGGTTCAGGCATAGCCAGTGAGCAAGTGTGATGCAGCCACGGAGGCTCAGTTCCTGAAAAAGGTGATTTTTCGCTTTGGTTTTCCACACAGCATTATAACCGACAATGGCACTAATTTGTCTCAAGGTGCTATGGAGGAGTTTTGTGAACGTGAGCATATCCGGCTTGGTGTTTCTTCAGTAGCTCACCCCCAATCCAATGGTCAAGCTGAGAGAGAAAATCAAGAAATTCTAAAAGGTCTCAAACCCCGGCTTATGGTTCCCTTACAACGGACGCCGGGTTGTTGGGTAGAGGAATTACCTTCGGTGTTGTGGAGCATCAATACCACCCCTAACAGGTCTACATGTTATACACCTTTCTTGATGGTTTATGGAGCAGAAGCAGTGCTACCTAGTGACATCCGTCATGAATCGCCTCGCGTGGCGGCTTACATTGAAGCTGATAATGAACAAGCCCGTCGGAACGCACTTGATTTGATATATGAGGAGAGAGATTTGGAAGCGGCTCCATCAGCAATTTATCAACAGGACCAGCGCCATTATCACAGCCGCCGGGTTAAGTCTAGAACCATTCAAGAAGGTGACCTGGTGCTCCGGCTCATCCAGGATCTATCTGATGCATGAAAGCTATCCCCTCCTTGGAAGGACCCTTTGTGGTCAGCAAGAACTTAAGCAACGGGTCATATTAACTCATTGACGTTCGAGAGCATAAAGACTCACGTAAGCCAGAGGAGGAGACCCGCCGGCCATGGAACATTGCTCAACTTCGGCCATACTATACTTAAGCCACTGGCTCTCGTCATGTACATACTTTGACGTTGTATGTATTATGATAAGTAATAAAGTAGGACCTCTATCCTTTTTCCCCTTTCAATGATCATATATCCTTATTATTTTCATTGTTTAAAAATGACCAAAAGGGGGCTGATCGTATCCGAATCTAGCTTCATCCTTTTGGTCCGGCTCATGATTGTATTCGAGTCTAGTTGTAAACCTCATGGTCACTTGGGGGCTTCCTGTTCAAACATAGGTCGTATTCGAACCAAAGAGAACATAGCTATTCTAACCCTTTTGATCGGCTCAAGGCCAAACTCATTAGGGGGCTTCTAGATCATATCTGAACCATAGCTTAACCCCTTTTGGGTCCGACTTGGATCGTATTCGAATCAGGGTCGTTAAAAACCTCTCAAGGGCATTTGGGGGCTTCCTATTCAAACCTAGGTCGTATTCGAACCAAAGAGAACATAGTTGTCGGTACCCTCTTGATCGGCGCAATGCCAAAGCCACTGGGCGATATATGATCGTATTCGAATCTTAGCTTAACCCCTTTGGTCCGGTTTACTAATCATATTCGAATTAGAAGCCTCCAGTTTTTAAATAATTATTTTGATTTACATTGTCTGAAGCTTAATGTTTTTGTCTTATTGATCTCGAATCTAACTGTCAGTATGGTTTCAAATTAAAGCGGCTCGGTTCGTTGACAATGAATTGCCAAGGCATAACAGTCATCAGACACATGGAAGTATAGATTTCTATGATAGATTGGATTATCAACCTCATCATCCGGGTCATGAAAACAGGTAGTCCAGAACACAGGTTTGACAGTGTTGTTCACGAACAGGTTTTCGTGTGTTTTTTCATTAATCAAAGGGTTTTTCAGCCTTGTTTATCTTTTCCACTATGACAATTTCATAAAGACATATACCGGGTTTTTTTGACCCGTCCGGTGCTAAACCGCCAGGCCGGCTCTTTCACTTTTTGTAGGAGCAAAGTTAAAACATTGTAGATGTAATCACAGATGTGATGCATATTTATATTGACATCATTGGCAAAGAGTCATATGCAACATTTTATGTGTGATGGCATAAGCAAAACATGCAGGTTTCAAGCTAAATCTATTACAAGGCTTTGAGAGCCCACAAGATGGTTATGACTGTCCCCTTGCCGATTCACCTCCTTCTACTGATTGGAAACTCAGATTGGACCAGTCAAAGCCGTTCAGAGCAATGAACTCCGCTTCGTCATCAATCAGGTCGGCCGGGTCAACTTCCGGAGCAAAAGTGTGTTGACGAACCGGCGGGATAAGGTCTGTCACCTTATAAGAGGGAGTCGCCATCTTCTTATTCTCCATATCAAAACCCAGCTGATATTTATCGATGTTGGTTTACTCTCCAAGAATAGTAGCTTGAGGACGAACTCCCCTCAGACAGGTAATAAAATCATCTTGTTCAAATGGAGTCCCATCTTCCTTCACGGTAGGGTAACCCTTAGCCACATCTATCGGGTCTAGATCCGGTACCCAGGCCTTGGAGCAGCTCAGGGCAGTCAGGGCTCCGGCTCTGGCACAGGATCGTTTGACCTCTTGAAACCTGGCGGGTAAGATCCATAACTTCTTCAAGACATCGCTCAACCGATTGGGACCTTGGTTGGAAGGGGAGATAGTGGCAAGTGCTCATTGAGCGCCAGTATACAATTGCTCCACCAAGGTATAAACCTCCTTCAGCTTCGTCACACTATCTTGGCTCAGATTTCTACTTGGTGGACCTGCGAGTGTTTTTTAACAAAGGTTCAGCAAGCGGCTTATATTCCTAGCCAAAATAAAGTATAAGTGATTAATACAAAAGACTTACCGAAGATGGCGGAGACCATTTGAGACACACGGTTTTTTAAACCGGTGAGCTCCGTGGTGAACTCCTCAAGAGCTACCTCAGCTGTCTCAACATGTTGTATCAACAACGTCTTCTCTTTGGCGCATGACTTCTTCTTAGCAGCTAAGCTGGTCTTCAATTTCTCGGATTCAGAGAGGCTCAATTGGAGTTTAGAGTCAGTGATTTTTATCTCTGTCTCCTGCTCTGCCAACCGGGTCTTGGCATCCGTCAATTGAGAGCCCAACTCAGATAAGGCGTTCTACAAAACATTCACATGTGTGTCAAGACTTAAAATGCAAGATCATAAAGGTTCAAGTCTCAAATACTTTGCTCTGCAATATCACTTGATACTTGGGGGCTAATGTCTACCAAAGCAAATTTTTATGGCTTTTATATGTTTCAAGTCCCAAGGGTTTTACAAAGTAACAACGCTTGGCACTTAGGGGCTAATGCATAATATTCAGAAAGTTTTTTACGATTGAGCCGGATCTCAAAACTTATTGAGACTAGTCAACGATAGTTATGTCATTAAGTACCGGTTCATTTATGATAAATTGAGCCGGCCCTTGGGGACTACATGTGAAGTTTACGTTACTCTATTGGACTTCTGAAAAGCCTAGAGGAAAAGTGTCAACTTATATCATAAAGTCTACAGATCATTCAAGTTCATCATTTGAAGACTTAGGGGGCTGGCAGAGTATAAGTAAACCAGAGAACATACCTCATATTTTAGCTGCAATTGTTTGACCATCTCGATTTCCGAATCACGGCTGGAGTGCACATGACTAAGATAGCCAGACAACACATCTTTGCAATTGAGGTGAGTGTAACGGGAGATATCAAAATGCACTTTCTGCTTCTCCAAGGCTTCTTGCTTAGCAGTGTGCCGGGCTAATACAGTGGGGGTCCCCAGTTCAACAAACCGGCTACTAGTAATCAACACGTCAGTATCAGAAGTTGTCGGCGGGTTAGCTAAGCTAGATGGTTCAGTGATAGTCGGATTAAGGGTGATCTCATCAGCTGACAACTCAGGAGTGTCCAATTGAGTATGAACAGACGGGTCTTCAGGTGCTGCAGCTTCAGTGGGAGGAGTTGGCATGTCCGGCTTAGGTGTAGGAACCTTCGGGTCTTCTGACGGCTTAATCACCTTGGCCTTCTTGGATTTGTCTTGGCTGCTAAGAAAGGTTTTATGAGACAGTTCGTGTAAGGATGCAGTTTTAAAAGATACAGAGGAAAGATGATTTTTTCCTTACGCAGGAGCAGTTTTGAAAGCCGGAAACTGAGTCTGAGATGAGTCGCCAGAACACCAAGAAACCTCCTGCAAAAGGTAAAATAAAGTCAGTGATTCAAGGGAATAGATCCATTAATGAAAGCAAAAGACGAAGATGAAAGAAACCTCATTCTGGCGTTTTCGAGGACTTTGTTGTAAATCGGAAGGCGGTTCATCGTCATCATTAGTCCGGGCCTGACGACGGCTTTCATGTTGCTGCTTTTTCAAAAGAAAATGAGGGTCCAGATAAGCCAAAGGGTGCGAAAACCTTACTTTCCGGGTTACCAGTTGAAGTTTATATCTTGGCAAAGGAGCTAAGTCGGAGGAAATAGTTACCTCTTCTTCCACGGCCTGGCTGGCCCCCGTGTCGTCCTGGCAATAGTCAGCGTCACTAAGATAGTTAAAAAATTGGCCAAGGGAGTCAAGGGCTAACTCCGACTCAGAAGCATCATCCAGCGGGAACATCTCAGACGCAGTTTTCTTATTCTTCAGCTTCGGCTTCCGGGCGTTCTCCTGGCGGCTATGGCAACAGCTATGGCCTTCTTGGCAGCTTCATGATCATACTTAACCTTCCAGAAGTCAGATTTGGCCTGTAAATAATTAAACAGGTTGAAGGGTCATGCAAGTATTTAGACTACTAAGGAAAGCACAAAAAGAGAGAGGTCAAAGGTTTTCACCTCTAGGGCCAGGTTGATTTTGCAGAAGGGGTTTAACCCAACCTTGTTGCAGTCCTCGTATTCTCCATTCGCGAGGATGGTTGACATTGCAACAACATCTTCTTCAGTCAATTGAACAGAGCTATAACGGAGAGAGTCGTTTGGGCCTCCGCCATACTCATACATTAATTTGGATTGGCGGCTTAGAGGGATAACTAGCCATGCGACCCAGCAATGGGTCAGGTCAACTCCAGTTAAGCCATTCCCCAACAAAGCTTGAATCCTCTTAATAGATGAAATAGGTTTCTTGCGTTCAGCAGTGGTAAGCTTGTCAGGGAGCACAAACTTGGAATCCAGACGCTCCGCGCGATAACCCGGCAGTGGTTTTTCATTAGCCGGTAATGTGTCTTGGCAGTAGAACCAGGTCTGATTCCAATCTTTGGGATGGATCGGTAAGACTATTAAAGGAAAGACGGCGCCCTGCTGGCGCTGAATTGAGATTCCACCAAGCTCCAAACTAAGGCCATTGGTGCATTCATTCTGGCGTTTCAAGTAAAAGTATTCTCTGAAGAGTTCCACAGTTGGTTGTTCTTGAAGATACACCTCACAAAGGACATGAAAATTGCAGATATTGGAGATAGAGTTGGGTCCAATGTATTGTGGACGAAGCTTGAAAAAATGAAGAACGTCTCGGAAGAACTTTAAGCCAGGTGGAGCAAAGCCCCGGTTCATGTGATCAGTGAAAATGATAACTTCACCGTCTTTGGGCTGAGGCCGTTCTTCCTCCGGGTCAGGTGCACGATAAGACATAACATTTTTCTTTGGCAAAAATCCTATGGTGACAAATTCCTTCAAGGTATGCTCAGTGACTGTGGAAGGGACCCAGTTGCAAACATTTGGTGCCTTTGACGGCATGATGAGCAAAGGACAACTGAAAAGAAAGTAATGTGCCGGTTCAATTCAATGGTGAAATTAAAGGTTAAATGATGATGGTGCAAATGAGTAATGGCGGGTTAAGTAAGGGCTAATGACATGTAAGGGAAAAGTAAGCCGGCATGATAAGCCGCCATGACTAAAGACATTCGAAGGAAACCAGAAACATAATCGGCTAAGTGTTGAGACAAACAGATTTCTGGATCAAAATGGGTCAGAAAAGAAAAAACAAATTTAGACCTAAAAAATGAAGCGCGGAGGAGTTCATCAGCTCTAAGAAGGTATCTGTGCAAAGGAAAAGGATCTACTAGTGTCTAAAATGGGCGTAAAACCATTACCGCATAAGTTCTACTTTTCTTCTGGATCAAAAGAGGGTACGGAGAAAAAAACTACAAGGAAGTCTGTGATGAACGACGAAGAACGTCGATGAACTCATGATCCTAAAACAGATCTAAAGGGCATGGAAAGGTAGGAACTTACAAATGCAGAGCTTCCACGAAGGGTCGCCGTGGTTCTCGGGACGAGCTCAGGGTGATTCAGCGGCCGGCGTTGAGAGGCAACGGCGGGCGCTGTGGCGACGGCGAAGCTCGAGAGCCAGAGAGGTGGTGAGAAGATGGAAGGAAGAAGAAGAAAGGGGAAATACCGGCCAAGCCTATTTATAAGGGGATAGGTGAATAGGCAGGCGCAAAAATTGAGGACGACCAAAATAATGACTATCCAGCTAAACTATCGGTGTACAAAAAGAGGGGTACACTTTTTGGACCCCTATGACTGTGCACGGGCAGTCTGAGCCATGGGCACCACCACACTGAGCAAGGCAAGGGAGGTGAGCCAAGATAAGGCCGAAGCTCAGGAGAAGCAGAACGACACCAAGACCAAGACCACAAAGAGCAAAGGGGACGAAGCGGACCCCCCCGGCAAGATCCTTGCCGGGATGCGGTTTTAGCAAACCCGGCAAGACCCTTGCCGTGGCAGTTCGCCCCACACCTACGGAGTGAGTCACCCTCGAGTCCACTGCCCCCATGGGGCAAGGATTTGGGAGACATCCCCATGGTGGCATGCAGATCTTTGTGAGGACATTCAAGATCAGATACACCCTTTAGAAGATGATGATCCTTGGCGGGATCCCAGCCAAGGAGAACCACAAGGCCCCCGGCAAGAGCCTTGCCAGGGATGACAGCAGGCGTGTCGGTGTTCTAGGAACGGGGGTCCCCAGACTTGCCTGCCTGCGGCATGCGGCGTGGCTCAAAGGGGGGCCCAGCGCGGCCCATCTTCACCAACAAGAACCCAAGACCCTCGTGAGGGGCCAAGCCTCGCGGGGCGGACGACGCGGAGCTTCCTCAGGCGCGGTCTCGTCAGGATGGCTCACGAGGAGGCGGAGAGATCAAGGCGGGGTACCTCACGAGGTGCCCGTGACGCAAGCCATGACGACCGGGGGCGCCAGGCGGGTGCCAGCCCGCGCAGTGTCCTGCCTTCCTCTTTGGTGCAAAGGGGGCAAGCACAGCCGCGGAGTACCGAGGCATCAGGCAAAGGTTGCCGTTTCGGTGCAACAAGACCAAGACCAAAAGTACTACGAGACGGAGGTCACCGTGGAGCCCAAGACGGCGTCATCACCAGAGCTTTGCGCAGGTGAATACTACTTTTGTCAGGATAGTTGATACTAGGTGTCCCCCTTCAAATTAGCCTGCCATTATTGGCTCCCTTCCCGCTCGATATTTGGGAAGAGGACCAGGGCCTCTATAAATAGGACCAGCCACCCACAGAGCAAAGGGGCTGGGAGGTTGGAAGAAAAGAGAGGGGTTGGAAGGATAGAGAAGATCAGAAAGAGAGAGAGAGAGAAAGGTGAGTGAACTCCTCCCAGCTGTTCATCGCCCCAACCAAGAACAGACCCTCACGAGGCTGTTCTTCCTTGTATTGTTCATCATCATCAGCCCAAGAGGCAATCCACCACACCATACACTGGAGTAGGGTATTACACCACAACAGTGGCCTGAACCAGTATAAACCTTGCATCTCTTGTGCTGTTCTCTCCTTAGTTTAGATCCTAGAAAGGCGGAGGGGTGCAGGTAGGTAGGAGGCGAAATCTCCGTGCGCACTCAGTGTTCGAACCTCAAGGGTCTGCCGGAACCCGAAATCCGACATTTGGCACGCCAGGTAGGGGCCCGCGTCGCCCAGACGGCCCCACACCACAACGGTGGCCCGAACCAGTATAAACCTTGCGTCTCTTGTGATGTTCTCTCCTTAGTTTAGATCCTAGCAAGGCGGAGGGGTGCAGGTCGGTAGGAGGCGAAATCTCTGCGCACACCCCAGTGTTCGAACCTCAAGGGTCTGCCGGAACCCGAAATCCGACATTTGGCGCGCCAGGTAGGGGTGCGCCGGGATTCGTCTTCCACCACCCCGTTCTCCTCCGACCATCACGCCCATGTCTGACGCTCGTCGGGCCCATGCTGAGCGCCGGGCCGCGCTCGCTTCCCGCGTCGCCCAGACGGCCCCTGCCGGCGGGCGTGCTTGTCGTTCCCCGTCGCTTGCCGTCAACGCCACCACCGGCCCGGCGGGGGATGAGCAGCAAGCATCGTCCCAGCATTCGTCCGTGCGGCAAGACGGCCGCACCACAACTCCCTCGCTCACCCCAGCTGGTTCTTCATCCCGCGCGCTCCGCGTGCCCATGGAGGCTCGGGCTGCAGTCATCGCGGCGAACGAGCTCCTGCGCTACCGTCCCGTCGATGACGTCTACGAAGAATGGCTCGACCGCGTCGCCGAGCTCGTCCGCGCCGTAGGGGGCTCTCCTGCGCCGTCCGTTCCGCTGCACCGCACCCCGCCCCGCGCGGGCAATTGAGCTTCGGCGGCGTCCCGGCCGCCTCCTCCTCAGGAAGGCGCCATGGCTCCAAGGCGCGTGGCCCCTGGGCGGAACCCACTCCGTCAGGCGCCAGCACAGCAAGAGCAGAGCTGTCAGGAAGTCCTTCGCCTGCAGGAAGTTGCCCGGGCGCTCGTTGCTCCAGCACGTCGCGACCATGCTCCTGTTCCCGCGCGTGAAGACCCCGCGCTGCTCCCAGCTGCAGCACGTGGGGACATGCAAGACCAAGTTCCCCGTCATCCAAGGCCTCCCATGGCCACAGCAGGCTGCCGCGCCTTCACCGCCGAGCTGCGCAACGTTGTGTGGCCCGGCAAGTTCAAGCCAGACTTGCCTCCTCGCTATGACGGCACGGCTGACCCTGCGGAGTTCTTCCGGCTCTACGAGCTGGGCATCGAAGCTGCCAACAGAGACGAGAAGGTCATGGTGAACTGGTTCCCCATGGCACCCAAGGACGGGGCCCGCACCTGGCTCCTGAACCTGGCTCCAGGCACAATCTCCTACTGGGACGAGATGCGCACCCGCTTCATCGCCAACTTCCAAGGCACTCGCGACCAGCCACCCGCCGTGAGTGACATGCGCCACATCAAGCAACAGCCCGGGGAGACCCTGCAGAAGTACATCCAGCGCTTCAACAACGCACGCCTCAAGATTCCAAAGGTGACTGAGGAGGCCATCATCTCGGCCTTCTCCAACGACATGCGCGACGTCAAGATGAAGGAGGAGCTGGTGATGCATGAAGACCTGTGCACTTCCTTGGAACTGTTCAACCTGGCAACCAAGTGCGCCAGGGCCGAGGAAGGGCGCCTCTCCCTCCTCGAGCTGCCTGCCACAGAACCAGAAGAGAAGAAGCCCAAGGCCAAGGATGTGAAGTGCAAGGGGGCTGCCGTGCTCGCGGCAGAACCAGACACCAAGCGGGGCAGAGATTAGCCCGAACCTTCCAAGGGCAGCCTGTACTGTGTGTACCACGACCTCCACACCCACAACACCAACGAATGTGAAGAGCTCCGAGCGGTGCGAGAAGGAAGGATCGGCCGTCGCCCTGACCGTAGTGACCGGGGCTACGGCCGGGGAGGAGGAAGGAACGCAGGACGCTGGGAAGACCGTGGCCCACGCCAAGGGTGGCGCGATCAACCTCACGAGGATCGCTGGCAAGACCCGCCTCGCAAGGGAGGCTGGAGGGATCAGCCTCGCAAGGGAGACTGGAGGGATCGCCCGCAAGGCAACACAGGCCTCCCACCGCTACCGCCGTAGCCAAGGAGAAACGAGGACCTCCACCAAGACGAAGGGGCTGGGGGCTTCCAGGAGCCACGCGTGATCGCCTGCATCCTGGGCGGGGCACAAGCCCCAGCCTCTCAGCGCATCTTCAAGCAGTTCGCCCGCGAAGTGAACGCAGTCCTCCCAGGCTCGAAGCCACGCGCCCTCTCAGGTGGTTGGTGTGCGCCATCACGTTCAGCTCAGCAGATCAGCTCAAGTGTGCGGCTACAGCCGGAGTTCTCCTGATGCTTTGTTCCCCAATCATCAGCAACGTGGTGGTCACCAAGACCCTCATCGATGGCGGTGCAGGGCTCAACGTCCTGTCCGTGGAAACATTCAACAACCTCCAAGTGCCCTACAACCAGCTTCAGCCAACCAAGCCTTTCTCCGGTGTCACCGATGGCTCCACGGCCCCGATTGGGCAGGTCCGCCTCCCTGTCACCTTCGGGGCACGCAACTACCGCACCGAGCTTATCGACTTCGACGTCGCTCACATTCGCCTGCCGCACAATGCCATCCTTGGGTACCCAGCGCTGGCCAAGTTCATGGCCATAACTCACCACGGCTACAACGTCCTCAAGATGCCAGGAAGCGGCGGAGTCATCACGGTGCCATGTGAAGAGAAGGACGTGGTGTGTTCCCTGGAACGAGCCTTTCAGGCCGCGTCACTGGAAGACCCGGATCGTGGAAGCAGGAGGCCTCCCGAGACCGCCTCTAAGAAAAAGAACACATCGTCCGGCCTGAACACTCAGGAGGAAGGCCCCTCTGGGCCCGCGCCTGCCCAGGGGGAACCTCCTTCCATCGCATAGGAAAGCGCGCCCGGCGCCTTCGTTAGGCAGGGCTCGGGGGCTCTCCCCTGGAGGGCCACCGACCTAGCTAGGGTCACGAGGGAGGCGCTTGGGCACCACATGGAGGCGTGTTTCGAAGCACGTTTCCCTCAAGGAGTAAGGCAAGGAGACCCAGACCCTCAGGAGTTCATCAGCAAGGCCATTCAGGAGCTACAGGAGTCAAGAGTCATGAAAGGTGGCTGCCGCCTACCAGCAGTGGCTCCCCATCCAGGCGAGGATGGTGGGCTGCGCGTCTGCATCGACATACCAGGGCTCAACCGAGTCGCCTCTCTGGAGCGCCTCTGGCCCTCGCGAGTGGGGCGCTGTGGAGGCCCACCCCACAGCTACGTTCGCATGCCTTACGGCTTGCCGAACGCGGCTGACACGTACAGGCGCCTCATGAGGGGCATCACGGGGGCACGAGAGGCCAGGCGTTCCGCAGCCCTGGCAGGGATGGAGATGGCCCATGAGGAGCCACCAGCGCCTCCGGAGCCTCCCGAGGCCCCTAGGCCTGGGGGCTCGTGAGGATCGGCTCCCGCAGCCCACCGAGCCTGCTACATCAACGCTCCTTCGTCCTTGACATCATCAGGTGACGTCTTTCGAGTTTTATTTCCAGCTGGGAGCGCCCCCAGGGCTGCATCATTCCCAGGCTGCGTGGGTCCATCCCTGCGGCGTGTATCCCCTTTTTATTCCATGTTGTTAGCTTACCTTGTTGGGGGCGCCCCTCGGGCTGCATGATCCCCAAGTCGCTCGGCCCTGACCCAGTGATGTCCGCATTCCCAGCATCTATTTGAACGAATCCACTCCTTCGCGGCTAATGTGTTTTACCTAGTTGCCTGCTCAGCTGACGCCAACTAACGGAGCTGCTCCCAAATGGCACGACGCTTGCGCATGGGTCCGTCCCTGCAACGCCGACAAACCTGGATGGCTGAGCTCTGGCCGCGGCAGCCCCACATAGCGTCACCTCGTGAAGCCTTCAGTGCCTCACTACCCCTCGGAAGCAACCAACGGCTGACTGTCAATTGTCATGGAAACCCCTTGTTTTTTCTATGATGGACCTGCAGGACCTCCTAAAGGAGCTGTGTCAGGCGAGGCCCTTGCGGTGTCTCCTTCGCTCTCGTCCGCGCGAATCGCTTGCACGTTAAAGGGGGGGTGCCTGAGCATCGCGACTCAGGGCTCCTACCGGCTCTCCAGCCCTCACCCTCTGGCCTTGACCACGACATCGCGACCTGGCATACCAGCGACGGCTGAGACTCGCTCGAGGGCCGGGACCTGAGGACGTAGAGCAGAAAGGGGAGCAAAGGCAAGAGGGGAGAGACACACAAGGACCTCGCCGAGCAACCTCGCGCGTGCCGATGCAAGGACCCGGCAACACACCAGAGAGCGGCCCCTGATCCTCGGGATAAGTCATCACCCAGAAGCGCCAGCTGCCGTGGCACCATCCCCGCACCTAATGCTATCCCGTGTTAGCGACGCCGCTCTCCTTTCTCACCAAACGACGGCTGCTTGGGTGCCAAAGGGGACCTCCTGAGCATCGCGACTCAGGGACTCTTACCGGACTTCGGGTCGCTCACCTCCTGGCCTTGACCACGGCATCGCGCCCTGGCATACCAGCAACGGCTGAAGCCGCCTTGGGACTGGGACCTGTCGGCGCAGAGCACCAAGCCCTCATGAGGCTCGAAAGGGAGGACTGAGCTAAGACGGAATGAGCGACTCGCGCAATTCTACGACAAGGGTTATATTAACAGAACAGGATCACAGGCACCTTACAAGCCCCCACGGGCGCGTTTTTGATTCCTCGCAGGGAAGAGATCCTAAAGGGACACAAACTACGCGCAACCCTGCAAAAGACGCCATCATCAACAGTGGGCCGTCAAGCACCGACGCCAACCCCATCCAGATCAGAGTCGGCGGCGGCCTGACGAGCCCGCCCTGCTCCAGGAGCGGCGCCGGCTCGGGGGCTCGTAGCTATCGTCGCTCATCTTCGGAGTCGCGAAGAGCTCGCCGGAGTCGCTGGAGCCTCCGACGCCTCCACCTCCTAAGGAGCCGCCAAGGGAGCGGTTGGCGGGCCCAGTCCTCGTCGCGGCAGGGTCCTGGCCACCTTCCCCGGGGCAGCACTCCAACCGGCGCCCGCTCGCATCGAAGACCTTGAAGAGCATCACCGAAGCACCGTCGTAATCCAAATGGACCGCGAAGATGCCCCTTACCCTGCAAACCCGGGCGATCTCTCTCCAGCCCCGAGTCATGAAGACCTCGCCCGAGGCAACGACCGCGACCTCTGCCTCGGTCGCGAGGGTGCTGCAGCCGGCATGCTGCAGCCAGAGCTCCAGGGGCTCCCCCTGCGGGATGATGGAGGCGAAGAAAGGAGGAAGGCGGATCCAAGACTGAAGAGGAATGGCGATGTGGAGAATGAACTATTGGGAGGAGCCCTCGGTGTGGACCCCAGGGGGGACGACCCACACCTTCGTGACCCGTCGGCGCCAACGGCGGCACCGCCCATGGCAGTCAGCATCAGCTCCTTCGGGGCCCTCGACGTGGGCGCACAATGGCAGCGGGAACCCCGGCGGCACCCGCTCGCACCAAGGCCTCGACACCACCTGAAGGGCCCCCTCGTCCGGGCCACGGGGGGCGAGCCGTTTCTTCGACGGGAGTGCGTCTGGTTCCCCACGGGGAGCCTTTCCCTTCTCTGCCATCAAGAGCTGGCGGATCGGAGCCATCGCAGCAAGACGGAGCAAGGATCGGGAAGAAGGAGAAGCAAGGAGGGATGGACTGGAAGGTCGCGCGTTGTCCCGTACTTATGGCCGGCGAAGGCCAACCGCCGACATCCACATTTACAGGTAATCATGACCCACTTTGCATGCAGGGACTTGTCCAATCCGTGCAGTTGCCGAGGCGCCCTGGGGAAGTGGAGGCGCCCACGTCCAATAAACCGCCACGCGGCGCCCAAGCCCGTAGTCTGTAAGGGCCCGCGGCGCTTCGCTCTTGCCCTTCCGCCTCCCTACACGGCCAAGTCTGGGCGCGCCTTGGGCCCGGGGGCTACTGTCGGTGTTCTGGGAATGGGGGTCCCCAGACTTGCCTGCCTGCGGCCTGCGGTGTGGCTCAAAGGGTGGCCCAGCGCAGCCCATCTTCACCAACACAAACCCAAGACCCTCGCGGGGCGGATGACGCAGAGCTTCCTCAGGCGCGGCCTTGTCAGGCTAGCTCACGAGGAGGCAAAGAGATCAAGGCGGGGTACCTCACGAGGCGCCCGTGATGCAAGCCATGACGACCGGGGGCGCCAGGCGGGTGCCAGCACGCGCAGTGTCCTCCCTTCCTCTTTGGTGCAAAGGGGGCAAGCGCAGCCGCGGAGTACCGAGGCATCAGGCAAAGGTTGCCGTTTCGGTGCAATGAGACCAAGACCAGAAGGACTACGAGACGGAGGTCACCGTGGAGCCCAAGACGGCGTCATCACAAGAGCTTTGCGCAGGCGAAGACTACTTTTGTCAGGATAGTTGATACTAGCTGTCCCCCTTCAAATTAGCCCGCCATTGTTGGCTCCCTTTCCGCTCAATATTTGGGAAGAGGACCAGCGCCTCTATAAATAGGACCAGCCACCCACAGAGCAAAGGGGCTGGGAGGTTGGAAGAAAAGAGAGGGGTTGGAAGGATAGAGAAGATCAGAAAGAGAGAGAGAGAGAAAGGTGACTGAACTCCTCCCAGCTGTTCATCGCCCCAGCCAAGAACAGACCCTCGCGAGGCTGTTCTTCCTTGTATTGTTCATCATCATCAGCCCAAGAGCCAATCCACCACACCACACACTGGAGTAGGGTATTACACCACAATGGTGGCCCGAACCAGTATAAACCTTGCGTCTCTTGTGTTGTTCTCTCCTTAGTTTAGATCCTAGCAAGGCGGAGGGGTGCAGGTAGGTAGGAGGCGAAATCTCCGCGCGCACCCCAGTGTTCAAACCTCAAGGGTCTGCCGGAACCCAAAATCCGACATTTGGCGCACCAGGTAGGGGCCCGCGTCGCCCAGACGGCCCCAAACCACAACGGTGGCCCGAACCAGTATAAACCTTGCGTCTCTTGTGATTTTCTCTCCTTAGTTTAGATCCTAGAAAGGCGGAGGGGTGCAGGTAGGTAGGAGGCGAAATCTCTGCGCGCACCCCAGTGTTCGAACCTCAAGGGTCTGCCGGAACCCGAAGTCCGACATTTGGCGCGCCAGGTAGGGGTCCGCCGGGATTCGTCTTCCACCACCCCGTTCTCCTCCGACCATCACGCCCATGTCTGACGCTCGTCGGGCCTGCGCTGAGCGCCGGGCCGCGCTCGCTTCCCTCGTCGCCCAGACGGCCCTGCCGGCGGGCGTCCTTGCCGTTCCCCATCGCCTGCCGTCAACGCCGCGACCGGCCCGGCGGGGGACGAGCAGCAAGCATTGTCCCAGCATCCGTCCGTGTGGCAAGACGGCCGCACCGCAACTCCCTCGCTCACCCCAGCTGGTTCTTTGTCCCGCGCTCTCCGCGTGCCCATGGAGGCTCGGGCTGCACTCATCGCGGCGAATGAGCTCCTGCTCTACCATCCCGTCGACGACGTCTATGAAGAATGGCTCGACCGCATCACCGAGCTCGTCCGTGCCGCAGGGGGCTCTCCTGCGCCGTCCGTTCCGCTGCACCGCACCCCGCCCCGCGCGGGCAATGAAGCTCCGGCGGTGCCCCGGCCGCCTCCTCCTCAGGAAGGCGCCATGGCTCCAAGGCGCGTGGCCCCTGGGCGGAACCCACTCCGTCAGGCGCCAGCACAGCAAGAGCAGAGCTGTCAGGAAGTCCCTCGCCCACAGGAAGCTGCTCGGGCGCTCCTTGCTCCAGTGTTTGAACCTCAAGGGTCTGCCGGAACCCGAAATCCGACAAGGCGCCACGGCAAGACCCTTGCCGGGGCCCCGGCAAGGCCCTTGCCAAGAACACCCGTAGGGCCACCATCAATCCCACTCCAGTCAAACGTCCACCGCCATTCGCATGCAGCTGCCGACCCAACCAGCTGGGCAGGCACCTGCGTGGCGGCATGCGGATCTTTGTGGAGACCCACCACTGCGCCACCTCAGCAGCCTACCTGCCTACATGGCACCACGGGCGCCGCTGGCCAGGGCGCGTGTCGACACGAGAGGGAGCGGCGACGGACGAGATAGGGCTCTCCCCCATCCCCGCTAAAGCAAGGACACCTGGGCAAGACGCATTAAATGCGCCTTGTCATGTAAGGCGAGGGATAACCTCACATCACTGTACCCTTTCCACCTCCTGTGTGCCACTGTGGCAACCCCTTTCCTATAAAAGGAGGCCCGAGGCGACCAGGAGGAGGATTCGGCTTTTTTTGAGCTCCTCACACCCCATTGCTAGCTCAAGAACACAGATATACAATCCACCAAAGCAGGAGTAGGGTTTTACACATCCTCGTGGCCCGAACCTGGATAAACAAACCGTGTTCTATCTGTTTGATCCGCTCTTCTCACGACCCCGCGCCCCGCAACCGTAGTAGGGATTCTTGTGATCCCATAGGTGTCGTTCCCACCGACATCTTTGGCGCGCCAGGTAGGGGGCGCAGTTGTGAGAATCGGCTTTAGCAGTTAGTTTGACGCTTCTTCATCGTCATGGCGCCCAAGAAGAAGACGACGGTGGCGGTTGGCCCGTCGGAAGCCAGACATCCCGTCCCAATGCGGGCGAGCAGCGGACCGGTCGCAGAAAGGACCCGGGGCGCCGTTCGCGATCACCAACACCGTCCCAGCAGCCGGAGTTTGGGAGGCGGCGATGTTCGTGCGCCTGGCAACGGGCCGCACGCCGCCAAATCCAAAGATGGAGCCAGGCCCTCGGCAGGTGGCGCGGGGCCTTCCAAGATTGCTGCCACCCTGCCCGAAGGCGATGCGAGGGCCTCCAAGACTCCCACGCCGACGCCGACGGCGCGCTCCTCTCAATCGGCGCACGACGAACGGCGTAATCACGCCGAAGACCCCGGGCGTCGCCGCGGGAAGAGCCCCGAGCGCCACTCTCGGGAGGTAGAAGACCTGCCCGCTCGCCGAGGCGCTGGTGAAGATGGCATGCCACCGCGGGGTCGTGATAGAGATCCTTCTGACATGGTCAGAAGTCGAAGCGCGTCGCGATCCGTGCATGTTTCACTGCCACCAACGCCAGCAGAAGCCCGGGCGCGCGCGTAGTTACTCCTCGATTTTCCTCCCACTACGGGGAAACTCGATGAATGGAGAGCCACTATCCGAAGCCTTGTTGCGGTGGCCAACAAAGATGAACCGAGTCCGGTGGAGCCCCCGGGTCGACGCTCTGACGGAGTCCCATGCACCGATGGCAGGAAAGCCGGCGGCGCTGTGACCACGATGCACTCACCTCCTCCTCTCCCGGTACCGCAGACGCCAGCCCGTCGCGACGTTACGGGCGACGAAATCTCCGTAGCATCGTCCGACCCGCGGACCCACTGTGACCAGTGCCAAGTCCTTCGGGAACGAGAACATGAAGACGCTCGAACCACTATCGAGCACTGGCGCGGAGCGCGCCACCAGTCAGACAGGCAAGCAGGGCCTGCTGTGAACCACCCGGCACCGGAGAGCCCTGGAGGCCTACCTTACGAGGTAGGCTGTCCGGCTTTTACCCGTGAGCTGCGGCAGTTCCAGTGGCCCACTCACCGCACCTTCAAACCTGACGTGGGCAAAAAGTACAGTGGCAAGACCCACCCGTCCGAGTTCCTCAACATCTACACCATTGCGATGCAAGCTGCCGGAGCCCGCGATGATAAGGTGTTTGCGAATTACTTTCCGTTGGCTCTTAAACCCAACGCCATGTCATGGTTGATGCACTTGCCGGTAGACTCTATTTCCTCCTGGTCGGAATTGTGCCATGAGTTTGTGGGCGCCTTTACTGGAGGCCACCAAGCCCATGGCCAAGCGAGCGACCTGCACGTCATTCCCCCAAAGGGAGGCGAGAGTCTCCGCAAGTATATATAGAGGTTCAGCCGGATACAGTACAATATCCCTGATGATCACCCTGCCATCATCATCAGCGCATTCCATCAGAACGTGCGTAACCACAAATTGCGCGAAGAGCTGGCAATGAACAAGGTGAAAGATGTAGCAGAACTCTATGTTCTTGCTGACAGATGTGCCCGGGCTGAAGAGGGAAGGAAGTACCCCGGCGAAGACGCCGGCGTGGATACCAACTCCTCAGATGAAGATACTGCCGCCCCGGCGAAGAAGGGCCGACGCCGCAACAGGAAGCGCAAAGGTAAATCCGTGCTTGCCGTCGAGGGATCTGATGACACCGGCTCCACCAAGAAAACCAAGGCAGATGACCCCGACAAGGAAATTGCCGGATGTGTCGCCTACCGGGCCTTGGCGGTTGCCGAGAAGCCAGGAAACTCTGACAAGCGGTACTGCAAGATCCATCACACCAAAGGCCATGCTCTCAAAGACTACCGACAGGTTGAGCTCCTCGCTGAGAAGCAGAGGGCTGAATATGAGAGGCGGGACAAGGAGAAGGGCCAAGACGGTTCTAAGGGGTATGACAAGAAGCGTGACAGCCAGGCGAGCTGTCGCGGCAAGGATAAACAACAGGAGAGGCCCGCCCGGGGCCGTGACAAAAAGCCAGAAGACGACGATCACGAAGAGGACGACGAATCCGGCGACCAAGAGTTTCAGAAAGCTACAGAGGCCATGTGCGTCGATGGCGGCGCCTTGCTGCGTACTTCTCACCGCCAGCTTAAACAGTGGGCGCGAGAGATTACACCGGCAGAGCCGTCGTTTGATGCCCAAAGGCCGCTGAAGTGGTCCAGCACACCTATCATTTTTGACACTGAGGATCACCCTGATCGCACTACTGCGGTCGGGTGCTTACCATTGTTGGTTTCACCAACAATACGCAACCTCAAGGTGACAAAGATGCTAGTCGATGGCGGGGTCGGTCTGCACTTGATCTCGCCTGCCGTGATCGAGAAACTGCAGATTCCTGATGGAGACCTCGAAGAGACGGGCATGTTTCAGGGGGTCAACCCGGGAAGAAGCCAACCTAAGGGAAAGGTCACGCTGCCCGTGACTTTTGGAAGCAATCTGAACTACAGGACAGAGAGGATCGTGTTTGATGTTGCCAAGATCCCCTTGCCTTACAACGGGATCCTTGGCCGCCCAGCGCTGACCAAGTTCATGGCGGCGTCACACTACGCCTACAACACCCTGAAGATGCCAGGACCTATGACGATCATCACCACCCCCTCTGATACGAAAGATGCGCTGATTTGCGCTGACCAACTATACCAGCAAGCAGTTGCAGCAGCTGCCGCCACTAGGGCACTTGCTCCTGCCGCTGGGACCCCGGGAGGGAAGAAGAAGAAGAAGACCAGTGAGACCTCAGACACCCACTCTGGCAAGCGCACCTCTCCGGAGTGTAGCGCTCCCATCGAGGACATGCCAGAGAGCTCCACCGGCGGAAACAAGAAGCCCAGGGCCATATCACCGGGAACCAAGAAGGTTTCTGTCAATGAGGACGGCACAGGAGGGGCTTTCACCATAAGCTCCACCCTTGACGACAAATAGGAAGACGCGCTCGTCACCTTCCTGTGGGCGAATGTCGATGTGTTTGCATGGCAAGCTTCCGACATCCCCGGCGTTCCCAGGGAGGTGATTGAGCACCACCTTGCTATCTGTCCTCATGCGCGGCCTGTCAAGCAGAAGGTCAGAAAGCAAGATTTGGAATGACAGGAGTTCATCACAGAGGAGATCCGGAAACTGGAAGCAGCAGGTTTCGTAAGAGGAGTGCTCCATCCAATGTGGTTGGCCAATCCGGTCGTAGTGCGCAAGGCTAATGGGAAGTGGAGGCTGTGTATTGATTACACAGATATCAATAAGGCTTGTCCTAAGGACCCCTTCCCATTGCCGCGCATCGACCAGATTGTTGACTCCACAGCTGGGTGTGATCTGTTGTCATTCCTCGATTCCTACTCCGGCTACCACCAGATCTTCATGACAAGAGAAGACGAAGAGAAAACAGCATTCATCACCCCATGTGGTACGTATTGTTTCATATGGATGCCTTTCGGGCTGAAGAGTGCTGGTTCAATGTTTGCAAGGGCGGTCCAGATTGGTTTTGAACCCCAGCTCCATAGAAATATGGAAGCTTATATGGATGACATAGTGGTCAAAACCAAGGACAGGGCAACCCTCATACCGGATTTGCAAGAAACATTTGCAAACCTGCGCAAGATCAATCTCAAGCTGAACCCTAAGAAGTGCGTCTTTGGCGTCCCGTCCGGCAAGCTTCTCGGGTTCTTTGTATCACAGCGTGGGATAGAGGCCAATCCGGATAAGATCAAAGCTATAGAGCAGATTGAAGCACCCAAGCGAATCAAGGATGTGCGTCGGCTTGCTGGTTGCGTCGCCGCCTTGGGCAGATTCATTTCCTAGTCTGCCGAGCGCGCCCTTCCCTTTTTCAAGATCCTGAAAAAGGCGGGCCCGATGGAGTGGACGCCAGAAGGCGAAGCAGCATTGCAAGATTTGAAGAAGTACCTCTCCTCCGCGCCAATACTAGTTGCGCCTAGACCACAGGAACCGTTGCTGCTATACCTGGCGGCAACGAACCAGGTGGTCAGCGTTGCACTAGTGGCGCAGAGAGAGGTTGACGACGAGGTAATGGCAGCGACAGAGCCCGACACCACCAATGCAGAGACGGCACAGCCAGTTGAAGTGCCGCCGAAGAAGAAAATTATGCAGCACCCGGTCTACTTTGTTAGTTCCCTCCTGCAGGGAGCTATATCGAGGTACTCCGGCGTGTAGAAACTGCTCTTCGGCCTTCTTATGGCCTCGAGGAAGCTGCGTCACTACTTCCAGGCACACGAGATCACTGTCGTCACTCGCCTCCCTCTGCAACGGATATTGCACAATCCAGATGCAACGGGAAGAATTGTGGAATGGGCACTGGAGCTGTCCAGCTTTGGCCTCAAGTTTGGATGTACTTCGACGATTCAGAGCCGAGTCCTGGCTGAGTTCATTGCAGAGTGGACTGCAACGCCTGACGAAGAAGCCCAAGAGACTGCTCTCCCCGAAGAGGAGGCAAGTTGCAGTTGGATCATGTACTTTGATGGAGCTTTCTCCTTACACGGCGCCGGGGCTGGCGTATTGCTTGTCGCGCCCACCGAAGAGCACCTCAAGTACGTGATCTAGATGCACTTTCCCTGGGAGGTGTCAACAAACAATACGGCAGAGTACGAAGGGCTGCTTGCCGGTCTTAGGATCGCGGCGGACCTCGGAATCAAGAAGCTCATCGTCAGGGGCGACTCGCAGCTCGTCGTCAAGAAAGTCAACAAGGAGTACCAGAGCCCGTTGATGAAGGCCTACGTCGATGAAGTAAGAAAGCTGGAAGAGCGTTTTGACGGTATACAGGCTGAATACGTTCCCCGAGCGGAGAACGATATCACCGATTAACTGTCAAAACGCGCTGCCCTCAAGCTACCTGTGGAACCAGGTACCTTTGTGCTCCAGCTAACTCAACCATCCGTTGATCCATCAACAGAGCAGAACAAGAGGAGGAAATCAGGACCCGGCAAGTTCTTTCCCGCCGAGCTCCCCGGAGCCGCCGGCAAGGATGTTGCCGGGGACACTGAACCCGCCACGGGACGGCTAGCTCCGGCGGAGCGTCAAGCTCTTGCCGTCAAGACAGCCGCTCCCATAGCGGAGGAAATGCCTTTAGTCCTTGCCGTCGAGCCCTAGGCTCTAGCATGGGCACAACATACCATCCGATTCCTCCAAACAGGGGAACTTCCTGAAGAGCAGGAAGAAGCGGAAAAAGTAGCCCGTCGCTCTACCATGTACCAGTTCGTCGAAGACGTCCTGTACAGAAAGAGGCCGAACGGTGTGAAATTGAAGTGTATCCCTCGGGAAGAAGAACTGGAGCTGTTGGCGGAGATACACGGAGGCATATGTGGATCCCACATCGGGTGAAGGGCCCTTGCCGGCAAGGCATTTCAGCAAGGCTTCTTCTGGCCCACCACCCTCCAGGATGCGACGACACTAGTCACCAGGTGTGAAGCGTGTCAGTTCCATTCAAAGAAGCTTCATCAGCCAGCTCAAGCCCTTCAAACCATTCCTCTCTCCTGGCCCTTCTCGGTCTGGGGGGCTCGACATACTGGGCCCTTTCCCCTGCGCTGTCGGGGGCTTTGAGTACTTGTACGTTGCAATCGACAAGTTCACAAAGTGGACGGAGGTGGAGGCAGTGAGGAAGGTCATAGCTCAGTCAGCCGTCAAGTTCTTCAAGGGACTAGTGTGCCATTTTGGTGTACCCAACAGGGTCATCACTCACAACGGCACACAGTTCACAAGCCGCACCTTCATGCAATATATCCAATACCTCGGCAGCAAAGTCTGTTTCACTTCCGTTGCTCACCCACGAAGCAATGGTCAAGCTGAGAGGGAAAACGCTGAAGTACTGTGAGGCTTAAGGACCAAGACCTTTGACAGGCTGCACAAGAGTGGAAGGCGCTGGATTGATGAGTTGCCAACGGTTCTTTGGTTGATCAGGATGACGCCAAATCGAGCCACCGGCCAGACACCCTTTGCCCTAGTATACGGGGCAGAAGCAGTTCTCCCCACTGAACTCATATACGGGTCACCTCGAGTGCTCGCTTATGATGAGCTTGAGCAAGAGCATCTGCGGCAAGATGATGCAATGCTCCTTGGGGAAGATCGTCTTTGGGCGGCTGTGAGAGCAGCACGCTACCAGCAAGCCTTGCGCCGCTACCATAGCCGCAAGGTTCATGCCCGAAGCCTTGAGGAAGGCGACCTGGGCAAGACGCATTAAATGCGCCTTGTCATGTAATGCGAGGGATAACCTCACATCACTATACCCTTTCCACCTCCTGTGTGCCACTGTGGAAACCCCTTTCCTATAAAAGGAGGCCCGAGGCGATCAGGAGGAGGATTCGGCTTTTTTGAGCTCCTCACACCCCATAGCTAGCTCAACAACACAGATATACAATCCACCAAAGCAGGAGCAGGGTTTTAGGCATCCTCGCGGCCCGAACCTGGATAAACGAACCGTGTGCTATCTGTTTGATCCGCTCTTCTCACGACCCCGCGCCCCGCAACCGTAGTAGGGATTCTTGTGATCCCATAGGTGTCGTTCCCACCGACATAAACGGACACCTCGATTCTCGGAAGATATTAAGAGATAAAGATCCGTTGAAGATAACATCATAGCAGGCTTTCATATTTTCGAAAAATGACGTCATGGCGAGTTATAGAGTTTTACAGACAAAGGAAGACGGATTTCATCTAAGTGTTGAAGATTGACAAAGAACAAAGTTCAAGTCAACCTGGGGCCTAATGTTGGGCATATGACTACCAGGTATGACCTGCCTAGGAGGGGCCAAGTCAACCCCAATGGCAGGTTACGAAAAGAAGCCCAGTAATATTTAAGATGATAGTTTATTAAGACTTATAGAAAGCCTAAGCCCAGAGGAGGCTTAAGGCCCAATATTGTGAACCGCCATATGTAGAGAAAGACTTGTAAAGCAAGGCATATAAAAGAAGTCACCGAGCCGGACACGTTTTATGAACCGGCCGGGACTCTGTAGGCCGCCAGGCGTCAACCCGTGTATATAAGGGGATAACCCGGTGGCGGCTTAGGACAAGAAACAACAGATCGATAGCCAAGCTAGCGGATTCGCTCCTTGGTCATCGAAACCTAGCAATACAACATCAACTGGACTAGGCCTTACCTTCACCGTAAGGGGCCGAACCAGTATAACCCTCTCATGTCCTTTGTCCCGATCAACCCCTTTAAGCTTCCTAGTTGCGATGGCCCTACGACTAAGTCCTTTCGCTAGGACATCTACCGTGACAATTCCAAGACAAGGTCCATATGGGCGAAGGAGGACGCGGAAGCCGCGAGTCTAGGCATCCCAGACCCCTTGGCGGAGTTCACCATCCCGCAGGAGCGTGACATCCTCAGGGCCCGGCACCATTGGGACCCAGTGAAGAAGGTTTTCGAGAAGAACGCGGTCACGACGGAGTTCATGAGACTTCTTGTAATTTTAGTTTCTGATCAATTCGACTGCATGTTAGTCATGTTTGTAAACAATCCTTGTGCCTTTTGCAGAGAGAGCAGCATAGGATTGCGGCTGAAAGTGACTCACCGTCTGAGGCGTTGGCGAGGCCCAAGTGGGACACTCCATTCAACCGGGCGTTGAACATATTGAAAGGACTCCCGGTGGATACTCGACTGTCGTATGGACGCGCCACGTGGAAGAAGTAGTACCGTGAGACCACGGAGGGGAGAAAGGAAAGATGGAGGTTAACTGAAGAAAACATCGACAAGAAGGTTGAGATTGCGGTTGAAAAGAAATCATCTGAGATAGTCGCAACAGCGGTAGCTGCCGCAAAACAGGTTCTTGTAGATATGTCTACTACCTTGGTTTCGGCCGTTTTCAATTGGAGCATGCAAAATCCAGAAAAAAATGCAGTGGACTTTTCCCTTGCCGACTTCCTCAGGAGAAGCTTGACTAGCGTTGCACCAGCAACTGCACCTGCTCCCGCACCGGCTCCTGCACCTGCTCCCGCACCGGCTCCGGCACTGGCTCCTGCACCGGCTCCTGCACCTGCTCCCGCACTGGTTCCGGCACCGGACATGCTCGGTGTTGCTTCGTCTTGGCCTGAGCTCGACGCCCTCACGGTATCTGTCACACCGGCCCCCTTCAATAAATGTACAATCTCCCGTTTTCGTTGCCTTTCCGATGTCTCACATCGCAGACTTTTCTTTGCAGTCCGACGAAACTCCGTGCACCATATTGTACACCATCGGTGACCAGAAGGTGGACGTGGGGAAGGCGACGATAATGAAGCGGAAGGAACCATTGTTCCACAGCCGACCGATCCCCCCGGAAGTCTTCAAGGTTTCCATGGCCAGTGTCAAACCGGGACACAACAATTTGGCTCCTCTGGTACTAGTGGGGGATGACGACGAGACCCCGCGGTGGCTTGGTGATTGTTGCAATGGGTGGGTCTTGTTGTGGCCAAAGAGTCTGCTTCGTCTGGAGGCGGCCGGGAGCACACCCACGAGCACGCAGTTAGGTATGAACATCAACACCTCTCCTACTCCATTAGTCGCTCGTGACGTCGCCATAGATGAGGATGACGATGACGATGACACTCAACAGTATGTCAATACTGGTGCCTACTTAGGGTTTTAGCCTCATCAGTCAGTGCCTGAATTGCCGCCTCCAGAGTCTGAATGTATTATGGACAACCTTCCAGTAGTAAAGAAGTCTAGGAAGAGACCGAGGAAAGGCAAAAAAGCTGCTTTTGTGATCTAGCCGCCTCAACATGGGTTCAAGACCATATAGATATCCCCGGTGCGGCAAAATGGCATATCCACGGCCAACCAATCCTGCCAGAAGCAGCGCGCGGGCCAGATTCAACGATTTAAGGAGACTTCATGATGATGTGCTGGGGATAGAGAAAGGCCTCACCGCCTTAAAAAATCCAAGATACCCACTCTATGTGGTTAACATGTCGCGGGGATTGTCGTACATCGACACATTCCCCGCAGAGAAGTTCTTCCTTCGATTCAATTACATCTTTGACATGTTTCACATGAAGAAGCTGGATTTTGCGTTTGTCCGCCTTTATGCTTTGCAAATGAACTACCTCATCGGGGTTGAGAAGATACCTTATATCTGTGTTGCTGACCTGTACTTCCTGCACGAGGCATTCTTGGGAGTCTGCGCAAAGCACTGTGAATACGCGTGGGAATACATCGTCAATTTCATGCTCGCCAATAAGGACAAGGAGGCGATTCTCGTGCCTTATCATCCCATGTAAGTCATCCACATGGATATCCTTCCTTTGATTTCAATCATTCATTTGCACGGTGGAGGCTAATTAATTTTAGGTGTACTTATTTTGCGCAGCGGTGGGCGCGCCGTCCTCATCATCCTCTACCCCCGATACTCCCACGCTCTTTACTTGGACTCGTCGAAGAACATTAACAAAGAGGATTACACCCACATCAAGTCTGTTCTCGACAGTGCTATGTTTTACTATAGCACACGGGGTGGAGAGGACAAGGACAAGAAGAAAAAGGACGGCAGGCCCGCCTTCGGCCATAAGACCGACTTCTGCTGCATCCAGCAACCGAGTGATTCTCTTAATGATGGATTCTATGTCCTACACCAGATGCTGGAGTACAGACGGGATCACCAGAACCTTCGCATGTCACCTACATCCGGCGATGCCCATATTCTGCAATGGGCAAAGAACTTAGGAGATAACAAGGATCATCGACTTTGAGCTGAGTTCTATCACATCCAGCGCGAACTTGCCCAAATCATCATGAAGGAGGTCATCAAAAAAACAGCGATGTTCTACGAAGAAGGACAAATGTCGCGGGAAGACGTCCGAACACGCGTAGCCGCTTAGTGTCTTGACCTGAAGCCTTTCACTAAGCTCGGGGACTATCTCCCTGACTTGGATGGATGGCACGACATGGAGTGATTGTTGATATATGACAACGTGTCTGTTTAGCCCATACTATTTGTATGACAAAACTTTGAATTATGCACAACGAAACTTTATTTGTGATGTAATTAAACCATCCTCCTCGACTAATGAAGATCACTCTAGTTAGGGCATTTTGGGTATGATGAACTTTGTTATTTATGCTTATGATATGTTGCTTCTATTTTTGCCAAGTCTGTCTCTTTCTGTTGCTCAACTATATATGTTGCATATCATCGTCTCATGTGACGATGCAGGTGTATAGATCATCGATTGCGAAGAAGTGCTATGCCAGGAGTATACGACGGGTGGCCGGAATGTTAGGCCCAGGTGTACCGGTTTTCTGTTTCCGAGTGACAGCCAGTAGTTAGTTTAGGTTCACGCAAAGTGATAGCTCTTCTCACGTATATCATTGTTTAGATGGATGATGATATAGTTGCAAGTAATCGAGATTTGTATCGCTATTTTCGAGATGATGACGAGAGACCACTTTGTGTTGGATGATGATTATGATGATGACATGATTTGATGAGACTATTTGTATGTATATGCTATGATTACATTTGTATGTGTATCATATGCTAAAGATTATTGTATAAAGCCTATTCAAATACAAAACAAATATGCAGGAAAAACTACTAAAATTAGCAGTAGCGAGTGGAGAAAAGTTAGCAGCAGCGCCACAGTAGCAGTAGCGCGTCTAGGCAAAGCGCGCTAGAGCTGTTAGCAGTAGCGAGCTTCCACGAAGCGCGCTGCTGCTAAACTTGTATAGCAGTAGCATGGGTGTGCACGCGCTACTGCTACGGGTTAGCTGTAGCGCCATATTAGTAGCACCGGTCCCCGCGCTACTGATATACCTAGAACCTGCACTGCTGCTAGCCTTTTCCCTAGTACTGTAGTGCCGACGATGACACCTAATGCTTGCGCGTGCTCTCAAAAACTTGAGCATTTCCATATTCATCAAGTTTTACCAATATCCGTGTCAAGGATCCTGGCAACACAACATACTACCATGATGAATAATGGTGGAGGATGCAGATGGAAAGGAAGATAACGCCTTCTCGGATTTCACCTTAGCAAGGCCAAGGGATCAAAATCTGGATGATCGATCGAGAAATATTTAGCACTCCGCTTCTAATGTTCTCCTTGATGTGCTAGTGTAACCCATTCATTGAAATGGTTTGGTATCTAGAACATCAAATAGTAGGTCGGACTCCGGGAGCTCAAGAATCCATAAGGAATAACTACGGAAGTAAATCCCACGAGATCCTTATGGGGAGGTCGCCAACTTCATCAATCAGGATACAACAATAATAGGTCTTCTGGCTGGTGTGTTGGCCACGACATCCACTTTACCGGGTTACAAAGATATTAATTTTAGATTTCTTGGAAGATGTTCCCCCCATCCTATCTGCCTGAGATTCAGATCTGGTTGTGGTCAGAACATTCCAGACTCATTAATACTAGAAAGAAAAATGAAGGTTTGCAACACAATTCGACGAGATGACGTTGCGAGATTCTTGGGGAATGAACTACGATAGCAAGCTCCAAAACATGAGCTGGTTCTGCTACAAACATGTGAACACGTTGTCCCACACAAGCATGACCACATAGTAGTCTTATAATAAAACAGTGCCGAGTTTAGGTGGGGAACCATCATCGAGGATATCGAAGTCCTTGCGTAAGTCTAACTCTTAAGAAGAAACTTCTTCTCCTTGAATAAATCAATCAGTGGCTTGGTGTGCTAGGAAATACATGCGTAATGGAGGTAGCTAATCTCACAAACCAAAGTATACTCCGCACATTCATGACTGACTTGGGAATATTCCAGAGGAAGCATACTTGACTTTCTCGGATTCACGGTGGCAACTTGCATCAAATGCACATGTATTAGAGGAAGTCACTTCTTTCATCCGAACATAAGCTTCATGAGAGCGACATGAAGATAATGCATATAAACATTTCCAACGCTATCTTAATGTCTAACAAATCATGGAGAAGATAAGAATGTGCTCAACAACAATTCATCCAGGTTTCCATACAAATGGAATTCCACAATCAAGTGAACACGGTGATAGCATTGGTCAGACCCAAAAGATATAACGGTGTATGCTCGAGGAAGCCATCACAAGTAAGACAACATTACAAGCATCGTTGGTCCTGATTTGACTTGACGATATCCCATACTCAAATCAAAGATTGGGTAAGACAATAGGTCCAACAACCGATCACGAGGATCAATCGATGAAGATGTCATGTTTCTTCAACACACACACACACACACAAAAGATATCCCTTAGAGATGAACTAAGTCGGACAAGATTTTATCTTCCAACTCTCCAAGTTGTTGATTAGCTTGACCAACTAGCTCAGGGGTATCCAACACATAATCTTGGAGAACAGGTGGTTTGGAGGAAAACCAACATTATCACGAACTCAACATAGCGGTCAGGTGACAACCTGGTAATACTTCCAAGATATTCGGAACATCATGAACCACCAATATGTTACCAAGCTCAAGAACAATCTTGCTTTTCATAGCAAGACGATACGATCAAATAAGCAAGGGATCGAATAATCCTAACTCGTTGATCGAAGAGTGCACTAGTAATAAGGACTAGGTAGCACAATCTATCATAGAATGATGATTAATTAACCAACACGCTAAGAATGAGAATATTGTCCATTTACTACCAAGAAACAAGTTGCTCGGAGTATTGATTTCATACATCACAATTCACTTGTCGGCATTCCGGTTACAACAACAAGAGGACCGAGGAATGAATGATGATGGTGAGAAGTATCAGTGCATCAATAATTCATAAGAGATGGTGCAATTCCTATGATTTTCTTGACATGAATACAGTAATACTCCAAGGTAGAGCAGAACAAAAGCTGGTTTGGCATTTGATTTTCAGAATACAACTACTTTGACCCAATCCTAGAAATGGATAAGGTACTGGAGTTTGTTTCTCCTAGTAATTCTGGAATAGAACGGACCAACGGACCATAAAAATAATAGGCATCGATGAACACGAATGCATAACTACTCCTGACTATCAATTGATAGACGAAGGTCATAATACAACTAAAGAGGGACAACTCAATGGAACATATGGTTTTCTGAGTTGTGGATGCATAGATTAGTATGCTGAAAAAGCTCAGCATATTTCTTTCAGATAACCCATGCTGAAAGGTTGATCTGGTAGAGTCACAATACAGAATGGAGAACTCATCAAGAGCACTCTTGTTTTGATCATTGGTTCAAAGATCTTCTGCCATAATGGTACATGGTATTGGAAGAATGATATACCACGGACCTCAAAGACTATCACAAAGGTTACTAATATCCTAAAGGAACTAGCAAACACTATCAACGCGAGGTAAGTAGAGTGAATCTCGGGTTCAAGAACCCAGATATAGAATGCCTACTAACTAAATGGAATCACGGGATGCTTTCGAGAATACTGGCCAGAATCATCACACTAGGGATACAAAGCATTGCTAGATTACTGGGTGGTTCTCTAAGACGCCTATGGTCATAATAATGGCTTCAACATATACGCCGAGGTAATGGAGTACCTCAACTCGATGATTAGTGTGGTTAATCTGGCCCAAAGGAACATCAAGAACGGAAAGAAGGGATTTGCAAATGCATCAGACTAATTAGAAACCAGGGATGACGTGGATAGCATAACGGCTGTAAATGCTCGAAAAGATTTGGAAACATCCTGCAAAATAGTGGCATATCCCCTCAATATCACAATATCAAGTTTCTGACGCCAGCTATGAACATACGGAAGTAGTAGAAACTGAACTGGGACTTGAATCCATCAATCCTATAAGTCTATGGATTAGTAACACGTGATGCTGATAGAAAGGATAGAAGGCCTAGTTCCTTAACGTTGTAGGAAAGATAAGATGACTCAGATTAGAAGCGCATAAGGTAAAGGAGTAAAAAGAGCCTTACGTTCCCTTCCACAATCAATTCCCTTACATAACTAAAGAATTTCTAGATTCAAGTTCGACCAATTTGGCTTGGTATTCCTACAGGCAGTCAAGCTCTGATACCAAAGCTGTCAGGACCCCGATCCTAAGCCACATCGATCTAGCATGTAACACATCATATCACTTTGCGGCCTCACGCATGGTATTCCCATGGGTGCCACCTTACCTGGCCCGGGACCGTTTGTGCCTTTTGGCTCACGTCTATGATAGTGTCACTAGCATCCATATGACAGAGAACCCGGGACGACATGACTAGTCGTGAACCCAAAGTGGCACTAACTTACAGGTACACGCATGCATGACCCAACATCGAACGTGTCGGTCATCAGCGAGTGAATTCGGGCTAGCAGGGCTCCGGGAATCTAGGCTGTAGCAGGCTAACAGGACTCCAAAAGACACCGCATGACATTTCCCCGAAGGGACAGACACAGGATCGAAGAAGGACACATGTCAGCTAGTCTAAGTGTTCCGGAGTAGTAGTAACTAGGCTAACAGGACTCCGGTAAACTGGGCTGTAGCAGACTACCATGGCTCAGTGGAAGCACTAGACTACATTTCCCCATAAGAGAGGCTACCAAGGATAGACAACTAGGTTGTCGGATCCCACACATACCAAGCATTTCAATCATACAAACAATATGCTTGATATGTATACAATATGGCATCACAACAAAACTCTACGACTCAAAGTATTTATTCATAAAACTCCGAAGAGTCAGATATTAAAAACATGGGTCTCATGACCTAGCATTCAAGTCATACAGGCAATAGCACATGCGGAAGCTTATCTTGTCTGAGTATAGACAACTACAAAGGAAAAGGCTGAGAAGCCTGACTAACTACAAGACCCTGCTGAGGGCACAAGATCGTAGATGAGGTAACAAGCTAAACATTGAAGTCCACGTGGAACTACTAGCAAGACTGAAGTCTCCCTGCAAAAACATAAATTAAGCAAACGTGAGTACAAATGTACCCAGCAAGACTTACATCAGAACTATCTACATATGCATCATTATCAACAAAGGGATGGTGGGGTTTAACTGCAGCAAGCCAGCTTTGACTCAGTGGCTAACCTGAACTACTACTGCAAGTAACTCTTTGAGGTGGCACACACGAGTCCACATATTCACCAATCAATTCGCCACTATGGATCCGCTCCCGTCTCCCTATGATAATGCCATCCATAGCACTCATGCTTATCTTGCGCATTTTAGAGTATCCGCTTTCACTTGTCTATGAACTGGATAGGCAACCCAGAGGTCCTTTACCGCGGATGCGGCTATTCGAATAGATCATTTATAACCCTGCACAGGTGTACTTCTTCACACATGTTTCCACCACTTAGCGTCTGCACACGACATGTGCTCGGCAGACTTCAAGCGAAGCCAACGTGGGTGTAGACCACGACCTAACTAACCACATAAGTCTCTAGTCCAGGTTTATCGCCTATTCAAGTTTCATTTGCGGGGAGTCTTGCCAAGGTTTCCACATACGGCCCCGAAGGACATGCACAGGGTTCCGCGACACCAAACGGGCACCTGGCATACCCGACCACGTGTGTCGGTGTGAAAACCGGCGGATCTCGGGTAGGGGGTCCCGAACTGTGCGTCTAGGATCGATGGTAACAGAAGACGAGGGACACAATGTTTACCCAGGTTCAGACCCTCTCTATGGAGGTAATACCCTACGTCCTGCTTGATTGATCTTGATGAATATGGGTGTTACAAGAGTTGATCTACCACAAGATCGTAATGGCTAAACCCTAAAAGCTTAGCCTATATGACTATGGTAATGAGTATATCCTTTCTGGACTAACCCCTCCAGTTTATAGACACTGGGGGGATCTAGGGTTTACATAGAGTAGGTTACACAAGAAGGAATCTTCACAATCGGTCGCCAAGCTTGCCTTCCACGCCAAGGAGAGTCCAATCTGGACACAGGTACAATCTTCGGTCTTCAAGTCTTCATACCCTATTAGTACGGCCCATGGATAATAGGCCAGAAGCCCGAGGACCCCTTAGTCTAGGACTCCCTCAGAAGCCCCTGAACCTAACTTCAATGACGAGGATTCCGGTGCATAGATTGTCTTAGGCATTGCAAGGCGGGTTCCCTTCTATCCGAACTTCAATATAGTCTTTGGATGCGATGATAGTATCCGGACCTGTCACCCACACACACCATACATAACCGCAGAGAGAATATACTTTTACACGAGTCTAATTCGCTGTCAGCTTTTACAATATGACATCATGTCTGTCCGGTCATAATTTTGAACCGTTTTTCTTCTACCGCTCCACGTTTCGAGATGTGGTTGCCATTGGCACGTCTTGTCGAAGCAGAGATCGTGCCCCCTTATTACAGGATTCACATCAATACGGGCGTGGGTGACCCAACCGTGCCGTTTGCACGGCCCTTTGGAATAGGCGAGTTTAAGGTCAATGGGGAGACGCTTCATATTCGTGCCCTTTATAAGGGGATAAGGATTCCCTTCCTTCACCCTCACCTCAGCTCCTTCTCAGCCCTTCTGTCCCTGAGCTCCAATGCCCAAGCTTTTAGCTTTTCCCTCGACCGAGAAAGCACTCCAAAGATGTCCAGATCCAGAGTTGCGGGTAAGTGGATGGCCTCCTCCGTCAAGAAGAAGGATATCAAGGCACTCCGGGAGGCCAGATATCTGGCCAAGGGGACCGCTCACCGACTCCCGGCCAAGGGACAGATCGTCCCTACTCCAGAGCCCCACGAGAGGGTTGTGTTTCTCACATATTTCGTCCGCGGGCTGGGCTTCCCTCTTCACCCCTTCGTCCGTGGACTGATATTTTACTACGGGCTAGACTTCCATGACCTAGCTCCCAACTTCATCCTCAACATCATGGTGTTTATTGTCATGTGCGAGGCCTTTCTCCGCATCCCGCCTCACTTCGGCCTATGGCTGAAGACCTTCAATGTGAAGCTGAAGGTGGTGAGCGGCCAACAAGCAGAGTGCGGAGGCGCCATGGTGGGCAAGATGCCCAATGTCACCTGGCCCGAAGGCTCATTTGCAGAGGCGGTGAAAGGGTGGCAATCGGGGTGGTTCTATATCACCGAGCCGCGTGACGCCCACTAGGTAGAGGCCCCGAATTCTGATCCGGAATCCTGATGTGGCTCACCTCCTGGCAAGACAGGGGCCTAACCTGCAGTCCCTCGGACGAGCTGACTGGGCTCCATACGTGCATCTAGAGCATGATAGGTAGGAAGATCAAGCTTGTCGACGTGGTCCAGGTCATGCTCATTTGTCGGGTCCTTCCGTGCCAACGCCGGACATGCTATCTGTGGGAGTACGATTCTGCCAAGCACCAGACGCTACTAGAGCTCTTCGACACGACGCACGAATAAATCTGGAAAGTTCTCTTCAAGGCCGGCGAGATGCCACCGCCCACGACCGAAGACCGCGGGCTTAGCTTAAAATTCTAGGCTAACCCGGTAAGTTCTTTTAATGTTTTCAAGGCGTACGCTTTACTAGTATATTTTGAGAAAATTCCTAAGCTTTCCTACCCATGTTTTCAAGCCTGGATCAAGATAGCAGAGGGGATTAACAGTCCGGCTCCGCTGCCCGAAGACCAAGAATTCCCATTATTGACAAAAATGCTTTTTCCAGCACCTTATGAGGTGCCAGAGAAGATGGCCAAGAAAGCGGCCGAAGGGGCCAAGAAGGGCCCTCGCTGAAAAGGCGCTCCGGACATGATGTCTGAAGATGAGACTTCCTCTTCGTCCGCGGACGACGATGATGAAGAGGAAGAAGAAAGCGACTCCCCACCTAAAGTGGGGAGGAAGAAGAGAGCGGCCCCCGTAGATCCAGAGGCGAAAGCGCCTAAGAGGGTTAGAGGTTCCCACATGGATAACTCCGTGTGGGATGTTGATAGCAGTCTGGAGCGACCTCGCCGGACCAAGCCTCGGGCCGCCTCGTAAGTACCAAAATCCCAAAACGTCTGCCCTTCCCGGTTCGTAATATTGATATACCTTAAACCTTGTTATTGCAGTATGCCACGCGATGGCTCCCCGCGATCCTCGACAGAGGGGTCGCTAGACTCAAAGGAGATGGCTAGCATGTCTCCGCCACCTGCTCATTCTGTCTTTCCCAAGGTTGACGAGGAGGTGGTGTCGCAAAAGACCTTCCTCGGCCAGGGGGGTGCCTTCCGGAGATCGTCACGGTGGCGCCCCGGGACGATTCCTCAGTCGCCGGACACATGGGGGAAAAAGCCCCTATGGGGACTGGTGACGGGGGCCGAGTTCCATTCGGACAAGAGCCACATACCATTCCGGAGATCCACGCGGCTCCGGAGTCCAGCGAACGACATTCTCCAAAAGGAGGGAATGTATCTGTTCCACCGGTGGCCTCTATCCAACCAGAGGCACCGGATAGTCTGCTGGAGGTGCTATGAGGCACCTCTACTGTGGATGAACACCGCGCCCTTATGGGCATGGTAATAGAGAAGGTCCAGTTCATAAAAAACAGACTGACCGAAGCCTGCACTAGCCTTCTATCAGGCTTTCAGGTAAGTAATGCATTTGTAGGAATAGTATCACAGTATAGACAGTAGCCCCTGATGCTTTGTTCGGTGTTCGGAGAGAAAAATGCGAACAGAGGATCGAGAAGAAATATCGCAGGAGTCTAACATAAATTGTCTGTGTGAATAAGCAGGTATCACTACAGGCTGCCACCGCTCATGCTGCGGAGGTCTCCAGACAGAAGCGGAAACTGGAGCGGGCCGAGGAAGAGCTTGGCCTCGTGAAGAAGCAGCTGGAGGATAGCGAAGGTATGCAGTAACCCGTGGGTACGTTTTAAGAAAAAAATGAATAGTCCATCCAGACTGAGTTGTCATGAACTTTTATTAGGGGCCACGACCGAGGTGGCAACCCTCAAGAAGGCGTTGGCCGAGGCCGAGGACAAAGCGGCCAAGGAACGCGCCGCGCATAAGAAGCACAAGGCCCAGGTTGGCGAGGCCCAGCAACAGCTCCAGGGCGCGATCGAGAGATTTGAGTCCCTGGAGCATGATTGTAAGGCGCAAGAGTCCGAACTGGCGAAGGCCTGCCAGAGCGCACATGATGGAGGAGCTGATGCCCAGAACACCCTCTAGGAAATTCAGGCAGCCAAGGAGATTGCGGTGGGTAATTTTTTCACCCTGCAAAGCAAGTATATAGAAGAAACATTCCTTGTACTTATCCGAATTTGGGTTTTCCAAGGGCGTTTACGGATCTGCCGCGCAGTATATCATATGCTGCCGAGCATTACGGAGCCGAAGAAGGGATGTCTACATAGAAGCTATTCTGGTCCCAATATCTTGGACCCGAACATCCGTTTCCCTTCATCGACTAGCTAAAGCAGTTGGTCGAGCTGCACCAGTCGGCAGAGCTAGCCATGAAGGATCTGATAGTCCGAGTGTGGCCTGCCGAGCCTATGCCTAGCAGCTACTTCGGACTTGTTAAGCGGCTTGTAAGTGCCTGTCTGCGGCTCAAAGCCGTGAAGCGGTCGTTGTGTATTGAAGGTGCGTGTATGGCCTTTGCCCGCGTCAAGACGCATTGGGCAAAGCTTGATGCCAAGGAGCTGATGACCGAGGGGCCACCGGAGGGCAAGGAGCATTGTCGACCCGAGCTCTATTTAGATGGCGTCCTGGAGGGGTCCCGCCTTGTGGCGGAGCAATGTTCGAAGTATATTATATTCCCATGAGAACATTTGTATTATCCTGACCTATAATATGGAACAATGATGTTATGTATTATAAAGGTTTTATATTTTACCTCATGTGCAGCCGTTTATGAAATCTGAGGGTTGACCAGTCGTCGGCTTCTGACCCCATGTAGATAGTACGGGGGTGTTCAGGATAAATTTAAACACTCTTTACTCCACATTCTGGTCCTTAAAGGAGGTGTTTAGCGCAACGAACAAGGCGATCAGACTATGCGGCCTTTATCGCCCTCACTTAGCCATAGGAGTTTGACAATTAAGAAAGTTGGCGAAGCCCCTGGTATTTTGAAGGCCAAACTAGGGGCGTTATACACGCCCAATCGGAGCAACCGATTCTTTGCTAGAAGCGGAAAAATCTCTAACAATTTGGAACCTCTCGAACAGCTGGCCAGCTCTCGCCGCATCATGACAGTCAGTTTTCGGCTTTGTCTAGTAAGGTGCTCGTCCGAAAGAACCGGGACACAATCACAGTAGTTCTCCCTTTACTACCCTAGCCGATATGGTGGAACGTAAGGTAGTAAGCACAGGAGCCAGGAAACCCAACTATTGACCAAAGACACGATTCGGAGCCGATGCAT
Organism: Triticum aestivum; assembly: GCF_018294505.1. Classification (NCBI taxonomy): domain Eukaryota; kingdom Viridiplantae; phylum Streptophyta; class Magnoliopsida; order Poales; family Poaceae; genus Triticum; species Triticum aestivum. Next base: position 310,301,883 of record NC_057812.1, read on the forward strand.
ATAATGCTATAAGTTCGGGGTGCCGAACTATACTGTAAAAGTGTTCGGACTTTTATTGCCGGAATGCGGGGTGTAATGAAGCCCCTGGCGTAGCAATACGAACCATGATATACGTGTGCAATAAGTAATGTATATATACAAAGGTGAAGAAACAGGAAAATTAAGTAATAAGCTGACGCCACCATTTACTCACCATTGTGATGTAATTAGTATGTCGAAGCATACTGTGTGCAAGTAATGCGATAAGCTGCTAAGGCTATTTAACATGCCCCAAACAAGGGCGAGCTGCGTACGGGTATGTAAAATAAGTATGGCAATCGTTTAATAAAGACCACCTGAGGATTCCCTTGTATGCCAGAGCTCCTTGCATCCTTGGTGTGTTCTGCAAACGGGTCGTCCGCATAGACCTTTAATAGAGAAAAAAACCGTAATAAAAAGAAAAAATAAAGGCATGCGAATTTCAGGGTCGGTCAAGCCGCACTGTGGATCGTGAGAAAGTCATGCCTCCGTCACTACCCATGGGATTTTGAGTGCGTAGTTATGTATGTATGGCACAAATGCGATTTCCTCATCGGGGCTGGGACGGAGGGCGAATTTACTAATTCACCTCTTGACGAACCGAGCTGCCCTGTTGTACTGTAGTCCAGACCTTCTTAACGATGTCCAGGGGCTCGGCGGCCAGATTATGGTGCCGCTTGAGAAGGCCGCTCTATACTTCTGCTGCAAGGGCTGCGGTATGCTCCTCTATACAGAGGGAACGTTCCGTGTTTCCATTTACTGTAATGACGCCGTGTGGACCGGGCATCCTGAGCTTGAGATAAGCATAATGTGGCACCACGTTGAATCTAGCAAACGTAGTTCGTCCGAGCAGTGTGTGGTAGTCGCTGCGGAAGGGGACGATATCGAAGATTATCTCTTCGCTTCGGAAGTTATCCGGGGAACCGAAGACCACCTCCAGTGTGATTGAGCCCGTACAACGGGCCTCTACGCCTGGTATGACTCCTTTAAAGGTAGTTGTTGTGGGCTTGATTCGTGAGGGGTTAATGCCCATTTTGCATACTGTATCCTGATAGAGCAGGTTGAGGCTGCTACTGCCGTCCATTAGGACTCGTGTCATGTGAAATTCGTCGATAATTGGGTCGAGTACCAATGCGACCGGACCGCCATGACGAATGCTAGTTGCATGAAAGCTACGATCAAAGGTGATCGGGAATGACGACCATGGGTTGAATTTTGGGGCGACTGGCTCTACCGCATAAACGTCCCTGAGTGCACGCTTGCACTCCCTTTTGGGGATGTGTGTAGCATATATCATGTTCACCATTTTGACTTGAGGCGGGAATTTCTTCTTCCCCCCAGTGTTCGGCTGCGGGGGTTCCTCATGATCGTCCTCTCTCTGCGATTCCCCTTCCTTGTTACCGCTATTTACCTTGTTGGCTTGCTTAAAGAACTGGCAATCTCTGTTAGTATGATTGGCCGGTTTGTCTAGGGTGCCATGTTTCTGGCATGGACGATCGAGTATGCGGTCCAAGCTGGATAGTCCTCCTCCGTTCCTTTTATAGGGCTTCTTTCGCTGGCCGGATCTGGAGCCGCTAAATCCGGCGTGAACTGTGGTGTCATCGGTGTTATCGCCATTGCTTCGGTGTTTGTGCCTGTTGCGCCGGAGCTTGCTGGTGCTGTTTTTGGCCTCGAAGGGGCCTGCTTTGTTGGCTGTGCTTGTACTATGAGCCAGCCAACTATCCTCTCCCATGCAAAAGCGGGTCATAAGTGTCGTGAGGGCTGCCATGGACCTCGACTTTTCTTGGCCGAGGTGGCGGGCTAGCCATTCGTCACGGATGCTGTGTTTAAAAGCCGCTAGGGCTTCGGCATCCGGACAGTCAACGATTCGGTTCTTTTTGAACCTAGTCCAGAATTTTCTGGATGATTCTCCTGGTTGTTGAACTTTGTGGCTTAGGTCATCGGCATCGGGTGGCCGGACATATGTACCTTGGAAGTTGTCAAAGAAGGCTTCTTCCAAGTCCTCCCAGCCGCCGATGGAATTTTCAGGCAGGCTGTTCAGCCAGTGTTGAGCTGGTCCTTTGAGCTTTAATGGGAGGTATTTATTAGCATGGAGGTCATCTCCTCAGGCCATGTGGATGTGGAGAATAAAATCTTCGATCCATACTACGGGATAGGTTGTTCCGTCCTATGATTCAATATTGACGGGCTTGAACCCCTCGGGGAATTTGTGATCCAGTACTTCATCTGTGAAGCAGAGAGGGTGTGCGGCGCCTCTATAGCGGGCCGCGTCACAACACACCTCCAATGAAGTCTGTCTGCGGTTATCGGCCCGGGTGTAATTGAATTTGTCACGTCCGAGTAGGTGGATGTCACCCCGAGTGGGGAAGCGTCCTCGCGATCCGTAAATTGATCTGGTGTGTCCTGCCCTGCTGTCCCCGTTTTTGCGAGGCGGTGGGGCCACTTGTTGTTCGGCCTGAGTTGCCATTTTATCCCAACCACGGGGTGGTCGGTCTGCCGCACTATCCCGACCGCATGGTGGTCGTTCCGCATTACACGAGGGCAGTATGGGATTTGGTGCCTCCTCATTGAACTGAGGTAGCAGTCTACGCTTTGGGTAACTCTTGGCTGGGCACTTGAGGCCGTTTTCTTCAGCTGCCAGGACATTGGTCCATCTGTCAATGAGTAGGTCTTGGTCGACTTGGAGCTACTGCTAATTTTTCTTTAGGCTTCTTGCAGTAGCTATAAGCTGGCGCTTGAAGCGCTCATACTCTAGGGGTGCCTTAGGCACGATGAAATCCTCGCTGCCGAGGCTCTCCTCATCCTCGGAGGGTGGATGCTAACTATCGTCATCTGGGTCGCTCGGCATGTCCTGTTTATCAGGGTTAGCTTGTTCATTGTCATGTTCCCCTTGTTCGGATGCTGCTCCAACAGGGTCTTCATTGTTTTCGGCGTCGTCCGGAGTGCTATTTTCTCCGGTGCCAGTGTTGCCTTCTTTTGAGCGGCGTGGTTTAGAGCGGTGTTTAGGGCGCCGGCACTTGGACTGTGCCTCAGAAGGTTTATTCACATCTGGGTCTTCTTTGTCATCGCCGCTAGATTCTTTAGGTGTATCAACCATGTACACATCGTATGAAGAGGTGGTCGTCCAACGTCCCGTGAATTGTGGGTCTTGGCCTTGCTCCTTATCAGCATCGTTGTCTATACCGTCAATGTCTTCGGAGTCATAATCCAGCACGCCGGTTAAGTCTTCGACGGTAGCTATGAAGTGGGTGGCGGGTGGGAAGCAAAATTCTCCGTCGTCAGCCCCTAGTTCGAGCCAGACATAGTTCGGCTGCGAGTCTCCCGTGAATGACAGGTTCTTCAAAGAGTTTAGCACATCGCCCAAAGGTAAGTGATGAAAAACGTCTGCGGCACTGAATTCGAAGATCTATAATCGATCTAGCTCGGTGTCTGCAAGCGTACACAGTCCGGAACTTATAGCCGGAGACGAGTCCAGAGTGCCGTTGGCGCAAATATTGCAGGGTGTCAAGTCTGCGTGCGGCTCTAGCGCCGCGGACTCTATGGCCTCGAATGCCACGATCTGGTCTCGTTCTGAGGCCATTGCGGCAATAGGAGCCATCTCCTGAATCCGCTCCAATGACAAATTTAAGTCATGTTCATCAGGGCGGGGGAGAGCGATCACTGAGGTCTCAAATCCATTGAAGATCAAGTCTCCACGGATATCCATGATGTAGTTCAAGCTTCCAAATCTGACCTGGTGGCCAGGGGCGTAGCTGTCGATCTGCTCCCGATGGCCAAGCGAGTTGGCCTGCAGTACGAAGCCGCCGAACACGAAAATCTCTCTGGGGAGGAAGGTTTCTCCTTGGACAGCGTCTCTATGGATGATTGAAGGGGCCATCAAACCTTTTGTTGACGACATAGTGGAACTCTCAATAAAGCACCAATGTCGGTGTCAAAACCGGCGGATCTCGGGTAGGGGGTCCCGAACTGTGCGTCTAGGATCGATGGTAACAGGAGACGAGGGACACAATGTATACCCAGGTCCGGGCCCTCTCTATGGAGGTAATACCCTATGTCCTGCTTGATTGATCTTGATGAATATGGGTGTTACAAGAGTTGATCTACCACGAGATCGTAATGGCTAAACCCTAATGCCTAGCCTGTATGACTATGGTAATGAGTATATCCTTTCCGGACAAACCCCTCCGGTTTATATAGACACCAGGGGGATCTAGGGTTTACATAGAGTCGGTTACATAAGAAGGAATCTTCATAATCGGTCGCCAAGCTTGCCTTCCACGCCAAGGAGAGTCCAATCTGGACACAGGTACAGTCTTCGGTCTTCAAGTCTTCACAGCCCATCAGTCCGACCCATGGATAATAGGACGGACGCCCGAGGACCCCTTAGTCCATAACTCCCTCAACGTGCCTACCGCATCACAGCCCACCCCTCGGGTCAGCGCTGCGCATGGCCTCCAGCATACTACAAACACCAGAAACTACTTGCAACTCCTAGACAGAGGACAGGGGCAGTTAATAAGTCAAGCAGGGTCATATTTCAGGGCCCAGCGTGTGGTAGTAGTTGTTCATGGATCACAAACACAGATCTCAGTTGCTGAGGACGACTTCAATGAGACAACCCACCATGTACTCCTATATGTCCTCTCACCGCTACTGTCGGTGTCAAAACCGGCGGATCTCGGGTAGGGGGTCCCGAACTGTGCGTCAAGGCCGGATGGTAACAGGAGACAAGGGACACGATGTTTTTTACCCAGGTTCGGGCCATCTCGATGGAGGTAATACCCTACTCCTGCTTGATTAATATTGATGATATGGGTAGTACAAGAGTAGATCTACCACGAGATCAAGGAGGCTAAACCCTAGAAGCTAGCCTATGGTATGATTGTTGTGTATGGAGTTGATCCCCTACGGACTACAACCCTCCGGTTTATATAGACACCGGATAGGGTTAGGGTTACATAGAGTCGGTTACAATGGTAGGAGATCTTGAATATCCACATCGCCAAGCTTGCCTTCCACGCCAAGGAAAGTCCCATCCGGACACGGGACAAAGTCTTCAATCTTGTACCTTCATAGTCTAGGAGTCCAGCTGAAGGAATAGTCCGGCTACCCGAACACCCCCTAATCCAGGACTCCCTCAGTAGCCCCTGAACCAGGCTTCAATAATGACGAGTCCGGCGCGCAAATTGTCTTCGGTATTGCAAGGCGGGTTCCTCCTCCAAGTCCTTCATAGAAGATTGTAAACACCAAGAGTAGTGTCCGGCTCTGCAAAATAAGCTTCCACATATTGCCATAGAGAGAATAATATTAACACAAATCAAATCTGCTGACGTATTCCGCAGTGCGTCATCACACTACAGCCAAGTCCTTTACTCGAATCGTTTTCACTTTTCCACCTCAGCGTGTTTTGCGAGGCGGTTTCCTTGGCACGTCTTGTCAAAGCAGAGATCGTGTGCCCCCCTTTTACGGGATTCTCATCAATACGGACGTGGGTAACCCAATCGTGCCCGTTAGCATGTTTTCTCGATTAAAGGCGAGTCCCAAACGGTTACGGGGAGGGCTCCTGGTATTCAACCTCTTATAAAGAGACCAGGCCTTACTCCTTTTTCCAATCTCAAACGAGTTCGCCCGTCGCCTCGAGTTCCAACACCCTAGGCTCCAGATTCCAGGCGCTTCGGACCTTCGACAATGTTCCGGTTCCGACCTTCAAGGCCGATGGATGCCCTCCTCCGTCATGGAGGAGGACGTGCTAAAGTTGAGAGAGGCTAAGTTCTTGACCGCCGAAATTTCGCATAGGTTGCCTGCTCAAAGGTAGGCTATTACCAGTCCCCAGCCTGGTGAGAGCGTAGTGTTCATGTCTCACTTCCTTCGGGGGTTAGGCTTCCCGATGGATCCCTTCATGAGGGGGCTGCTGTTTTATTACGGGCTGGAATTTCATGACTTAGCTCCAGAGTCCATCCTCCACATTTCCTCATTCATCGTTGTGTGGGAAGCATTCCTCTGTGTCACCCCTCACTACGGATTATGGCTCAAGACTTTTGGAGTGGAGCCGAAGATGATCGAGGGACAGCACGCAGAGTGCGGAGGAGCTGTCATAAGTAAGAATGCTGATGCTCCATGGCCTGAGGGCTCCTTTCAAAAGGAGCTTGGCTTGTGGCAATGAGAATGGTTCTATATCACTGCTCCAGGAGCGCCAAGTGGGCGGCGCATCCTGCCTTTCGCTCGGGTCCCCCATCACGGCTAGCATCATGGTTCAACAAAGGATTAGATTGGGGGTTATCCAAAGACGTGCCCTTGTTGCAGGGCCGCATCAGGGATCTCTTAGAAAGAGACCTCACCCTGGTCAAGGTGACACAGGCCATGCTGATTCGCTGAACACTGCCCGGCAAACGTCGCTCCCTTCGTCTGCGGGAGTTTAATCCGGAGGGACCACGAGCTCTCCATCATTTTATGGGCGCAACGCCCGTGGAGATGTATAAACTGTTCTTCAGATCACAAATGATGTGTCCGGATTTGACCGAGGACGCAGGCCCAAGCTGCAATCACCCGGATACCGAAGTAAGTAACCTTGTGCCCAGACCTACTATCCATATGATCGTCATAAACTTGCCCTTAAAAGAGTTGTCCTTTTAAACAGGAGTGGATAGCGAAGGCAAAGCTGATCAGGTGTCCGGCTCCCCTTCCCGAAACCAGGCCGGATCCCGTGCTTGTCAGGATGTTGAAGATAATGCCTTTGGAGGGAAGTAAGGGGAAGGACGAGGGAACTATGGCCTCCTCGAAGGAGGCTGCTCCGAAGGGAGGAACCGACAATTCCTCTCCCAAGGGGAAGAAGAGGGCCGCCTCTGACGACCCGGAGACCATGGCCCCGAAGCGGGGGAGAAAATCCTCGTCAGAGGGTCCGACGCCGGGGAGTTCCTCGGTCGAACTACGCCCTCAAAGGGATCAGCCCTCCAGCGAGCCGTAAGTAGAGAGAGGTTTTCCTTTTGAGGGATGAAGAAATCCTTGATTTATATCTGAGAAGATTGACTGAAATTTTACCTTGTAGCTCGGACCTCAGCCCTTCTCAGCAGAGCTCGTCTTCGGGGGATCTTCTTCCGGAGATGATGGAGAGCGGGACGCCTCCCCCTGCCGTACCGCCTAGCGGGGGGGGGGGCGACCCTGAGGTGTCGTCGCGGAGGGTTTCTCTGAATCCGGCAGGGGCAGAAGATAGCTATGTGGCCCCCCAAGGCTCTCCGCATGCGGCCTTCGAAAGAGGCCATAGGACAAGTCCGGCACCGTCTGGTGCTCGGCCGGAGGAGCTAAAGATTCTGCTGGGGCGAGCTTCTATCTCAGAGGAGCACCGCGCATTGATGGGCATGGTGATTGAAAGGATTTCATCCGCAGAAAGCGGATTGCATGAGGCCGTCAAAAGTTTACTGACGGGTCTTGAGGTACGTTAGATAGTGTACACTTTTGTCAGTTGCGCATAAGTAAGATGCGCCCTGTGTAGATAGTAGCCCCTGAGACTCTGCGCGTTGTCAAGAAATGACGGCGCGCAGAGGATCATAATCCCAGGTCTAAGATGTCGCCTTTGAATGTAGGTGGCGAGGTGTCCGGAATCCAGCCGAACTGATGATGTGGCCGAACTAAAGCGGCAACTGGACGTGGCAGATGCCGACATCGCGCTTGTCAACAAGCGGCTTGATGAGGCTCAAGGTATGTAATTCTTCGGGCGGCATCAGGTAAGAGGAGCTTCATGCCAGTGTCTTACAATGTGTGTGCTTGACGCAGATGGTACGGCCGTCGTGGAGAATCTTAGGGAAGAACTGGCCCGAGCTAAGGAGCAAGCCAGAAAAAGCGATGCGACTGCCGAGAAGGCCCTTGAAGAGCTGAGAGCCGAATAGGCTGCTCACTGCCGAAGCAAAGAAGAGATGGCCGAGATGGCCGAGAAGTTAAAGAGCGCTGCAGACCATTGCAAACTTCTTGAGAAAGAAGACCGGGCGAGACAAACGGACTTAGAGAAGGCCGTTGCCGATGCCAAGGACGCTCGCTCTGCAATGAGAGCTGCGAAGGAGGAGCTGCGTCAGGCCGAACAGATTGCGGCTGGAAAGCCCTTTATGTTGCGAAGGAAATTTTGTGATCCGAAGTTTGCTCCATTGGACCGGATGTGAAGTGTGGAGGATACCTATGTGGACTTGGCAGCGAGTGCTGCTGATGCGACCGAACACTTTTGAGATCAGAAAGATCGCGAAGTGGAAAAGCTTTTCTGGTCGCAGTTTCACAATCCAAAGCATCCACTGGCAGTGAATGATCGTTTGGCTCAATGGGCCGAACTGAATAGGTTGTCTGGACTCGCCATGAAGTATGTCATGGGTCACCTGTGGCCGGGGAGATCGGAGCCGAAGAGTTATTTCAGCTTGGTGCAGCAATTCCTTGACGCGGTGCCGCGTATAAATGCAATGAAGAGGTCAGCATGCATAGAGGGCGCTAGGATGGCTCTTGCCCATGTTAAGACATACTGGGCAGAGATGGAGACCACCGTTGTTGCGTCCCGAGATTCGGACAAAAGCCGAGTACCCTCCGAGCACTATTTTCAGGAAGTTCTTGAAGGCGCTCGTGTAATAGAGACGCAGTGCCCGAAAGATGCTATGTTATGATAGCATATGTAATTATAAAGTAATATTTTGATAAACTGTAGTGGCCTTTTTTATACTTGTGCCTCCAAGTATTGGGAACACCTCCTGTGCGGCCGTTTTAAGATATATATATATATATATATATATATATATATATATATATATATATATATATATATATATATATATATATATATAGAATCTGAAAGATGGCAGTCGTTGGCTTCAGCCCCCACGCACATAGTGCGGGGGTGCTCGCAGAAGACGCATTTTCACACTTAACCCAACGTCTTGGTCCTACAAAGGAGGTGATAGCGCAGCAGGCCAGGCAACCGGACTATAATGCTTTAACACTTTCACTTAGCCATAGGAGTTTGACAATGAGACTCTTTAGGTAGCTCCTTGGTGGCAACTGCGCTCGTCCGAATTCGGGGCGCGTATGTGCCTGACCGGGAAGCGGCCCTTCGTTAAAGCGGAGGAATCCGATAGATTCCGATATGTCATCGAGTGGCTGACCAGTCTCACGCTACATCATGATAGTCAGTTTTCGGCTTTCTCTACTGAGGTGCTCGCCCGGCCGAACCGAGGGCACAATCGCAGTAGTTCTCCTGGTGCTACCTTAGCCGATAAAGTGGAACGTAAGGTAGCCGAACTCAGGAGCCGGGCAACCCAACATTTGACCAAAGACATGATTCAGAGCTGATGCATATAATGCCAAAACTCGCGACGCCGAACACTCCCTAAGGTGTTCGGTCTTTGTGAGTGCAGGCGAAACAACACTCTTTATTAAAAAAAGCCCCTAGTGTCCAGGTACGTGCAAAAATTCTGACGTGGCCACATGCCAAGACGCCAGCCTCCTCCTTGGTTATATCAGAAAGAAAAAACCAGGGGATGTGTATCAACAAGAGACAGTAAAAAAGGTTTACGCAGGGTCTTAATCTAAAAAGAATCCTATAGGACGGGTCCCTACTGCACGTCTGCGCCTGTGTCTCCGTTGTGCCGTATCTTGGACGGGCGCCGCATGACATTCATCTATAAAAGACAGGAACTGAGTTGAAAATGGGTCGTGCCGAAAAAAGTTTAAAATAAACAAAGTATAAAGTAAGATATATTGAGCTTTATTGTCTCTTATTGTATATGCGTGGAGCCCCTAGTGCGGGGGTATATGGCTTCTAGGCCTGCATCAATGATGATTTTGCACCAAACTCGTCTATCCGCGTTCGTGGTCTTTAATGACCTATTTTGAAGTTTTCTGGTCGGTGAGGCCATTTTGCTGTGGGGCTGTCAAAGCGGCGACACAGTCCTCCGCTTGGGGAGGCGCACTTTAGTGCTTCCCCTTCAAAGAGATGATGCCTCGTGGACCGGGCATCTTAAGCGTAAGAGATGCATAATGTGGTATTGCGTTAAAGCGAGCGAAAGCTTCGCGTCCCAGTAGTGGTTGATAGAGACTTGAGAACGGGACGATATGGAAGGTCAGCTTTTCGCGGCAGAGGTTATCGGCCGAGCCGAATATGACTTCGAGCCAGAGAAAACCCATACAATGGGTGTCCAGACCAGGTATTACCCCTTGAAAGGAGGTTTTGTTGCGGCGGATTCTTGCTGGGTTTATCCCCATGTAATGGATTGTATCCTGATATATCAGGTTTAGTCCACTGCCGCCGTCCATAAGAACATTTGAAAACTGGAGTCCGCCAATTATTGGATCGAGTATCAAGGCAGTCCAGCCTACATTCTTGATATTCCTAGAATAATCTAGCTGATCGGAGATGATCGGTTTTGACAACCAGTGGCGGGACCCTTTGGGGATGGGCCGTGTGGTGCGTACCTTTACGGGCGCCACACGTTTTGTTATGTGACATGAGTTCATTGTTTTTACTTCTTGTGGGAATCTCTTTTGTTTCTTGGTGCTCTGCTTTTGGGGTTCGTCCTCGTCTTCGCCTGGTGTGTCGAGCCCCTTCTGTTCGGCATTTAGTCTGCCGGATTGTTTGAAAACCCAACAGTCTCTGTGGGTATGGTTAGCAGGCTTCCCGGGAGTACTATGTATCTGACATATCCTGTCCAGGATTTTATTTAGGTTGGATGGATCGTCCCTGTTATCATGGGGGGTGATTTTTCCTGTTTTTGTCGTGAGCCTTTGAATCCGGCATTGACTGCCGTGCTCTTTGGACTTTTGTCCTTAGTCCAACGACGGTCCTTGTTGCGTCGCGGTTTTCCATTTCCATCCCTAGTTTCGGATGTACTTGGGTCACTGGGGCTGCACCTTGCCAACCAGCTGTCCTCCCCTGCACAAAAGTGGGTCATGAGGGTTGTTAGTGCGGCAATTGTTCTTGGGTTTTCTTGGCCAAGGTGTCTGGCGAGCCATTCGTCTCGGACGTTATGCCTGAAAGCTGCTAAGCCTTTGGCGTCCGGACAATCGACTATCTGATTCTTTTTAGTGAGGAATCTATTCCAGAACTGCCGAGCTGATTCTCCGGGTTGTTGAGTTATGTGACTAAGATCGTCTGCATCCGGACGGCGGACATAGGTCCCTTGAAAGTTTGCTCGGAAAGCATCCTCGAGCTCTTCCCAGCTTCCAATTGTGTTTTCGGGAAGGCTTTTAAGCCAATGCCGGGCTGGCCCTTTAAGCTTAAGGGGTAGATATTTTATGGCGTGGAGATCATCTCCTCTAGCCATGTGTATGTGGAGGATATAATCCTCGATCCAAACTCCAGGGTCTGTTGTTCCATCATATGCCTCTATGTTTATGGGTTTGAATCCCTCTGGGAATTCATAGTCCGGAACCTCATCGATGAAACATAGGGGGTGTGCGGCGCCCCTGTATTTGGGTGTGCCGGATTCTGATGATGGCTTCATAGCGTTGCTTATGAGAGCTTGCTTTCTTGGCCCATAAATGGACCTGACTGGGCTGTGATGCGAATCCTTAAGTGGTTCGCATGCCGATTGTCAGGACCCCGACTCAATGCCACATCGATCTAGCATGTAACACCTCATATCACTTTGCGGCCTCACGCACGGTATTCCCACGGGTGTCGCCTTACCTTAGCCCGGGACCGTTTACGCCTTTTGGCACACGTATATGACAGTGTCGCTAGCATCCATATGATAAGGAGCCCGGGCTGACATGGCTAGTCGTGAACCCAAAGTGGCACAGACTTACAGGGACAGGCATCCATGACCCAGCATCGAACGTGTCGGTCATCAGCGAGTGAATCCAGGCTGTAGCACTGGGCTAGCAGGACTCCGGTGAACCGGGCTGTAGCAGGCTAACAGGACTCCGGTATTCATCGCGTGACATTTCCCCGAAGGGACAGACACAGGAACGAAGAAGGACACATGCCGGCCAGCCTAAGTGTTCCGGAGCAGTAGCAAGCTACCATGGCTCAGTGGAAACACTAGGAGACATTTCCCGGTAAGAGAGGCTACTAAAGATAAACAACTAGATGGTCAGATCCCACACATACCAAGCATTTCAATAACATACACACAATATGCTCGATATGTGCAATACAACATGGCATCACAAAATGACTCTACGACTCAAGTGTTTATTCAATAGGCTCCGAGGAGCGAGATATTACAAACATGGGTCTCATGACCCAACAATCAGAGCATACAAGTCAAGCACAAGCGGAAGCTATCATGTCTGAGTACAGACATCTATAAATGAAAAAGGCTGAGAAGCCTGACTATCTATCAGATCCTGCCGAGGGCACAAGATCGTAGCTGAGGTATCAAGCTAAACGTCGAAGTCCAAGCGGAACTACTAGTGAGACTGAAGTCTCTCTGCAAAAACATAAAATAGGCAAACGTGAGTACAAATGTACCCAGCAAGACTTACATCAGATCTATCTACACATGCATCATTATCAACAAAGGGGATGGTGGAGTTTGACTGCAGCAAGCCAGCTTTGACTCGGTGGCTATCCTGAACTACGACTGCAAGTAACTCTTTTGAGGTGGCGCACACGAGTCCACATATTCACCATATCAATACACCACTATGGATCCGCTCCCGTCTCCCTACGAGAACGCCATCCATAGCACTCACGCTTATCTTGCGTATTTTAGAGTATCCACTTTCACTTGTCTATGAACTGATATAAGCAACCCAGAAGTCCTTTTTCCGCGGACACGGCTATTCGAATAGATGATGTTAACCCTGCAGGGGTGTACTTCTTCACACACGCTCTCACCACTTACCGCCGTTTACACGACATGTACTCGGCAACCTTCAAGCGGAAGCCCAACGTGGGTGTCGGCCACGACCTACCTAATCACCTAAGTCTCTAGTCCAGGTTTATCGCCTATTCGGGTTCCATCCATGAGGAGATCCGGCCGGAGTTTCGCTCACAGCCCCAAACGATGTGAACAGGGTTCCCGAGACACCAAACGGGCGCCCGGTACACCGTGCCACGTGCCTACCGCATCACAGCCCACCCCTACGGTCAGCGCTGCCCACGGCCTCCAGCATACTACAAACACCAGAAACTACTTGCAACTCCTGGACAGAGGACAAGGGTGATCAAGAAGCCGAGAGGGTCCATTGGTTTCGGGCCCAATGCGTGGTAGTAGCTGAATCATGGATCACAAACACAGAACTCAGTTCCTGAGGACGGCTGCAATGAGACAACCCACCATGTACTCCTACATGGCCTCTCACCGCTACCTTTACCAAATCGTGTTCACACACTTAGCTCACACACAGTAAGACATGTTCACACACCTCTGATTCATCCACGATGAATCAGACCCGACTCAACTCTAAGCAGTAGCAGGCATGACAAACAAACATGAATGAGTAGGCACAACAGGGCTCAAACAACTCCTACTCATGCTAGTGGGTTTCATCTATTTACTGTGGCAATGACAGGTCATGCAAAGGATAAAGGGGTTCAGCTACCGCAGCAAGTAACAGTTGAATCGTTGTTGTCCTAATGCAGTAAAAGAGAGCAGGAGCGAGAGAGTAGGATTGTATCGGAATGAACAAGGGGGTTTTGCTTGCCTGGCACTTCTGAAGATAACATTGAGTCTTCATCAGTGTCAACGATCACATCATCGGTATCACGTCTATCGAGAGGGGACAAATACCGGCAAACAAAAAGAACACAATCAATGCAATGCACAATATGATGCATGCTATGACATGGCAATATGAATGTGTTTTGGGCTAATGCAACTAGCAATAGATTAAATGAAGTTGGTTTGAATACAAGATTCAAATTCAAACTCCATATGTGATTATTTAAATGCCCTTTAATTGATTTGTGCTAAACAGCAGCTATAAGTTGTCCTAACATGCATGAAAATGGTACAGATGGATTCCTTGAATTTTTCTGATAATTTTTCATATATAAATTATTTAATTTGGAGTTACGGTTGATTTTCTATGAATTTATAGAAGTTTATACAATTTTCTGGAATTTTCTGAATAAAACAAATCCAGAAAACATTACTGCGTCATCCTGACGTCATGATGACGTCAGCAGGTCAACCTGGCACAATCCAGTCAAACCTGACAGTGGGTCCCGCATGTCAGTGAAATTAGTTTAGTTAGAATTTAATTAAACTAAACTGGGTTAATTAACAGGGCTGGGCCCCACCTGTCAGTGAGTCAGTGGGTTAGCTAAAATTTAATTAGCATCTAAACTAAATTAGCAGGGCCCCGGGCCCACATGTAAATGACCCAGGGGAGGTCAAACCCCTGGTCAACAGGGCCTAACACGCTGGCGGTTCGTCGCCGGTGGCAACAGGCGCGGCGGAGGGCTCGGGCTCGCTCCTCCGGCGTCCAAATGGACGGAGGAGAGCGGCTACGGAGAGCTGGAGCTCACCCGCGCCCGTTTCAGCAAGCAGCAGCAGCTAGGGCGGCCGGAGACGACGGCCCGAGCTCGGCAGCGGCGGCCGGAGTCGGGCGTGCTCGGGTTCGGCGTTACACGGCACGGCGAGGTCAGCTGAGGGCCTCTATGGATTACTGGGGTCGTCAGGAGCACTCGAAGGCAACGAGCGCAGGTGGAGGAGCCCGGGAGCACGAAGCTCACCGGCCATGGCGGACGGCGGCTTCGGGTGCTCGTGGGGCGGCGGCTACAGGGCACGCGCGAGAGAGAGAAGTGAGGGGAAACGACGGCAAGCTCACAGGGAGGCAGCAGGGTGGCTCAGTGGGCTCGGAGACGCGCCAGACGTCGCGAATCGACGGCGGTGAGCTTCGGTGGCCGGCGACGGAAACGACGATGGTGGCGGCGTTGCAGCGCGTCCGGGGCCTCGTGGCTCGGTGGAGAGGAAAGAGGGGGTCGAGGCGGAGCCTCTGGGCTAGTCGGGGGAGCGAGGGAGGCCCGGTGGCCGTGGTTATGGCGAGCGGCGGCGACGGGCTCCGCTCGGTGAGGAGAACAGAGGAGGGGGGGGAGAGTGTTCCGGGGAGAGGATGAGGACGCGGGAGAGAGGGAGAAGGGAGAGGGGGTCGGGGGCTCCGTGGCGTCGCGGGAGGAACCAGGGGAGGAGGAGGCAGCCAGGCAGAGAGGAGGTGGCCGGGGCGCGTGGCCGCGCGCGCCGGGCGCGTGCCCGTCCTCCTGGCAGAGGAGGAAGGCGACAGGGGGGTAACGGTGGCGGGCTGGGCCGCTGGGGGAGCTGGGCCGGCTGGGCTGGACAGGTAAGCGCCAGGTAAGCTTTGCTCTTTTTATTTTTTTTCTGTTTTGTTTTATTTAATTTATTTTGCCACTGTTTTGAATTTAAAAATAATTCAAACAATGCCAAAAACTCCTCTGAAAATTTTATATTGCTAGATGGACTTTTCCAAAAGCTTATAAAATATTTCAGGGGGTATTTGAAATTATATTCTAATTATATGAATATAATTCAAATTCAAATAGCTAATGAATTAAATCCAAAGTCCCAAAAATAATTCCTTAAAAATGTTCAATATTTTGGTTGGGACCAGAACCCTTACCAAAAATTATCAAACATTTAAGAAGAGCATTTTTGGAGCAATGAATGAGATTTCTAGGGTTTTTGCCCCTCTTTTATTTAAGTTTTTGAGGCTTCCAAAATTCCTCAGTTCAAGTTTCGAAAATATAGACATGATGCACACATGAAGCTAGCCTAGAGCACTACCAGCAGCTAGGGATGTGACAACTCACCCCCACTAAACAAGAATCTCGTCTCGAGATTCAAGCGTAGGGTAAAGTGAAGGGTAACGCAGACTAGTATAATCTTCACGATCCAGGGTGCACTTCAGTTGAACGTTGATTCATTCACCATCATTGTCTTGAAGTCTTGCCTTGAAAAATCCTGTCAACATGACATGGAGGAAAGAAGGAGACTCTAGCAGGGTCGATCTTCTCGAAGATCGAACAACTCACGGAACGAGACATAGGACCATCTCTCGGGTTGAGACACGAGATACACATCAAGAGGGGTGGAAAGAAACGGATGACGAAGGTTCACTAGGTAGACAACGATTCCACACCTAAGAAGGTGGTAAACGATTGTCCACGTAGCGAGGAGTTGAGTTGCCATGATACCACGACGAAACATCCTGAAGGAGGGTGATTCGTAGATTATCCCCTTAAGTGGCAAAAAGAATTACCTTTGATTCAAAGATCATTGAAACTCTTTATACCAGCCTAAGGCAATCACAAGCGATCATTTGGAGGGGGTCGGTAGAATGGCATACTCGGACTTGGATGATGTGGATTACCTTGTTGAAGACAACGTAATGGATGAATTTGCTTATCACCGGAGGTGGAAGAGACCCATGGTAGAATGGCACATTGGCGGTGCAAGCTAGGAACAAAATGCAAATGCTGGGAATGATTCTGGTAACTGGGGAAGAACCCAGCAATAGAGAGTAAATTCACTGTTTGAAAGGTCATAGCATTGCCGGGGAAACGGGAGGAATCCTAGTTAGAGCCGATGATAACACGTAGCGCTTGTGCGTGCTCTCAAGAACTTGAGCATTTCCATAATCATCAAGGTTTTACCAACATCCGTGTCAAGGATGCTGACAACACAACATACTACCATGATGAATAGCGATGGACGATGCAGATGCAAAGGAGGATAACACTTTCTCAGATTTCACCTTAGCGAGCCAAGGAACAAAATCTGGACGATCGACCGAGAGACATTTAGCACTCCGCTTCTAATGTTCTCCTTGATGTGCTAGCGTAACCATTCATAGATATGGTTTGATATCTAGAACATCAAGTAAAAGGTCGGACTTCGGGATCTCAAAATCCATAGGGGCAACTAGGGAGTAAATCCTACGAAATCCCTATGGGGAGGTGGCCAACTTCCTCAATCAAGATACTATAATAACAGGTCTTCCGGCTGGATGTGTTGGCCACGACATCCACTTTACCGGTTTTCGAGGGACCGATATTATAGTTCTTGGGAAATGTTCCAAACCATCATATCTGCCTGAGATTCAGATCTGGTTGGTGTCAGGATATTCCAGACTCATCGAGTCTAGGAAGAAAAATGAAAGTTTGCAACACAAATCGACGAGATGACGTTGCGGGATTCTCGGGAGATGAACTACGATAGCAAGCTCCAAAACATGAGCTGATTCTGCTACAAACATGTGAACATGTTGTCCAAGACAAGCATGACCACATGGTAGTCTTACAATAAAACGCTACCGGGTTCAGGTTGGGAACCATCAACGAGGATATCAAAATCCTTGCATAAGGTATACTCTTAAGAAGGAACTTCTTCTCCTTGAACAATCAATCAGTGGCTTGGTGTGCTAGGGATACATATAGATTGAAGGTTGCAAGTCTTCAAACTACATAATTCTTCGCACATGTGCATGACTGACTTGCGATGATTCCAGAGGAAGCAACATTGACTTTCTCGAGTTCACGGCGGCACCCTGCATCAAATGCACACGAACTAGAGGAAGTCACTTCTTACATTCGAACATATGCTTCATGAGCTAGCATGAACAAATTCTTTCAAAAGTTTCCAACACTAGCTTAATGTTCAGCAAAATTATGGAGAAGACAAGGATGTTGTCAATGGGCACAACAACAATTCATCTGGGTTTCCTTTTAAAAGGAATTCCATAGTTAAGTGAACAAGTGATAGCATTGGTCAGACCCAAAAGATATAATGGTGTATGCTCGAGGGATCAACCACGAGTAAGACAACATTACGAATATCGTTGGTTCTGGTCTGATTGGATGATAGCCCATACTCAATCAAAGGTTTGGGTAAGATAATAGATCCAACAATTGTTCACGAGGACCAATTGATGAAGATATCATCTTTCTTCAACACACACACACACACACAAAAAGATATCCCTTAACATGAACCAAGTCGGACAAGCTTTTGTCTTCCAACTCTCCAAGTTGTTGTTTAGCTTATCCAACTAGCTCAGGGTATCCAACACGGATTCTTGGAGAAGGGGTGGTTTACAGGAATAAACCAACTTGATCACGAACTCAACATAGCGGTCAGGTGACAACCTGGTAATACTTCTGAGAAGATATTCAGAAAATCACGAACCACCGGTATGTTACTAAGCTCGAGAACAATCTTGCTTTTCAGGGCAAGACGATATGATCAATAGAGCAAGGATTTGAAATAATCCTAACTCATCGATCGAGGAGTGAACCAGGAGAATGGACTAGGTAGCACGATCAATCTTAGAATGATGATTCAGTAACCAACACACTAAGAATGAAATTATTGTCCTTTAACTACCCAGCAACGAGGTTGCTAGGCGTATTGATTTCACACATCACAATTCATTTGTCGGTATTCCGGTTGCATCAACACGAAGACCGAGGAATGACTAATGATGGCAAGAAGTATCACTGTACCAAGAGTTCATAGGATGGTGTGCAATTCCTATAACAATCCCGATATAAAGATGGTAATACTCCAAGGTAGAACAGAACAAAAGCTGGATTAGCAATTTGATCTGCGGAGCACAACTTCTTTGACCCAATCCTGGATATGGAAGAGGTACTGGAGTTTGTTTCTCCTAGTCATTCTGCGATAGAATGGCTTGACGGACCACAAGAGTAATAGGCATCGATAAACGAACGCACGCATACTCTTGACTATCGATTGATAGACGAGGGTCAGAATGCAACTAAAGAGAACAACTCAAAGGAACATATAATTTTCTGAGTTGTGGATGCATAAATTAGTATGTCGAACCAAGTTCAACATATTTCTTCCGGATAACCCATGCAGAAAAGTAGAACTGGCAGAGTCACGATTTATGAATGGAGAACTCCTCAAGAATAATCCTGTTGTGATATTTCAGTTCAACGAGGAACTTCTGCCATAAGTAGTTCATGGTATTTGGAAGAAGAAGATACCACGGACTTCAAGGACTATCGCAAAGGTTACTAATATCCTAAAGGCACTAGCAATTACTATCAACATGAAGTAGGTAGAGTGAATCTCGGGTTCGAGAACCCAAGGAGTAGAATACCTACTACTAAGTGGCATCACGGGATGCTTTCGACAATAAAAGCTAGAATCATCACACTGGGATCACAAAACATTGCTAGATTACTAGGTGATCCCCTAAGACACCTAGGGTCATAATACTAGCTCCAACATATATGTCAAGGCAATAAAGTACCTCAACTCACTGATTT
The DNA here is from genome assembly GCF_018294505.1 of Triticum aestivum. NCBI lineage: Eukaryota > Viridiplantae > Streptophyta > Magnoliopsida > Poales > Poaceae > Triticum > Triticum aestivum. The sequence goes on from NC_057812.1 coordinate 310,321,126, forward strand.
GTGCGATTAATCTGACCAAAGGCACATCGGACACAGGAGGAAGGGATTTGCAAATGCATCCGACTATTTAGAAACCTGGGATGACTCGGACAACATAACGGCTGTAAATGCTCAGAAGAGATTTGAGACATTCACAAAAATGGTGGCATAACCACTCAGAAGCACAATATCACGGTTTCGAGATCAACAGTTAACATACAGAAGATAGTAGGAACTGAACTGAGGCTTGAATCAACAATCTTATAAGCCTACGGATTAGTAACACGTGATCCTAATAGAAAGAAGAGATAGCCTAGTTCTTAATCCCCGTAGAAGAGAAGATGATGACTCAGATCAGAAGGCCATGAGGTATAAGGAGTAAAAAGAGCCTTACGTTCCATCCCACAATCAATTCCCTTATATAACTAAGGAATTTCTAGACTCAACTTCGACCAGTTTGGCTTGGTAGTCCTACAGGCAGTCAAGCTCTGATACCAACGCTGTCAGGACCCCGACTCAATGCCACATCGATCTAGCATGTAACACCTCATATCACTTTGCGGCCTCACGCACGGTATTCCCACGGGTGTCGCCTTACCTTAGCCCGGGACCGTTTGCGCCTTTTGGCACACGTATATGACAGTGTCGCTAGCATCCATATGATAAGGAGCCCGGGCTGACATGGCTAGTCGTAAACCCAAAGTGGCACAGACTTACAGGGACAGGCATCCATGACCCAGCATCGAACGTGTCGGTCATCAGCGAGTGAATCCAGGCTGTAGCACTGGGCTAGCAGGACTCCGGTGAACCGGGCTGTAGCAGGCTAACAGGACTCCGGTATTCATCGCGTGACATTTCCCCGAAGGGACAAACACAGGAACGAAGAAGGACACATGCCGGCCAGCCTAAATGTTCTGGAGCAGTAGCAAGCTACCATGGCTCAGTGAAACACTAGGAGACATTTCCCGGTAAGAGAGGCTAGTAAAGATAAACAACTAGATGGTCAGATCCCACACATACCAAGCATTTCAATAACATACACACAATATGCTCAATATGTGCAATACAACATGGCATCACAAAATGACTCTACGACTCAAGTAGTTTATTCAATAGGCTCCGAGGAGCGAGACATTACAAACATGGGTCTCATGACCCAACAATCAGAGCATACAAGTCAAAGCACAAGCGGAAGCTATCATGTCTGAGTACAGACATCTATAAATGAAAAGGCTGAGAAGCCTGACTATCTATCAGATCCTGCCGAGGGCACAAGATCGTAGCTGAGGTATCAAGCTAAACGTCGAAGTCCAAGCGGAACTACTAGTGAGACTGAAGTCTCTCTGCAAAAACATAAAATAGGCAAACGTGAGTACAAATGTACCCAGCAAGACTTACATCAGATCTATCTACACATGCATCATTATCAACAAAGGGGATGGTGGAGTTTGACTGCAGCAAGCCAGCTTTGACTCGGTGGCTATCCTGAACTACGACTACAAGTAACTCTTTTGAGGTGGCGCACACGAGTCCACATATTCACCAACCAATACACCACTATGGATCCGCTCCCGTCTCCCTACGAGAACGCCATCCATAGCACTCACGCTTATCTTGCGTATTTTAGAGTATCCACTTTCACTTGTCTATGAACTGATATAAGCAACCCAGAAGTCCTTTTTCCGTGGACACGGCTATTCGAATAGATGATGTTAACCCTGCAGGGGTGTACTTCTTCACACACGCTCTCACCACTTACCGCCGTTTACACGACATGTAGTCGGCAACCTTCAAGCGGAAGCCCAACGCGGGTGTCGGCCACGACCTACCTAATCACCTAAGTCTCTAGTCCAGGTTTATCGCCTATTCGGGTTCCATCCATGAGGAGATCCGGCCGGAGTTTCGCTCACAGCCCCAAACGATGTGAACAGGGTTGCCGAGACACCAAACGGGCGCCCGGTACACCGTGCCACGTGCCTACCGCATCACAGCCCACCCCTACGGTCAGCGCTGCCCACGGCCTCCAGCATACTACAAACACCAGAAACTACTTGCAACTCCTGGACAGAGGACAAGGGTGATCAAGAAGCCGAGAGGGTCCGTTGGTTTCGGGCCCAATGCGTGGTAGTAGCTGAATCATGGATCACAAACACAGAACTCAGTTCCTGAGGACGGCTGCAATGAGACAACCCACCATGTACTCCTACATGGCCTCTCACCGCTACCTTTACCAAATCGTGTTCACACACTTAGCTCACACACAGTAAGACATGTTCACACACCTCTGATTCATCCACGATGAATCAGACCCGACTCAACTCTAAGCAGTAGCAGGCATGACAAACAAACATGAATGAGTAGGCACAACAGGGCTCAAACAACTCCTACTTATGCTAGTGGGTTTCATCTATTTACTGTGGCAATGACAGGTCATGCAAAGGATAAAGGGGTTCAGCTACCGCAGCAAGTAACAGTTGAATCGTTGTTGTCCTAATGCAGTAAAAGAGAGCAGGAGCGAGAGAGTAGGATTGTATCGGAATGAACAAGGGGGTTTTGCTTGCCTGGCACTTCTGAAGATAACATTGAGTCTTCATCAGTGTCAACGATCACATCATCGGTATCACGTCTATCAAGAGGGGACAAATACCGGCAAACAAAAAGAACACAATCAATTCAATGCACAATATGATGCATGCTATGACATGGCAATATGAATGTGTTTTGGGCTAATGCAACTAGCAATAGATTAAATGAAGTTGGTTTGAATACAAGATTCAAATTCAAACTCCATATGTGATTATTTAAATGCCGTTTAATTGATTTGTGCTAAACAGCAGCTATAAGTTGTTCTAACATGCATGAAAATGGTACAGATGGATTCCTTGAATTTTTCTGATAATTTTTCATATATAAATTATTTAATTTGGAGTTACGGTTGATTTTCTATGAATTTATTGAAGTTTATACAATTTTCTGGAATTTTCTGAATAAAACAAATCCAGAAAACATTACTGCGTCATCCTGACGTCATGATGACGTCAGCAGGTCAACGTGGCACAGTCCAGTCAAACCTGACAGTGGGTCCCGCATGTCAGTGAAATTAGTTTAGTTAGAATTTAATTAAACTAAACTGGGTTAATTAACAGGGCTGGGCCCCACCTGTCAGTGAGTCAGTGGGTTAGCTAAAATTTAATTAGCATCTAAACTAAATTAGCAGGGCCCCGGGCCCACATGTAAATGACCCAGGGGAGGTCAAACCCCTGGTCAACAGGGCCTAACACACTGGCGGTTCGTCGCCGGTGGCAACAGGCACGGCGGAGGGCTCGGGCTCGCTCCTCCGGCGTCCAAATGGACGGAGGAGAGCGGCTACGGAGAGCTGAAGCTCACCCGCGCCCGTTTCAGCAAGCAGCAGCAGCTAGGGCGACCGGAGACGACGGCCCCGAGCTCGGCAGCGGCGGCCGGAGCTCGGGCGTGCTCGGGTTCGGCGTTACACGGCACGGCGAGGTCAGCTGAGGGCCTCTACGGATTACTGGGGTCGTCAGGAGCACTCGAAGGCAACGAGCGCAGGTGGAGGAGCCCGGGAGCACGAAGCTCACCGGCCATGGCGGACGGCGGCTTCGGGTGCTCGTGGGGCGGCGGCTACAGGGCACGCGCGAGAGAGAGAAGTGAGGGGAAACGATGGCAAGCTCACAGGGAGGCAGCAGGGTGGCTCAGTGGGCTCGGAGACGCGCCAGACGTCGCGAATCGACGGCGGTGAGCTTCGGTGGCCGGCGACGGAAACGACGATGGTGGCGGCGTTGCAGCGCGTCCGGGGCCTCGTGGCTCGGTGGAGAGGAAAGAGGGGGTCGAGGCGGAGCCTCTGGGCTAGTCGGGGGAGCGAGGGAGGCCCGGTGGCCGTGGTTATGGCGAGCGGCGGCGACGGGCTCCGCTCGGTGAGGAGAACAGAGGAG